>NC_056739.1:364813465-364848465 GCF_019279795.1 Protopterus annectens | reverse complement strand
ACTTAAAGCTAACATTCTTTATGATTGTCTGTCTCTTTGAACTATTGCTATAGATTAGCAGGCTAGAATATTCCGGAGCATGGCTAAGCCTTCACCCACTTGAGCAAGAAAGAATTCTATTGTCTGCTACAAAGTAATACATGGTATCTGCAAGGCAAGCAGCCATCTATGTGGAAGATTACAAAGTCAGGAATTATGGCCTGAATGGTTAGAAAATGCAATTTCATTGTTTGCAGAAAAAATACACAAGACTAATCAGATTTAAAACAAGCATCATCAACTATGTTCTATCTTATCAAACAGAAAACAAAATTAAATCTTATGACATAGCTTATTGACCACATTTTGCCTTATTAAACAGTAAATAAAAGTAAAAGTAATCACATAGGTTAGTACACACTTAAAGCAATAAATGAGGTGAATCCTAACTGTTTTTAAGTAGCTTTAAAAATCAAGTTTAGGGATATAGGGACTCCATGGATTAAAGAGGCCAGTGTTTCAAGGTACATTTAATCTGCTAATGTGCAGAGGAAGTAGCTTTATTAAGAACACCGCTCTCAATGCCAAAAGAAGTTTTTTTTTTATTGCAGTTTGTAAATAGTAGAATTGTCAAATATTACAATATGATTTGATGCATTTTTGCTAAACCTCTTATTCCCATAGCAGGTGATCTTCAGGACAGAGGCATTGCAGGTAATTATACTGGTGTTGGCATTGCTTACTGGTGCTGGGAATGTCAGTCACACCAGTCCAGAGCTCAACCACATTGAATCAGACATGTACTGCCTAAGCAAATCCAGAAAGGGTCCGAGTATGCACTCTAAGAGCTAGTTGTATAGGAGAAAGAACATGATTTTGCTGTCTTTGCATAGCAAACCGATGCTCTCAACTCCACGAATGTCATGTAAAACAAAATAGTAGCTTGTGATTCACAATAGAAATGTGTTCTTAGTCATGAGTAGTGCATCCTAGTGCTGCCAGGTAGGGCAAAGCAAGTTCATCTGCAGACAGCATGCACAAACTGTTAGTCACCACATATTGGCCATTACATTCCTCTTGCACATCAGTGAAATATAGTGAATTTTATTGAAATATGGAACTTACCCTCAATTCAATACATACCACACATTTCAATGCATACCACACAAACTGTCACTTGTGCACATCACCAAAATATATTGATTTCTTAGACAGTGCTGTAGACTTGTGGATTAAGCCAATGTGGAGCCATTTTCGATGCCAAATTGCAGACCAAAAAACTAGCAGCACCAATACAGCAGATTAAAGCTACTTTCTAGCAGCAGAGTACCTTACTGTAAAGAAAACACAGCCTTGAGGAAGTGCACAGTGCCTAACATTACTGTGCTCGGATGCATTTCTCAGGTGTGATGTACATGTGAACCATTGTCTTGGAAAAGATTATAGGTGCATAGACAGAGCTGTTCTATGGTTACCCTAATGAGGGAATGCCACCTAGTATCCTGTATGTTCTACATAAATGTGCTGTGAGCATATAATACGGGGATACCTGCAACTAGCCTCCCCATGAGTAAGCAGAACATCATCCCAGTTGTCCACCTAGCTGCTAGTGATGTCTGTGAAGCTCATCTTTCATGTATATATACCTGCTGGCCTCTGACTGGCAGTCACTCCACTATAAGAATGCCCATATCTGTTACTACCACTGGTCTTAGGTATAACTGGACAGTAATCCATCACACATAATATAACATCAGTGACTCCTCCTCTGTTCCTATCCCTGCCAAAGCTTACAGTGTTGTGTATACATTTGGTGGCTCACTATTTGTAAATGGTGGCTTCCTGTCCCCTTCGTTGTTGGACTGAAGCTATATCTCATTCCCATAGGTGACATCATATCCTCAAGTAGAAACAAAATACAGAGGTTGGACAACTTCAGACAATCTGAATGTGATTGCATACTTTCAGCACTAGGAACCCATGGGTAATGGCTGCAGGGGGGACAGGAGTGTTTACCATCTGTGAAGGAACCACATCTGGCAGCCACTGGTCCACAATGTCAGTGCTATTAATGGGCAGAATTCCACAATGCAGCAGTGTTGGAGACATGTCAAAAATATCATCAGGTTAACCTGCACGTAGAACAAGACATAGTGGTAGAGAGGTCAGCCACTGGAGGGGGCACCTCTCACTGCAAGTCTGACAGAAAATAGTTCCTAGTGCTTCTGGGTGGTGCCGAAGGATCAGTTATTATATATGGAGGAGTAGACACAGATTCCTTAATGATGCCAAATCTCTCATGTCACAGATAGTGCTACACCAGTTTAGTAATCATACTGAATGTGAAAATAGTAATTCTGCACATGTGATGTAGACAGTGCACATGCATACCACTGCATATGTTTTCTGCCAGTACAAAATGCATGTTTTGATACAGGAATGGCAGTGGAGACATGTTTCTTTTTTGGATGTTTCCATGCACAAAATAGGGCTTTGTGTGTATAGAATGGGTATTCAGATTTATTCTGTTCTATCTTGTATTTTATATTCAATGGCCTAGTCACTCCTGCTATGACCCCTGCACCAACTGAGGCATGACAAAAGGTTAATGTCAGCATCTTTGCAGAGTGTAACAATGATACAGAGAGACAGATCAAGTCACAGATGACACTCAGGCACTGTCTCCTTCTGGGACATTTCTCCATCTACTGGTTATGGTGTAAGTGCTATTCCACCCACAGGTGAGATACAGGTTGTGTAGCACAATTCCTGTTGAAAGGAGCTTCCCCATGACTTAGAGCACCAGCATTACTCTCTGTGAAACAGTAGCAGCAAAGAAACATGGTGTGCCCTTTATGGTTTTATGGCAGTCTCACAGAGGTTCCTGGCACTGACACATCAGAACCAACCCCTGACAGGAGGGGCTACAATGGGGACACCGTCTGCTGCTACATATTCCAACATGGAACTGATTACAGTGGTGTATGCTTCCATGAGGATGTTTGCCAGCACAATTAATGCCTTGATGAGGCCATGGAGTGAAAGAACAATACCTTTCTAGATCTCATGAGGACTATTGTTGCACATTGTGTCATGTCCACCTCAATGCAAAGAATAGTGAGTGCCACCATTATTGAACTACTCAGCAGTGCTGTCCATGGTCGGGGACAGGTATAGACACAAGCTGGCTTACTGGTAGGCCATCATAAGATACCTAGTCTGCTCTACGGGTATCTCACTCTACCATCCCATGATGAGGCTAGAAATAACTACCAGCCTCCAGGGACAGGACAACTCAACATCAGATTTGCATTTAAGTCCCACCCTTGCAGTATCCTATAATTTCTTGTCATATGGGGCCTTTAATAATGTTACATCAGGCCAGAACAGTTGACACAGATCAGGGATATATAGTGCAATGACCTCCAGCTCAGTGGAACATGTTGTCTGTTACAGAGTACCCCTTGACTCAAAACTCTCAACAACCGGTCATGTTTTGATTTCAGCCACATTATTGTGTGCCTAGCATTTATTCAAATGACAATAACTGAGAGCTACTGCACTCTAGCACCTCTTTAGCAGTGCAACTCTGTCATGCATTGCACAGCATAGCCTTCAACTTTCACTGCATGCATTGTCTTTGCAGTGTATGACAGCAGTGTTAGTATGTGCTTGTCCTGAGCCCATATAGTTGGATTACTTGCCACCAGTTCATCTATGATGCTGTGTACTGTGCCTATTGCTGTAAAGGGGGTATGCACGTGCATGCTATTTCTTTTCCTCATTGTCGAAGCTGCATAGTGTTGGTATGTTGGCTGTGACAGGGGCTACTGTACTGTATCTGGAGGCTCCTGGGAAAGATAACATGCACGTTTCCTTCTAGTCATGTTATATATCATGCAGCATGCTACAAACAACTTGGAAGCTATAATAGGGTCATATTGTGATGCACTCTAGACATATCTGGGGAATAGACGCAGGCTTTCAGAAGGCAAACATGCTCTACAATGTTTCTGCTTTGCACAAGGGCAGTGCAACACTACATTTCAGCCATGTGTAGATGGCATACTGGTGACCTCAAGCAAGGCTACTGTGGGGATTCTGCATCAACTGAAGCACGGAGTGTACATGGCGGGGTGGGATGTACATATCATCTTTGTCTGATTACTACAGTACCTACACTTGCTATCTAAGTGGTCCTGTGCAGTTTCATTCCAGAGGAAGCTATGATACAGGTGACTTGTATGTAAACTGTGGGAGTCAAGGACACTGTCTGGTAAGATGTGGTAGTCATGGACGCTGCCCGATGCTGTGCATATACTTTGAATTTCAGTCCCTGTGCATTACACACTATCTGTCTGCTGAGAGAATAATAGCCTGTCATATTTGCATTGTACAGTACCAGGCAGGTTATAAAATAGTAGGCCTTTATATTTACATAATGCAGTCCATGGACACCAGATAGTCTTTATTGCTTTTTGAGTGTAACCTATAATATGAAGTACATTGTGGAGCTTTGCAGTTTCATAGAAAACTTGCAAGTTTGTGTCTCTCTCTCCTGATGTGATGGGGAAACAGATGTACTCATCCATATATTGAGTAGTGTGGAGGCAAAAACATGTGATACACATAACTTGTCTTTTCCTTTCTCCAGAAGATCCCCATAGCTGTTATAATACATGATCCTCATATCATAGTGTTCACTGGTATAGGACACCCAAATATTATTCTTTATCCTGCTTGTGGTTCATCTCATGAATAATATATGCCAGCCAACATCCAGATATATATCTCCACTTAAAAGCAGCCTGTCAGCAGCTGGTTGCTTAACTGATGGTAGGTTATACTCTGGCATTGCTTTTGTTTGTGCTGATCCTCGCACTACAAGATGACAGTTAGTGGCACTTAAAAAAATTCTGTTGTACAAGTAACCTAACATTTTTGCTTGTTGTATCTCAGTAAATTCTGTGTGCCTTCATGCTTACAGTGATAGGCAACTTGTGGCATGACTATTTTTCCCTATGTCTGTGACTCTGGGCCTGGTTTCAGAGGTGCTCATTTGCATCTCATTAGACTGCGTGGTGGCAGTTACATAAACACACTCCCATACTGACTTCCTTGCTGCTCAAAAGCACTGGTAGGGAGACAGGTAGGATAGGCTTCATTAAAGAGCAGCCATGCATATATTCACCATCTGTTAGCACATAAAGAGGAAATCACTAGCTAAACCTCTGCTGATTAAAACACTATAGTGCTGAACCCAGTCCCACAGGCTTTAGTAGTATGGAGATATATCTGTTTTGGTGCCTGAGCTGCCAATTGTTTTTAACTATTAGTAGACTTTATAAGGGCATTTTGGGAGAAGAGTATCCTTAATCTGAATGATTTTAAATTCTTCTGTTGCGGGGTCCCGAGGGACACCAGGACTGGGTGCTGTTTTAGCCCCAACTAATGTATATGAGGAGAGGTGCATTCAAAGTTAATCTGGTCTAAAAAGAATGGTACCGCCACTTAGGCACTACCTGTGTATCTGTTGGGAAGACAATATGCCAAAGCCTCAGTAAAGGTTCTAAAACTAAAATAAATATAAATGGTGGATCACTATTGAAACAGTACTTGTAATGCCAACAGCCAACATTCCAAAAAGAAAACAAAAATGCAGAAGAGTGAATCTTGAATGTTGCTCTTCTCCTTTAAACTTTATTTTTGAGTGGGACATACTTCCCTGAACATCACATTGTGGGGGGCAAACCTCACTCCAACTTATATACACCAATTTTAAGAATACCATACTTGGAGAAAAGCAAATATTCTGAGACCTAAAGTATGTAATCCAGTTTTTCAGCCATTAAGTCTCAAGATGAAAGGACTTACTTTTTGTCCATTTGTTGTCAGAATAGAGACAGAAAATATTAAAAAATAAGAGTTTTAAATTTTTATCAGTAGAATGAGCTCATGGTTTGAGCCATTCATTGGCAGTATTCTGCTACAGAGTTTAAAGTTCCCAATAAGTCACGTATGACTTGGTATTGTAATAAAGTTACTGTCCAGAAAGGCTGAGCCCACCTTAAACATATTCTCTGCCATTACCGCGGTGGTGCAGCGGTAGCGTTGTTGCCTCACAGCAAGAGGTTCTCCCGTTCGATTCTCGGCTGGAGTGCAGGGAGTGCCTTCTGTGTGGAGTCTGCATGTCCTCCCCGCGGTTGGTGGGCATTCAAAAGACATGCATAAATGGGGTGCCTTCGTTGATGACCCCTAACCGGGAAAAGCCAAAAGACAACAACAACAGTGTCTTCACACACTTATTTATTTATTTATTTAGCCTCTTTTAACAGTTAAGGCACAGCAAATAAAATATCCATCTATAGGGTAAGTGAAAATTATTCTCTGTGTAGCTGACATCATTACATTACATGGATCTAAAGGCTGTATTGTCTCAAGTTGTACTCTGAGTATCTGACATGGATATATAGACAGTGGGTATAAAAAGTTTACACAGCCCTGTTAAAATGCAATGGTTTTTGTGATATAAAAAAAAAATTAGACCTCAAGAAATCATTTCAAAACTTTTGCCACCTTTAATGTGACCCATAACCTGTACAATTCAATTGAAAAACAAACAAATCTGTTAGGGGAAAAAATATAAAAAAAAAACAAAAAAAACATTCAACACGCTGATTACATGTGTGCACACCCTTAAACTAATACTTTGTTGTGTGTGCACTCCCTTAAACTAATACTTTGTTGAATCACCTTTTGATTTAATTACAGCATTCAGTCTTCTTGGGTAGCAGCCTATCAGCCATCTTGACTTGACAATAATTGCCCACTCTTCCTTGCAAAAGTGCTCCAAATCTGTCAGCTTGCGAGGGAATCTCTTGTGCACAACCGGTCACCCCAAGATTTTCTATTGGATTTAGGTCTGAGCTCTGACTGGGCCATTCCAAAACTTTAATTCTCTTCTGGTGAAGCCATTCTTTCGTTGATTTGCATGTATGCTTTGGGTCATTGTCATGTTGAAAGATGAAAGTCCTCTTCATCGTCAGCTTTCTAGCAGACACCTGAAGGTTTTGGGCCAAAAGTAACTGGTATTTGGAACTGTTCATAATCCCCTCCACCTTGACTAAAGCCCCAGTTCCAGCTGAAGAAAAGCAACCCCAAAGCATGATACTGCCATCACCTTGCTTCACTGTGGGGATGGTGCTCTTTTGGTGATGCAAAGTGTTGTTTTTGAACCAAACATACCTTTTGGAATTGTGGCCAAAAAGTTCAAACTTGGTCTCATTAGACCATAACACATTTTCCCACACGCTTTTGTGAGACTTGATGTACTGTTCTGCAAATTTTAGTTGGACCTGGATGTTTTTCTGTGTAAGAGAAGGCTTCTGTCTTGCAACCCTACCCCATAGTCCAGACACATGGAGAATATGGGAGATTGTTGTCACATGTAGTACACAACGAGTACTTGCCAGAAATTCCTGCAGCCTCCTTCAGTGTTGCTGTAGGTCTCTTGTCTCTCTGACCAGTTTCTTCTTGTCTTTTCATAAATTTTTTAAAGGGACGTCCAATTTTTTGAAACGTCACTGTTATCCCATATTTTCTCCACTTTTTGATGACTGTTGTCACTGTGTTCTATGGTATATGCTGTGGAATTTTTTTTTACCCTTCTCCTGACTAATATCTTTCAACAATGAGATCCCTTTGATGCTTTGTAAGCTGTCTACAAACCATGGCTTTTGCTGTAGCAGCCAACTGAGTAAATGTCAGGAAAATTCTACTAGGACAGCTGAACTTTATCTGGGGTTAAACAAAGTCTCTTTAATTGATGGCAGGTGTGTACCCAAGAAGACTGAATGCTGTAATTAAATCAAAAGGTGTTTCAACAAAGTATTAGTTTAAGGGTGTGCACACACAACAAAGTATTAGTTTAAGGGTGTGCACACTTATGTAACCAGTGTATTGTACATTTTTATTGTTTATATTTTTCCCCTAACAGATTAGTTTGTTTTTCAATTGAATTGTACAGGTTATAGATCACATTAAGGGTGGGAAAAGTTTTGAAATTATTTATTATGGTCTCATTTTTTTATATCACAAAAACCTGACATTTTAACAGGGGTGTGTAAATTTTTTATATCCACTGAAGGTATATATGTATGTATTGTATTTCAATTGAACTGGGTGGATGATCTGTTCATATATCGTCTCCAGTCATGAGGGGACCAATAAGAACATTACAATTACAAAAAAAATATTTAATGAATAAGATCAAACAGATTACATAGTATATGCCAACATGATAAAATGAAGATTAGTGTAACAATGCAAATACTAAATATTTGTAAAAATGCATTAAGCAAATAAGAAACGGTAAGACTATGATGAAACAAGTTCAGCTTAACAATATATCTTAAGTAATGCATGAAAGCCTGCTATTGTTAATATATTTATTACTCACCCCGGGATTCATGAAGCTCGGCGCAAGGCCGGTGTAAGGCCTGCGCCGGCGGTGCAGTGAATAGTCGGCGTAGTAGCGCCATATGCATAGTAATGAGTGCGCGCCGCAACCACAGACACGTGCGTAGTGTACGTGAGCGAGCCCAAGTAGGATGCGTCCGGAGGCGTGGCTAAGCCGGCAGGCGATGAACAACCTAAAGTGCTGACTGCCACAGTCCGCCCATAATAGTAATGTCACCAGCCAGGGCCCGTGCAGAATGAAACGCACGCAGAGTATGCAACATAGTACCCGTCCCAACAAAACGGAGAAGCAAACACAACCCACGAAGCCCTAAGTGTACCCATCCAAGGAACAAAGGATACGCGTAACACCGTGTTCGTCCCGCAGTGCACCGTCAGTGGGCATACCCAGAGAAGGTGTACCGCAGCATGTCAGTGCGCCGCACCGACATAGGAGTAGCGACTAAGGTTACCACCTGTCCCACTTTGCGAGGGACAGTCCCTCTATGGGCAGTTGTGTCCCGAAAAAAAAATATTAAAAACGGCAAATGTGCTAAGATTGTAGGACATAATTATATCCCGTATTTTATGTAATGGTTGCATAAAATAGTTATTTCCGTAACTAAAATACCTAAATGTCACAAGAAACAGAATAAGCAACCAAACTGCTACAAGAATAAGCTTTTATTTAGGCAAACAAGTTAAGTTCTATGCTATGTACTGACCGTGGGTATGTGTCGGCCTGTAAAATCTGATGTGAGTCCCGAAAATGTCCCACCTTGGCTATTGGAAAAGGTGGCAACCCTAGTAGCGACATGGGCATGGTCACCAGGGTTACCAGCTGTCCCACTTTGCTATGGACAGTCCCTCATTTGACAGTTGTGTCCCGCCAAAAATCGAAAAATGGCAAATGACCTGAGATTTCCGGGCAAAAATATTCCCTCAATATACCTGTAATAGTAGCATAAAACATATATTTTGTATATGAAACACATACATGGCATAAGAAACCAAATAAGGAACCCAAATGCTATGAGAATAAGCGTATATTATGGCAAAAAAGTGAAGTTCTGTCATCTCTACTTGCTGTGGGTATGTGTTGTCCTGCAAAATCCGATGTTTCCACAAAAGATGTCCCACTATGGGCATTGGAAAAGGTGGCAACCATAATGGTCACAAGCAGTAGTGAGAGTACACAGCCAGATAGCCGTGTCGACATAACAACAGGAAGGAACCAAGATACCCTAAACACAGGCAAACATGTGCATAGCAACATGTACCACACCCAGCAACGTGTTTGTCGCATACACAGGACGGCGTATGTCTAAGTGTAATATCCAGAAGTAGAACCCATGCATGCAAATGTAATACACAATAGCCCCATTGTAGCATGTAAGTCCCACCCATGTACGACAGTGCACCCAACCCAGCTAGCAGCCTTGTGCAGCTACACACCTACACACAATGGGCATACCTGAAATGTGGTAAGAAGTATTGTTCTAGGCAGTGCCACGCGGGCTAATATGTACCCCACATGTCACCAACGCACCTCAGGTACAGATATGCAAATGGCTGCATGTGAATGTGTCTGCAGAATGTGTACATCCCGCATGTGGTATGCACTCGTCCAAACCCTATAGGCTTGCACACGCCACGGTGCACATAACTGTACACATGTGGACAAGTCGGGATGTTGAACCACCGCACTGATGATTAGCTATGCAGACAAGTCAAACACATATAGCGGAACATGTGCCTACCAAACAGGACGTCCTAACAGGGTGCCACAGGCACAGAAGGGGAAGGTGGGACATCACATGTGGAGAGTAGTGTTGCCGGACGGCCAAACACCCACGGCCAAGGTAAAGGACGGAACAACATGCATATGGCCGGATGGATGTTGTTAGAAAAATATATATAGAAACACATATGAAGTGCCAGTTTAGAAGCAAAATACTATATAATGCATTGAATTGTACTGTACAATATGGCAGTAGAAATGATCATGCATGTAATTGGTGAAGCTTAGCTGCAGTGTGATCGAACTCTGACCCTGGCAGTAACCAGTTCAGCAGGCTTATGTCTCTCAGCATTGATTATCTGCTGGGTTACAGAAAAATAAATGTATGTACATGTATATCATCCTCCCTTCCACTGAGGAGGATGGCCTTGTGAGCTCTATTGAAGATAGAGTACAACTCCTTACCAGAGAGACAAAGGAACGTATTAAGAAATGAACTGACTATTGTATCGGAACAGTCCAGGGTCCTTGAAACATCAACAATTACAGAAGAACACTGTAATTGACCAGGTGCCTTGCAAGGCTGTGTTATTCTCATGGGAAAACATTTTAAAAGCATTACCTCAGCACCCTCGTATGAATAGAATATTGCGGACCATAGTGATGGAAATGCCCTGTGACTGACCACGTCAGTAAGGTGGGCAAAAGCTGATTGTAAACACTATATAAACAAATTGTTTCCTGTATAGAGTCAGACAAAACTCTCATACTTGGACTGTAAAGTTTTTTGCCTGCCGGTGTACACTACTAAAACGTTGTGAACCTGAGCTTCCTGTGTAATTGACTGTCACTTAGAAAAGCCTACTGATTTCTACAGTCTGGTTTTAACAACTTATTTGACATTGTGGTCCTTCTTAGCCGGAATTCCCTTGGTAAGCTACAGGTCAGAGTGCATGGGTGGTTAGACATCTGCGCAGGAGAAGTTGACTAAATGGTTCTTCTTGAGTGAAAAGACCTCCGACTGAATTGTTGTGTGTAAAGAGGCTGTCCACTGTCTGATCTGTGGCTGAAAAGCGGAAAACTGGATCCCAAGAAGAAAACGTGCAGTCATAAACGGGAGGCTCAGGTAAGGAGAGTTTGCCTCTTTGTCTCTGTTGTAGATCAGGGACCAGGCTACATTGTGTTTCTGTTAACAGTTGTGATAGCAGGTCGAAGACCAATCCAAGTAGTTTTACATTTGGACATAGATCGGGGAACACAGAGTAGAGTAAATAGTCATTGTAGACACTACAGTGGATACAGGGAAGGAGATACCACGTGGTACGAGAGAAGGGTTACGTAACAGTCATTTAGAAGACATGGGAGATTAGTGCACTAAGAGATCGTGAGATCCGCGTTTGATGGGTGATGTGAAGTATATGCAATTGCAGAGAGCACATAATGTGAGATATTCTGCAAAATGGGGTAATAAATATGACATTGATGGTATATTAGACAAAATATCGTTAGTGAAACATTGGAATCACTTAAAATGTGACGCAGATGTTCTAGGGTTACCACCTGTCCCACTTTGCGAGGGACAGTCCCTCTTTGGCCAGTTGTGTCCTGCAAACAAACTGTACAAATGGCAAATGTCCTGATATCTTAGGACAAAAATATTTCCTATATCTTCTTTAATAGTAGCATAAAACAGTTATTTTGTGTCTGAAACACCAAAATATTATAATAAACAGAATAAGCAACTCAAATGCTACAAGAATAAGTTGCTATTCTGGCAAAAAGTAGATTGCTGTCCTTTGTACTGGCAGTGGGTATGTTTTGCCCTGCAAAATCCGACGTTCGTAACACAAATGTCCCACTTTGTGCATTTGAAAAGGTGGCAACCCTAAGATGTGCAGGCTAAAAAACAGCGACAATTGGGTATCCCTCAAGCACATAGGTGGATTGAGGTAGTGAACCGAAGGGAACAGAAGACTAAAAATGCGAAAGCATCATCGTGAACAAAGAAGATAATAATACAGTAGTAGCGACGCCCCCCCCCTCCACCACCTCCGATACCACATCCAGGATATGAAGCGGGAGGGCAGGCTAGTCCCCCCCACGTTATCCTGTGGCAACAGAGGTATCACAACGACCAATTGTAAGAGAAGCTATTGAAACCACATCCCAAACACGTAAAATACCTAGGGACACTCAAGTAAGAAGAGAGTCACTAGAACAGAGTGAGCATATCTGTCAATTAATTGAAGTACCGAACCCTCAGGCAGGACAGGAAGGCCAGGACCCGACTCCCTTAGTGTATAGACCGTGGACACCAGAAGATATCCGGAAAGTCACAGAGGGAATTCCACATCCACAAAGTAATCACTATTCACCATGCAATACCCCTGTATCTCCTGATAGAAAAGCAAAGGGGGAATGGCGGATGGTACAGGATTTACAAGCTGTAAATCATGTAATAATACCTAGGGTACTGATGGTGCCAGACCCACACACTATATTGAATGCTATGAACCCGCAACAGAAGTATCTTACCGTGGTACATATAAGCTATGCTTCCTTTTCAATACCTATACATCCAGATAGTCCGTATTGTTTTGCATTTACATTCAGGGTAACAGATACAGCCATACCCGGCTATCGCAGGATACTGTGAAAGTCCAACGATATTCGCACAGGAGATGGCTAGCAACATGCCGATGTTTACTCCACCCGGGGGCAGTCAAGTTCTACTTTATGTGGATGATATCCTGCTTGCGGCCCCTACCCAGCAGCAATGTAGGGAAGATACAATAGCATTATTGAAATATTCAGCAAAACAGGGACATAAATTAAGCAAGCATAAATTGCAACTACGGAGAATACAGGTCAAGTACCTGGGATATGTGGTATTCAAGGAGGGTAGAACATTAGATGACGATAGGAAGGCAGCAATTTCACAAGCACCCAAGCCAACTACCAAGAAGGGAATGATGTCCTTCTTGGGCCGACTAACTTTTGTCGAAGCTGGTTACCAAACTATGCTTTGGAATCTGCTCTATTGTCTGCTTTAATCTTTAATACACCTATGGCAGCACAAGATATACTACACTGGATTCCAGTAGCAGAAACAGCTTTCTGCAGACTAAAATGATTGATAGCTTCAACATCTGTTTTAGGTCTCCCGAATAATCATAACAGATGTTTTCAGACTGTAGATTGTAAGCAGGGATATATGACGTCAGTCTTGACGCAACAGCATGGAAGTAAGCAACGCCCCATAGCTTACTACTCATCGCAGTTGGACCCAGTGGCATGGTCATTGCCACATTGTGTACAGGCAGTTGTTGCAGCAGAGTGCCTCATGCAGTTGCGATCATTTTGCTGCAAGAGAAAATAGCATTCCTGACCCGTGCTACACATCTTTCTTGTTTGACCATACCCCTGAGTCAACCTCATATGGTGATTGAATGTTGTACAACATTAAACCCATCAACGTCACGTCCGACAACTGTGTATGGCACACCACACAGTTGCCTACAGGAAATGGAGCAAATAACTTTACACAGACAGGATATCACTGATATACCCTTAGATGATGCAGAGGTGACAGTTTATGTGTACGGATCATGTAGAAAGAGTCCTACAGGAAAGAATCAAGTAGGTTATGCAGTAGTTATTGATAATGAGATTGTAGAAGCCCAACCCCTGCAGCATAACGTGTCTGCTCAAGCAGCAGAATTGATAGCTTTAACACGTGCTTGCACTCTAGCGAAAAACAGATGTGTGGACATTTATACCGATAGTCAGTATGCTGTCTCTACAGTGCATGTTTATGTGCAGCAGTAGAAGAATAGGGGAATGATAACACCCACTGGTAAACTGATTAATCATGCGCAATTGATCTTGAATTCATTAGATCTCATTCAGTTACCCACTAAAGTAGCTAATTGTAAATGTGCAGCTCATACAAAGCAACAGGATACGATTAGGAAAGGTAAGGCACGAGCTGATGCAGCTGCAAAACAAGCAGCCTCACAGTCAGAAAGTGTCTTTTTGAATGAGGAATGACAATCCTCAGAGATTCTAGATTTAGAAATGTTAGAAACAATGCAAACATCAACTACGAAAGCAGAAAAGCAGACGTGGGTAAGACGAGGAGCAATCCTTGAAGACGGACTGTACATATCCACAGTGAGAAAGCCAATATTAACGTCTAATTTATTCAGATATGCGGCTTTGGTGAGCTATGGGTAGAGCCATGTCTCAACAGGGGGGATGGTACAGTTGGTTAACAGAATATTCCTAACATATGGAATTAGGAACCACATACAAACATTTTGAGCAGCGTGTCATATTTGCAGTAAACATCATGCACAGGGAGCATTTCAACCGAAGCGAGTGAGTTTCCCTACACCACCATATCCGTTCCATACTATTTGTATGGAGTTTATACAGCTGAATAAATGTGAAGGGAAGAAATACTGTTTAGTGATTGTAGATATATTATCAAAATGGGTAAAAGCATTCCCAACCAGGAATCCGGATGCAGCAACAGTGGCAAAGGTCCCAGTAAAATAAAGTATCCCTAGATCTGGCATACCGGAAAGAAGCTACAGTGACAATAGAACACATTTTGTGAACCAGACAATCCAGCAACCTGGGGAATTATTTGGGATTTCCTTGAATAATCATTGCATGTACAACCCACAGTCAGCATGACTGGTGGCGAGGTACAATGGGATCCCGAGAAATAAGTTGAAGAGGTTGATGAGTGACACCCAGATGAATTGGATTTGCTGTCTACCTCTAGCATTGCTGAGCATGACAACAGTTCCAAATGTAAAGGGTTTGACCCCCTTTGAAGTAGTATTTGGAATGGCATATTATGTGCCACAGTGGAAAGCTGTCATGCCTGCAGAGCTGGAGGTCGATGGCTCATTAGCAAGTTACATGAGAGGATTGTTAACCAATAACACAGTTTTGCAGTTAAACTGTTTTTCAGATAAAGAGCAAGCGAAGCCGGACGCAGAGCTGACTCCAGTATCCTGGGTGTGTTTGACTGTTATCCAAACAAGTAACTTGCCGAGTCCAACGTGGGAAGGTCCGTACCAGGTACTGTTGGCAACGCCTACTGCAGTAAAGTTTGCGGAAAGGTCATCCTGGGTTCACCTCACCCTTTTCAAACCTGTAAAGGATATCCAGTCTGATTTACATGTTGTAGCCGATATACCATAGAGACAGAATCACCGGGGCAGAGTGTATAACAATACAAAGCAACCCCAAAGACATTGGTTTACTGTCCTACTGATCATACACCTATTAACCATGTTTGTGGTGACTTTACTTTTGCTGGGATCTTTCCTGCATATAACTACACAGATACAAATAGTGATACGTGATGAACTGGCCACAGATTGGCATCCAAACCTCAACACATACCTAGGCATGACGCGTGTGCATGTACAGACTATGAACATTTCAAATTGCTGTGTTTGCACTGCCATACCTACATCATATGGAGGACTTCCGATGTATGTTGTCCCCTTGGGGATAGATTGAGACTTGTGAATATTTACCTTTTGATACAGGTTCTGTGAGATCACAGGACAAAGTGGCACTGTACTTACCTGTTACACAAAAAGGAATTGTTTGTTTTCATAAACATGATACAGTCCAAGTTGGTGGGAGTAATTGTAACATAACTGTGTCTTACAAATGTCATATAACAGCCAAAGATTACAGTACTAGTTGTAGCACCATTCATGATTTGTATTTAAGCTTAATGAGAACAACGTGGAAAGATGTGCAGAAACATCCTGAATTGTATAAACAGTCGTCTGTTATAGACAGGAAAATGTTACATGCAGAGTTAACCCGCATCAGTAGTAAAGTAGAATATTGTTATTTTGTTTGTGGGAAAAAAGCATATCAATGGTTACCTGAGAATTGGTCCGGCAGTTGTTTTTTGGGTTATCTGGCTCCAGCCATATGACATACTGCAGAATTGCCTCTGGGTACGAAACGAACTGTAAGAGATATAGCTCGAAGAACTGGGAACTCAGTCGAGAAACCTACTAATCCAGTGGGTGAAATGGAAGCTGTTTGGAAAAATCATTCTTCTGCAAGAGATAAAGGAAAATTGACTCATATGGACTTGAGTGACAGTGTTATATCCTGGGCTGGAACAATCCCAGCTTATGGAGCAGTGAAATCAATCAGGGAACTGAGGAAGTTGTCAAAACCTCTCGGAGGAATGAGCAATGCGACTTTTCGCTCTTGAACTTGTGACTGATGAACTGAATGCAATGAGAACTGTTGTGTCACAAAATGTAATGGCTCACGACTGCACCCTGGCGGCGAGAAGTGCGTCTTGGCGCTTATCAAAGAAGACTGCTGTGTCTAAGTACCACATAATAAGCACGATATCAACGACCACCTAGAGGTAATACAGAAGGTATCAGCCATGGCGGAACCAGGCCCAAACCCAGTGACGAACTATTTCCAGAAACCATTTGGTGGATGGGGTTCACTCATAACTGAAAATCTTGATTGCCATTTGTGTTGTTCTGCTCATATTGTGAGCATGTGTCTGTTGCGGGATACTTTGTATGAAAGTATTAGTCAGGAACTCTGTTGACGTATCTGTAACCGAGACTATGTATCAAGACCTGTAGTGGGATTTGTTAATACCAAATGAAATCCTTTCTGAAATGTACAACAAATGACTTGCCTAGTTAAACGTTCCAGAGAGGAAGAGGCTAGGGAATGAAATAATGTTGTATATGTTTCTGGATAGAATAGAAGCAATCAAAGGAGGGAGAATGTTAGAAAAATATATATTTAAACATATATGACGTGCTAGTTTAGAAGCAAATAATGTATAATGCATATTATTCTATATTACAATATGGCAGTAGAACTTACCATGCATGTAATTGCCTGTAGTGTAGCTGCAGTGTGATCGAACCCTGACCCTGGCAGTAACCAGTGCAGCAGGCGTATGTCATTCAGCATTAGTTATCTGCTGGGTTAGAGAATAATAAATGTATGTACAGGTATATCTTTCATCCTTCCACTGAGGAGGATGGCCTTGTGAGCTCTATCTAAGATAGAGTACAGCTGCTCACCAGAGAGACAAAGGAACCTAGTAGGAAATGAACTGACTATTGTACCCGAACAGGCTTGCAACCTTGACAGAGCAGAATTTACAGAAGGACAATCTAATTGACTATGTGCCTCGCAAGGCTGTGCTATTCTCATGGGAAAACATTTAATAAGCATTACCTTAGCACCGTTGTAGGAATACAATATTGTGGACTATAGTGATGTAAATGCCCTGTGACTGACCACATCATTAAGGTGGGCAAAAGCTGATTGTAAACACAATACTCATACAGCTGTTTCTTGTATAGAGTCAGACAAAACTCTATACTTGTACTGCATAGTTATTTGCCTCCTGGTGCACACTATTAAAACGTTGTGAAACTGAGCTTCCTGTGTTATTGACTGTCATTTTGAAAAGAGTAATGAGTGTTACAGTTTGATTTAAACAACGTAATTGACAGATGTGTATGTTCTAGCATGGGAATAGGTCAAGCCAACCACCACAATCACCATGTGTACCACATACAAACAGCCAGTAACACGCAGTAGTAATGCATGAAGGCATACGACTGTGGGAATAGCACAGGACATATGGCACGTGCCAAGTGCAGATCGTGACACAAAACCCCAGGATGGGGCTCCCTGCAAAGAGGAACATGTGCCAACCACACCTCCCACAGATGTACCGGCAATGAAAACACATGCCAAACACACAGAAACACTACCGTCCAACCCACGACTGCAACGGAGGCTGGTCAAACACCACTATGAAGCATGCACAAACAGGGACATGTGTAACCGTTGCCTTAACACCCACCCATAGACCATAGAAGAATAGAATGGACATATGCATGTAATGTTGTGAAGGATGTGTGGTAGTCCTCAGTATCACAGTGGTAGGGACACAGATACACTGTAATCAACCGTGACGTATGTGCACTGTAGACAGCATACCTGCAGGTAATACAGAGGACAATCACGTGCCACAGAAATATACACATGAGAAAGAGGATAGGGGATAGACAAGTGTAAATGGGACAAACTATGAATATAGGTTCATAGGTCCATAGGTACAGGGTAGGCCATCTACCCAAGTTCAGCCATAACCCTACACCATAGTTAGGATTCCTTTGCCAACCTTCCTGTCCGGAGATAAAATGCTTATGATATTGCTGTACCTCTGTCAAGCAGTGATAATGATGTAATCCCTGGCCTATATCTGCAATCCCCCATCCAACGGACAACATACCCCCGAACAAGGCTAGCAAGGATCTCTGCCTCACATGTACTGTGATGTAGATCCACAGCATTGTGAGTGTCCGGGTGACGTATGTGTCACTCCAAGACATCCTATTAATGACCGTGTCAAGGTTCATGTCACCTGCCCTCGTGGTTCCGAGGGATGCAGATACAGTAGGTGAAGCATAGACATGACATATGGGTCAACATGGCCTCGTATGTCAGGCACAGGTCAACACTGAACAACAGGTATGTGACTGAATGGGGCAGGGGTCCTACAAGTGGGGCAGCATTACACAAATCCATGACACCCTGCATCTGTATGACAATTAACCTATGAGGCCTTCCCAGCTGCTGTAGGTGTCGGGTCAGATACCCTCCGAATGGGGCAATGTAGTCAATCATAGGTGTAACACGTAATGAGTACAAGGAGACAATGACCTACCCTGATCTAGATGTGAATCCCTGCACAAACAGGTGGGCAATGTAGAAGTCCCACCGAACCATGATAGCAACGTGTGTGTTGAACGAATGGTGACCGACAACCTCTGTCCCCTGATCCCTGGTAATCACCCCTGCGCTCAGTGGACTGCCACCCATATGCTGGACAGGGGTGACCTAGTACTCCTCGACAGGTATGATGTTGCATTACCTTGCATTTAGCTGTAGGCCATGTCCCTGACAGCAGATATGCATATCTGGGAGGCCCCTTTGAAGGATATCCGTGTCAGATGTCCGTCCCACTATGGCACCCGTTTTGCAGTCATCTACAAACAATGTCGCCCATAACACCCCTGTGTGTGCCTGTACTGTGGAAATGTAGATGTATAAGAGGAGTGGACCCAGGGAAGACCCCCGTGGGACACCGCCTGCGACAGGCAGTAGGTTTGACATGCTGCCAGCAACTATGACCGCGTGGGCCGTGTCACATAGCCAGTTTACAACCCATCCTGTGATGTACGTGTTCACATCCAAGCCGATGGGTTTATCAATGATACCTGAGGGGGGTAATGTGTTGAAGGCCTTTGCCAGGTCGAGGTAGGCTGTATGGACTGCAAGACCCCCATCAATGGTCTCGGTGACTGTGCCGAAAACGTCAACCATGCTTTAAACGCATGAACCGCCCCTGACCAAGCCAAACCGTGTTGGATGCAAAGTATGCAGGTCCCCTATGCCTTCATCTATGAGCCGCAGTATGATCCCTTCCCATGTCTTTGCAGATAGGTCTCCTCATGGTAATGGGACAGTAATAACCAGGGTCAGTGGAGGCATTGGCCCTGTGACGTGGGACTACAGTCGCCGTGCGACACAACCTGGTGCGTTACCCGAGGTGAGGCTACAAAGAAACAGCTGTCCTAACTGTGGGTCTAATTCCTCAATGAGATCGTGGAGTACACAGTTGGGTCACCAGCTGGTCTCATGGATGCTATGTTCACTACCCTGGAGAGAGCATGTCCCACCCGTGTGTCACAGAACATTTGGGGACCACAAACTGCTGGGACAGACATCTCTTCATGTGGGGGGGAGGGTGTGGAGATGTCCTCACCGAACTTGTCAGCCCATATTTTGGCAATGTGTGTATGTTGAGTAAACTCCACATCATCGTGAACCCAGTCAGAGCATATGTGGGAGTGACCTCCCAGGTGTCCAGCATAGCAAATGAAGGCTGTATGATTGTCAGCCAGGTCCATGTAGATATATCTGTGGAACGTGCCCCGGACCATGTCATGACAGCCTGTAGCTGTACACATATAATGACCAAGGGTGTCATACCTCACAAGGTGTCTGCTCCGCCTTGTAGTAGCCACCTCCTCTCGTTGTACAGCTTGTGTATGGCTGGGGTACACCACACTGGATGCTTGGCATTGGTACAATGAACCACAGTTGGGTAAGGGAATGCCTGATCCATGCAGTCCTGTAGGTACCTGTAGACGGCATATGTAAGTGATGCAGTGGCTGCAGTACTGTTGACCACTGGCTCAGGGTCCTTAAAGGAGACCACAGTAGTGTTCAGAATTGTGAATTCTGCCTTTGAGCAAGCCATGTGTATGGTAACCGGCAACACCCACAGCAACGGATGTCAATAGCAGAAGCCATTGTCCAAATAACATAGATTAACCCGGCATGATAATATGTATTATCATACATGTATTGGCACGTGTCTGCTAATTAGACTTGCAAATGGTTTGTAAGACCGGGCTAAAGTTCCCGTGATTTACCTAGTCTGGAGGTGTTGTTCCGACAATAAAGTGGCGATACTTCCCAACCGGGACCTCTGGGGATTAATTAAAGCGGTTGTTAACCTGCAACATTGGATGTACACCATTTGGTTCTGGTCTCGGAAAACATGGTTTCCGTAGCACTACACACTATGGGTAGTCAAGCAGACATCCGTGATTGGTGAACACACAGCAGCAGTCAAACCCACTGGCCACACGGACACAGTCCGACAAGCTCTACACTTTACATATGCACATTGGTGTCCATTGTAGGACCCAAAAATTTTCCTGTACGGAATGCGTGCCAGCCTCCGTCATCACCCACGTGAACTGATTGTCGTGACCACGTCACAGCTACACATATGCACCGCAAGCATGTTCAATGTTGATGATAGCTGTCCATGAAATGCAGCACATATGCACAGAAATCCCCAGGGTACCGAGTCCATAGAAGTGCGTCCACATCACAGTCCGCACACATGAAGGATGTGTAATGGGTAGTGTCGACTGTTGCAGTCAAGGGATCCTGGGTATGTAGAAACAGGGCTCGGTGTTGTTTTGCAGGTAATCCTTTGTCCCGCCCGTGGGAGGATGTGTGCGTAGCACCTGCCTTCCTCCCCACTAATAATCCAAACCTTGAGAATGCTAAATGCAGGTGTGAAATGTGTACAGCCCTATACCAGTGTCCAGTAGGCAATTCTCATGGATGGACAAGCGTACGACCAAGATGGCACCCACAACTGCAAACCGGGGGGAATTACACAGCCGCGGTAAGGCATAACACAGGAAATATACATAGGGACTACAGTTGACATTCCCCATACAAAGTTGGACCGCCGTGCAAACACCGGCATACACAGCACTCAATCTGCCAGCAACAAAATGGGGAGCACTCGCTACCATACAGCGGAACAGATGGGCGACCTGTGGAACACATACTAATGGCACACCCACAATGTCAACTAGGATATGTAAACTATGGCGTTCCCACCTATGAAGAAAACATGCTTCAATGAATACATAGGGGATCAACATGTTCCGGTGGTGTTATGTTGAAAATACAGTGACGGATATGTCCTATTGGGACGTCTGAGGTTTATTTGAAGCAGTTGCTAACCTGCATCTTTGGATGTACACCATTTGTTCACAGTACTAAATCACCTGGTTACGTAGCACCACATAGAATGGGTAGTCAAACAGACATCTGCGATTGGGGAACATACAGCAGCAGTCAAAAGCACTGGCCAGTTGGACACAGTCCAGCAACATCTAACTTTACATATGCACATTGGTGTCCATTGAAGGACCCAAAAATACATTCTCACAGAACCCACTCCAGCCGTCTCCGAACAACAGACGATGCTATAGCCGTGACTACGGCACAGTTAGACATATGCACCACCAGCGTGTTTAAGGTTGATGACAAGTGTCCATGAAATGCAGGACATATGAACAGAAATACCCAGATCGACGTGTCCATACATGTGCGTCCACATCCCAGTCCCTTGCGCATGAAGGATGTGTAATGGGTACTGTCGAGGTTGCAGCCATGGGATTTTGGGTATGCAGAAATGGGGCTCTGTGTTGTCTGGCAGATAATCCGTTGTCCGCCCGTGGGAGGATGTGGGCGTAGTACCTGCCTTACTCCCTACTAATAATGCAAAGCATCCACGGAGAATGCTAAATGCAGGTGTGAAATGTGTACAGCCCTATACCAGTGTCCAGTGGGCAATTCACATGGATGGACAAGCGTATGAACAAGATGGCACCCATAACTGCAAACCCGGTGGAATTACACTGCCGCAGTAAGGCATTACACAGGTAATACACATAGGGACTACACTTGACATTCCCCATACAAAAAACACAGAGAACCAGCTGAGAAAGTCCAAAGCAAAAATGAGGTACTGTAGAAACGGTCAGTGACCACTCAGAGCCCACCAGGAATTAAATGCAGTCACCATAGTTTATTGAAGCGCTTTTCGTCTGCTTCATAAGCAGACTTCTTCAGAATACATACAATGCAGTTCAACCTACTACATTTAAAACCCTTAATTGGGCAGTAAATTAGATGTGCTAAGTATTAATTAAATGCCTTAAAGGCGAACAAGCTAAAAACTTTACTCGGGTTACAGATTCCACACAGTGAGTAAATCAGACATTGCTTCAAAATGTATATTCTTCATAGAAATATAAAAATATATGTATAAATATGAAAGAAGAACCAACATAATGTTTTCCAAATGTCTGAGTGTATAAGCTACATATATATGTTCTAGGGATTGTGCCAATATATTAAAAGAACTAGAGACACCTAGTAATATAAATGAACCATAATATATAGAGATAAACCTTATGATTATGACTAATGTAAAATATATCAATGGAATGTAAAGATTCAAAATGTGGTAAAGTAAATATTCATTTAGAAGGTTAGTTAAATAAATCAATTCAGACATCCTTGTCAAAATACTAAAACAAGGCCAGCCAGGTGCTCTGCCTCACATGTACTGGGATGTTGTTCCACAGCATAGTGAGTGTCTGGGTGATGAATCTGTCCCACCAGCACGTTCTATTAATGACAGTGTCAAGGTGTACGTCACCTGCCCTTGTGGTTCTGAGGGATCTAGATTCTTTAGGTGAAGCATAGTCATCAAATCCGGGTTCGACATGGCCTTGTATGCCAGGCACAGGTCACCTCTGGGCAAGTGGTATGCGACTGAATAGAGCTGGAATCCTTTCAGTCGGTCAGCATAACACATATTCCTGAGACCCTGCATCCGTTTGTCGATGAACTGTCGGGGCCTTTCCAGCTGCTGCAGGTGTCGGGTCAGATACATTCTGAACGGGGCATTGTACTCAATCATAGGTCTAATGAGTGATGAGTACAAGGGGACAATGACCTCCCCTGATCTAGATGTGAATCCCTTCATGATCAGGTGGGCAATGTAGAAGGTCTACCTAACTACGTTAACAGCGTGTGTGTCGAACAAGCGGTTACCGACAACCCGGGTCCCCAGATCCTGGTAACTCCCTCTGTGCTGAGTGGATTGCCACCTATATGGTAGCTAGGGGTAACCTTGTTCTTCCCGAAGGGTATGACTATGCATTTCCGGCATTTAGCTGTAGGCCATGTCTCTGGCACCAGTTATCCATATCTGTGAGGCCCTTCTGAAGGATATCTGTGTCAGATGTGTGTCCGACTATGGCACCCAGTTTGCAGTCATCTGCAAACATTGTCAGCCATAACCCCCCTGTGTTTGCTTGTACTTTGGAAATGTAGATGCCGAAAAATAGTGGACCCAGGACTGAGCCCCGTGGGACAACACCTGTGACCGGCTGTGAGTATGACATGGCGCCAGCAACTATGACCGTGTGGGTTCTGTCACTTAGCCAGTTTGCAACCCATCTGGCGATGTATGTATTTACATTCAAGCTGACGGGTTTATCAATGATACCTGAGGGGGGTATTGTGTTGAAGGCCTTTGCCAGGTCGAGGTAGGCTGTATGGACTGCTTTACCCTCATCAATGGCCTTGGTGACTGATCCTAAAAAGTCAGACACGTTTAAAAGGCATGATCTGCATTTGACCAAGCCAAACTGGGTTGGATCCAAAGTATGCAAGTCCCCTATGTCTTTATGTATGAGTTCCATTATGATCCTTCTCCATGGCTTTGCAGATAAGGCTTGTCAAGCTAATGGGATGGTAATTACCAGGGTCAGTGGATGCACCATCCTTGTGAAGTGGGACTACAGTCGCCTTGTGCCACTACTTGGGTACGTATCCTGAGGTGAGGCTAAGATTAAACAGCTGTCCTAACTGTGGGTTTAATTCCCCATTGAGTTCATGGAGTACACAGCTGGGACACCATCTGGTCCCATGGATGCTGTGTTTACTGCCTTGGAGAGAGCATTTCCCACCTGTGCGTTACAGATGTTCCAGGATCTACAATCCTCTGGTATAGATATCTCTCCATGTGGGGGGGGGGAGAAGTTAGCACCGAACCTGTCAGCCAGTATGTTGGCAATGTGTGTAGGTTCAGTCATCCTCACATCATTCTGAACCCAGTCTGAGCATATCTGGGAGTGTCCTCCCAGGTGTCCAACATAGCTAAAGAAGGCCTTATGATTGTCTGTCGAGTCCTTGTTGATTTCTCTGTTGAATTTCCCCTGGATGATTTCATGACAGCTTGTAGTTCTTCACATACAATGAGCAAGGGTGTCTTACCTTACAAGTATTCTGCTCTATCTTGTAGTAGCTACCTCCTGTCATTGTAGAGCTTGTTCATGGCTGGGGTCCACCAGACTGGATGCTTGGCTTTGGTACAAAGAGTCTCAGTTTTGTATGGGATTGCCTGATCCATGCAGTCCTGTAGGTGCTGGTGGAAGGCATATGTACGTGATTCAGCGGTTTGAGTAATGTTTACCACTGGCTCAGGGGCCTTAAAGGAGACCACAGTAGTGTTCAGAAGTGTGAATTCGGCTTTTGAGAAAGGCATATGTATGGTAACCGGCACCACCCACAGCATTGTATGCCAATAGCAGAAGCTATTGTAGGTTGTCCAAACACACGTGTCCGTACACATGGAACATCATAGCAATAAACCACGCCCGGATGTGGGTAATGCTAGATATACTCACGGCTGGCGTGGTGCGTTCGAGTCCGGCGCCGAGGACCACACACATAGCTGGCCTTAGGCATAGGCCAACTAGGCAGCCGCCTGGGCGCCGCTCTACTCAGGGCACCTTTCCAGCCTTTATTTTGTGTAGGTAGACCAGGACGGGGGTAGCGGGTGATGTGGCGGTGGCATCATGGAGTCCTTCTGCCTAGGGCACCACTTGACCTAAGGCCACTCTTGCCGTGGGTAAATACAGCAGTACCCACACCCAGGCGGGTCATTGCTAGTATGACATATCATCTATGGAAAGAAACCATATATTCCCAGACATAATGGCACAGCATAATGCCTGTCCGCCCAAGCAGACATACGGCACCCAGCGGTGCGGGCGTACTCGCGAGATGTCCGTTACCAATGTCGACACTGTCTCACTCTAAGTCAACATAGCGATTCAATACTAAACAGCGACGGAGAGCCCGATGTCCCCGTTGCTGAGCTGTTCAACCTGTTCCGCCATGTTAAATGTGTGTAGCAGAGTGGGACTCGCCCAAACTAAGCAGCGGACATGTCCGTGGCTCAGTGAAAGCCGTCACGCAATGTTAAACCCATGTAATATGGCGAGACAGGTTATGAATACCGAGGGTTAGTAATGGAAATAGGTCCGTTCGACCAGACCGTGTGCAATTACTATAACAAGATCTACAGCGAATGCGCCGGCCAATCAGCGCACACGGTTAGGAATAATGGGGGGGGACATGGTATCATAGACACGGACAAACCGTGCCCATGTGACTCATCTAACATTCATTACGGTCAGGGCAGTTCCGTACACTGGGCGGACAAGACCAAACCCAAAGCACCACAGGAACACCCTGACAATCGAAGGCCTGTATGCGTAGGGGATATAAGCCCCTGTGATCTGAACATCCCTGCGGTCACGACATATGCATCCTGGGCCATGAGTGGGAGGGAATAAGGAATGTTTAACATGTAGTACCGCACCTTTCCCAGCATGAGAATGGATGCCAGTGACGTGCGTGAGTGCGGGGGGGTGGGGGTGGGGGGATATGTAAATGTAGCTAAGTACCATGGGTATGCATATTAATAACATCGAACAGCTAACGTGTAGTGGTCACAGTAACCGACAAACGTGAATGCAGTCCCATTTGAATTACGACTATAGAACATATAAATGTGAACGTGTACGTAATGCGTCCATGCTGCAAAGACTGTTACATGTATAAAGGTGTACGTGCGTTCCGCACGTCCGTCAACCGGATCAGAGATATGTTACTGGAATAGTCACAACTAACACAGACCACGTAACCACACAGGCCCAGTAAACATATGTAGACAGAATATGGATATGCATGTGCGCCTGCGCGTAACCCACAATTAGGAAATGCAAGTGCGTGTGTGCGTGTGTGATCCCCTCGAAGCAGGGCAGGTTAAGGATGTGTCCGCCACGTGAACCAGACAGGTCTCAAAAATGTCAGCCTCTGAAAGTATGGAATCGGGCAATGCCATGTAAAGTACCGTTAGAAATAGTGAGAAACACACGCTATGTGATGAGACAAACATAGAATGTGGATAGAATAACGTATGTGTTAGTAGTATGGATTGGTGTCGGTTATGCATCAGTAACCCGACCCACTTGTCAGAAGGTGCCCCGTGCAATTGCATTCAGTTGGCTCACACTTGTTGACCGGGCTAGGCTAGCTGGATATATGTCCAGTGTCAGCAGAGGCCCGTGGAGAAATGCTCCACACACAATAATAGCACAACATACCAAAGTACTCATATATGTAACCAAAGAACAACAATAGAAAGTGTCCTGAAAGGACTGGTTACACACAGATCCCAGATGACAGACAGATATATGGCCAGTGGAAGCACGTCACAATTATGGGATCAGGTCCCTAAAGAAGCAAGAAGGTCACACATGACACGCCAGCGAATTGCCAGATAGACACTGGTCAATGTAACACACAGCAAGATTAAGGGCCAACCAGCCGTACACCATGCCAGAACCTGTACAGTGGAAAGGTATGGCATGGTAATTGATGTGTGTACACAGGTAATCCACAGACAGTAACAAAGAAAGGTATGAAACGAGGGGTTCACATGTATATATCTACACACAGCAGTCCGACGGCCCGTATATATGACGCATGGACATAGATTTGTCACTTGAAAACAAGATGTAAACAACTACAGTTTATTCCATTTCATATTGATATAGTTATAATACAGTCATATTCACATGTAACATTGTGACTCTTATTTACATTCATATTTATACAAAATATGCTTTAATTGTACTTATTGATTCCATGCTTTGGAATCGTAATGCAACAGTTATACACATTGATATTTCATATCATGATCAACACACTACATTCTAAGGTTTACTCACAACAATTATCAACTATGTTTCAATATACTGATTGTATTGACCAATATTGTAGTTATATTAACACATTGTTGTTGTATTATTGTTTCCATTAAGTAATGTATGCAACACTGATTTGTATATGTCACGTTATCATCAAGACTTGGAGCACTGTCCACTTAACTATGAGCAGGTTTATTGATTAATTGACTTTAAACTGACTCTGAAGGAAGTGTATAAGGGACGACTATGTAATGTATTTCGTACTCCGACGATGCCCCATGTTAGTGGGTGAAAGAGCTTAGTATCCTTTGACTGTGGAGTGTATCGTTTTGGTCACTGTCTGTTTTGGCCTGATATATGTTCAATGATGTCTTTTATGAAGATGACCAGGACTCAAGGTTTGCTGTATTTCCGCTTACTGGCACGTGGATATAGATAGGCCAAGTAATACATAATATGGGTAGTCAAACAGACATCCGCGATTGGGAACATATAGCAGCAGTCAAAACCACTGGCCAGATGGTGACAGTCCAACACGTTCTACACTTTACATATGCACATCGGTGTCCATTGTAGGACTCCAAAAATTTACCCATTTGTAATATCAAACAGCTGCGATCGACCCAGACGGTGTGACAGCCGTGACTACGGCACAGCTAGACATATGCACCACCAGCGTGTTTAAGGTTGATGACAACTGTCCATGAAATGCAGGACATATGAACAGAAATCCCCAGATTGTCGTGTCCATATAAGTGCGTCCACATCCCAGTCCTGCACACATGAAGGATGTGTAATGGGTACCGTGGAGGGTTGCAGCCATGGGATCCTGGGTATGCAAAATTGGGGCTCGGTGTTGTTTGGCAGATAATCCGTTGTCCGCCCGTGGGAGGATGTGGGTATAGCGTGCCTTACTCCCCACTAATGATGCAAAGCATCCACCAGATAATGCTAAAAGCAGGTGTGAAATGTGTACAGCCCTATATCAGTGTCCAGTAGGCAATTCCCATGGATGGACAACTGTACGACCAAGATGGCACCTATAACTGGAAACCTGGTGGAATTACACAGCTGCAGTAAGGCATAACACAGGAAATACAGATAGGGAGTACAGTAGACACTCCCCATACAAAGTCAGACCGCCGTGCGAATACCGGCGTACACAGCACTCGATCTGCCAGCAACAAAATGGGGAGCACTCGCTACCATACAGCTGAACAGATGGGCGACCTGTGGAACACATACTAATGGCACACCAACAACGTCAACTAGGATATGTAAGCTATGGCGTTCCCACCTATAAAGAAGACATGCTTCAATGAATACATAGGGGATCAACATGTTCCGGTGGTGTTATGTTGACAGTACAGTGACGGATATGTCCTATTGGGACGTCTGAGATTTATGTAAAGCAGTTGCTAACCTGCATCTTTGGATATACATCAGTTATTTACAGTTCTAAAACACCTGGTTTACGTAGCACCACGTAGAATGGGTAGTCAAACAGACATCCGCGATTGGCGAACATACAGCAGCGGTCGAAACCACTGGCCAGTTGGACACAGTCCAGCAACATCTACCTTTACATTTGCACATTTGTGTCCATTGTAGGACCCAAAAATACATTCTAACAGAACTCCATCCAGCCGTTTCCGACCACCAGATGATGCGATAGCTGTGACTACGGCACAGTTAGACATATGCACCGCCAGCGTGTTTAAGGTTGATGACAGGTATCCATGAAATGTAGGACATATGAACAGAAATCCCCAGATCGACGTGTCCATACATGTGCGTCCACATCCCAGTCCCACACACATGATGGATGTGTAATGGGTACTATCGATGGTTGCAGCAATGGGATCTTGGGTATGCAGAAATGGGGCTCGGTGTTGTTTGGCAGATAATTCATTGTTCGCCCGTGGGAGGGTGTGGGTGTAGCACATGACCTACGCCCCACTAATGATGCAAAGCATCCACGGGATAATGCTAAATGCAGGTGTGGAATGTGTACAGGCCATAACAGTGTCCAGTAGGCAATCCCCATGGATGGACATGCCTACGACCAGGATGGCACCCATACCTGCAAGCCCGGTGGAATCACACAGGTGCAGTAAGGCATAACACAGGAAATGCAGATGGAAACTACAGTAGACACCCCCCATTGAAATCCAGACGGCCGTGCGAATACCGGCGTACACAGCACTCGATCTGCCAGCAACAACATGGGGATCACTCGCTGCCATACTGCGGAACACATGGGCGACCAGTGGAACACATACCAATGGCACACCAACAACGTCAACTCGGACGGTCATAGGATGTTGAAACACTGGCGTTCCCGCTTATAAAGAACATCCGTCAATGAATCAATAGGGTCCACATGTTCTGGCTGTGTCATATTGACAATACAGTGGCGTATATGTCCTACTGGGCTGTCTGAGGATTACTTGAAGCAGTTGCCAACCTGCAGCAGTACATCAATACCATTTGGGTTAATCGTAGTAGAACATGGGTTTTGTAGCACAACATAATATGTGTAGTCAAACACACATCCGCAAATGGGGAATATACAGCAGCGGTCACAATCACTGGCCACATGGACACAGTCCAACATGTTCTACATTTTACATATGCACATTTGTGTCCATTGTAGGACCCAAAAATTTATCCGTACGCAATGTCAACCGGCTGCGATCGGGAGACCCAGATGATGTGACTGGCGTGACTACGGCACAGCTACATATATGCACCACCAGCGTGTTCAAGGTTGATGACAACTGTCCATGAAATGCAGGACATATGCACAGGAATCCCCAGATAGTCCAGTCCATAGATGTGTGTCCACATCCCATTCCTGCACACATGGAGGATGTGCAATGGGTACTGTCGGGGGTTGCAGCCATGGGATCGTGGGTATGCAGAAATGGGTGTCGGACTTGATTGGCAGAAGATCCGTTGTCCCGCCCCGTGTGCGGTATGTGGGTATGGCATATGCGTTACTCCGCACTGATAATGCAAATCATCTACCTGAGAATGCTAAATGCATCTGTGAAATGTGTACAGCCCTACACCAGTGTCCATGAGGCAGTTCCCATGGATGGACAAGCGTCTGGCCAAGATGGCACCCATAACTGCACACCTGGCAGAATCCCACAGCTGTAGTAAGGCAGAACACAGGGAATACATTTAGGGAGTACAGCAGACACTCCACATAGAATGTCAGGCCGCGAATACCAGCGTACACAGCTCTCAACCTGCCAGCAAGTGAATGGGGATCACTCGCTTGCATACCGCAGAACAAATGTGCGACCTGCGGAACACATACTGATGGCACACCCACAACGTCAACTAGGAAGGTTATAGGATGGTTAAGCTATGGCGTACCCACATATAAAGAACATCCTTCAATGAATTAATAGGATCTACATGTTTCGTTCGTGTAAAGTTGACAATACAGAGGCGGGAATGTCCCAATGGGATATCTGCAGATTGGTGAAAGCAATTGTTAGCTTGCAACATTGGAATTACACCATTTGGGTACAGTGGCGGATAACCCGGTTTACGTAGCACTACATAATATGGGTACTCAAACAGACATCCGTGATTGCTGAACATACGGCAGCAGTCAGACCCACTGGCCAGATGGACACAGTACAATACGTTCTACACTTGACATATGCACATTGGTGTCCATTGTAGGACCCAAAAATTATCCGTATGCAATGTGAACAGGCGGCGATCTAGAGACCCAGAAGACCTGATAGCCGTGACTACGGCACAGCTACATATGTGCACCACCAGCGTTTTCAAGGTTGATGACAAGTGTCCATGAAATGCAGGACATATGGATCGGACTCCCCAGGTTGCGAGTCCATAGGCGTCGTCCACATCCCATTCACGCACACATGGAGGATGTGCAATGGGTACCGTCGAGGGTTGCAGACATGGGATCGTGGGTATGCAGAAATGGGGCTCGGTGTCGATTGGCAGATAATCCGTCATACCGCCCCGTGGGAGGTATGTGGGTATAGCACATGCGTTACTCCACACTAATAATGCAAATCATCCACCGGAGAATGCTAAATGCAGCTGTGATATGTGTACAGCCCTCTACCAGTGTCCAGTAGGCAGTTCCCATGGACGGACAAACGTACGGCCAAGATGGCACCCATAACAGCAAACCTGGTGGGATCACACAGCTGTAGTAAGGCAAAACACAGGGAATACAGATAGGGACTACAGTAGAGACTCCACATACAAAGTCAGACCGCCGTGCGAATACCGGCGTACACAGCACTCAATCTTCCAGCAAGTGAATGGTGATCACTCGCTGCCATACCGCGGAACAAATGGGCGACCTGCGGAACACATACTAATGGCACACCAACAATGTCAACTAGAAAGGGTATAGGATGTTAAAGCTATGGCGTACACACATATAAAGAACATCCTGCAATGAATCAATAGGATCTACATGGTTTCTTCGTGTTAATGTGACAATACAGAGGCGGGAATGTCCCAATGGGATATCTGCGGATTAGTGAAAGCAATTGTTAGCCTGCATCATGGGAACTACACCATTTGGGTTCAGTGGCGGAAGACCCGGTTTACGTAGCACTACATAATATGGGTACTCAAACAGACATCCGTGACTGCTGGACATGCAGCGGCAGTCAAACACACTGGTCAGATGGACACAGTCCAATATGTTCTACACTTTACATATGCACACTGGTGTCCATTGTAGGACCCAAAAATTTATCCGTACGCAATGCAACCTGCTTGGAGCGGGAGACCCAGATGAAGTGGCAGCCGTGACTACGGCACAGCTACATATATGCACCACCAGCGTGTCCAAGGTTAATGACAACTGTCCATGAACTGCAGGTGATATGCACATGAATCCCCAGATTGTCCAGTCCATACAGGTGCGTCCACATCCCATTCCCGCACACGTGGAGGATGTGCAGAGGGTACTGTCGAGGGCTGCAGCCATGGGATCGTGGGTATGCAGAAATGGGTCTCGGTGTTGATTGGCAGATGATCCGTTGTCCCGCCCCGTGTGAGGGATGTGGGCATGGCACATGCGTTACTCCACACTAATTATGCAAATCACCCACCGGAGAATGCTAAATGCAGCTGTGAAATGTGTACAACACTATACCAGTGTCCATTGGACAGTTGGATGGACAATTGTACGGCCAAGATGGCACCCATAACTGCAAACCTGGTGGAATCACACAGCTGTGGTAAGGCACAACACAGGGAATACAGATAGGGACTACAGTAGAGACTCCACATACGATGTCAGACCGCCATGCGAATACCGGCGTACACAGCACCCAATCTGCTAGAAGGTGAATGGGGATCACTCGCTACCATACCGCGGAACAAATGGGCGACCTGTGGAACACATACTAACGGCACACCAACAACGTTAAGTGGGAAAGTCATAGGATCCTGACACTATGGCGTTCATGCTTATGAAGAACATCCGTCAATGAATTAATAGGATCTACATTCTTTGGTTGTGTCCGTTTGACAATACTGTGGCGGACATATCCTAATGGGACATCGGAGGATGACCTAAAGCTTCTCCTAGCCTGCATCATTGGATCTACACCATCCGGTTTCAGTTTAGAATACCCTGGTCAACGTAGCACTACATAATATGGGTAGCAACCACACATCCACGATTGGGGAACATACAGCAGCGGTCAAACCCACTAGCCAGATGGACACAGTCCAACAAGGTCTACACTGTACATATGCACAATGGTGTTCATAGTAGGATTCATCCGTATGCAATGTCAACCAGCCACGATCGGGAGACCCGAAATAACTGACAGCCATGTCTATGGTACAGCCAGACATATGCACCCCCAGCGTGTTCAGGGTTGATGACAGCTGTCCACGGAATGTGGGACATATGTACAGATATTCCCATATTGTAGAGTCCATAGAGGTGCGTCCACATCCCATTCCCGCACACATGCCGGATGTGTAATGGGTACCGTCGAGGGCTGCAGCCATGGGATCCTGGGTATGCAGTAACGGGGCTCGGTGTTGTTTGGCAGATAATACGTTGTCCCGCACCGTGGGAGGGATGTGGGAGTAGCACGTGCCTTACTCCCCACTGATAGTGCAAAGCATCCACTGGCTAATGCGAAATGCAGGTGTGAAATGTGTACTGCTCCATACCAGTGTCCAGTAGACAATCGCGAGGGATGGACAAGCGTAGGACCAAGATGGCACCCATAACCGCGAACCTGGTGTAACCACACAGCTGCAGTGAGGCATAACACAGGAAATACAGATAGGGAAACCAGTAGACACTCCCCATACAAAGCCAGACCACTGTGCGAATACCCGTACACAGCTGTCAATCTGCCAGCACCGGAATGGGGATCCTGCGGCTCCCGTACGCGGAAGAAATGGGTGACCTGTGGAACACATACCAATGGCACAATATCAACGTCAGCTAGGAAAGCCATACGATGGTCAAACTATGGCGTCCCCACCAATGAAGAACATCCTTCAGTGAAGTAATAGTGTTAATGTCAATTGACCATGGAATACACATAATCCACATCAAAGACCCGCTGGCACCTTATGGCACACAAAGCACGACACACATAGGTAGATGAAACAGTCAGCGTGGGCGTTTCGTCCATGACAGATCACATGTGGTATCCAAAGGTTACTCCATAGACATGTAAGCGCTATCACCCGTAGGCTCCGTGAGACGTACACATAACATAGACACGTCCAGGCTTTATATATCCCCCCTTACACTTCCATGTGTTACTTTCTGTGCAAACAATGAACATGTAACCACAGCATAGAAAGCACAGACGCAATGTTAACCACACACACATATGTTAACACCTCAGAAGGCATCCTATTAACACATGTATCATATGATATTGTACTATGCCGAATACTCATCATTCAATGATTTAACAATGTATATGGCAGATATGCATAGCATATCACTGTTATACAGCGGTACAGAACTGAAAGAGTGGACAAATGTGTGCTAACCCTACATCTGTACCTAACTACATTCACGTTACGGGGGCTTGCTCCACCTGCCTCTCAAAAGAGGCCTCATCAGTGTTCCATCGGTCAGCCCTGGTGTGTGGCCAACCCTCCACCTACTAAACCAAATAGATCCGCATTCTATAGCATAACTGATGAGGTCCCCCCTCTGGTATTACAACCTGGACGTCGTAAAACACCGAATGTAGACGTATGCCTTT
>NC_056739.1:364737350-364812965 GCF_019279795.1 Protopterus annectens | reverse complement strand
TGCACATTACGTATGGCATCGACGATATCTGCCCATACACATGTGTGTTGTGACACTATACATCCATGTCCTATCCCCTGCTGTGGCACTTCATTGTTGGACATCCACTGCCAGCATCAGCGTGGGTGGTGGCATTGTTCTGTGTTTTAAATCCCTATGGCAGCCCTTGGGTTATCCCGGCTGTGTACATGATGTCCCACTGCTGTGCACACGGTGTCCACAGTCGTTGGTATGCTCATCGGGTTAGCACTACATAACCACCTTTCACCACTCTCTGCTTTATGGACAGGTATCTTTACTTACAAACACCGTTCACATACAGTGCAGATTCGTCATACATATCGTGCGTTACACACCAGTACATCTCGTGGGTTCTACATACCTTTCCTGTGTTGCTTTCCCTATTCCGTTAGAATCTCGCTAGTAACAAGTGAACGGCTCATGTGGGAATAAAGTCTTTGTTCGGTATGAACATGCAGTTTGAATATCCTGGGAGTCTTCCTTATATCCGTCATCACCTGCGGCATGTGGGTTCATCACACCAATAGCTGTTCCTCGGTGTGTACTTATGCGCATATCACCTATGCATCTCCTCCATTCGTACGGTACGCGTCGGAACTAGGGCATGGTTCATTCCTCGTCTGGGCGTTGGTTATTTGCACTACCTTCATGGGGATGGTATGTATTGTGTTATGTTATGTGTGGCTGCAACCGCTATGTGTGGCGTCAGGTACATTTCGCTGTGGTGTTAGCCATGGATTGTGTGTGTTGGGTATGGTATTATGTTCGACATGTGGGTGTCCGTGTCCTGGCGGCGTCTGTCGATGGCGTTTTGCATTCTGATGTGTAACATAGCTCTTGTATTCCTGTACACAACGGATGCAGGTATGCATCCGCTGCTGATAGTGTTTCCCACGCGAGATGTCGTGGGTATGCCGCTGTCATTGACTGCCTGTATGTTTTTGCTGCTATTTCGGCTTGTATATCTTTGATATGTGCGATGGGGTATATCGGCGGCTGTGGGTGACGGGTACGGGTTGTGGGCCTTGCATTTGTACATACACGGTATGCTTGTGTGTGTGCTCCATCCCTGCCTGGGGAGCTGCAAGTTACCTGTCTGTTGTTCTAGGAGTGTAGGTTTTGTTGATGTCGTCTGGTGTCGGTAATGCCTGCTTGTGTGCTTCCTGCATGTATTCCTCCGTCACATCGGTAGTATATCTGCGGCTGTTCGTACGTGCCGACTATCCCTTGGCATTTTGTCATGGATATTTACGGTCATTGTGGTCCTGTACTTGGGACGGCCTGTATGCTACCGGTTGCCACCTATTCGGGTGGGGATTGCTTGTTTAACACTCGTAGAACACACAGCGGTGTTTACGGGATGATACGTGTCCACGATCGGTGCCGGGGTAGCACATGCGTATTTCTGTGGTACATAACTATTGCTGCGTAACGTTGCCGATGTATCGTGTTGAAATTAACATATCAGCGCCATACATACGGTCATGGTTTGCACATGCGTCCTTTGCATCTCATGTTGGCTATACTCCTGTGGTACATTCTGGGATATTTTCGCTTTGCATCATTTTACGTCGCCACGCGCCTAGCCAGTGAGGAGCTCTCAGTACTACTTTGTGGGTACTGCTGTACATACGCCTGTGGTTCCTATACTGTATGCCTACACATGTTATTCCACTCCGCCTGTCACATGTCACCTACATACACATTTTATAGTGGCACACACATTACACTCGCACAGCAGAACACACGACACCCTCACCTCACACATACACATACTGCCGCTTTCGCAGGGACGGTTGCACACAGTACCTACGTTGACCACATCGCCGGCGGCGGTGTCTACCTCCGCCCTCATATCCTAAGAATATTACCCACACATGTCCTGTTACTGTATCGTGGCCTGGCGATCATCCCGACTCGCGAATATGCATTTAGGTGGGTTGACCTTTCCATGGGTGGCGTTCCCTGCTCTGTCCACTCTCCCAGATAGTCGGGTTGTCGTTCACTATGTTTACTATGTAGAGATTTCGCGTCTTACTTCTCTGTAACCTTGCATCCCTGTGATTCCCTGTTTAACCTGTTGTACATTATATCTGTGTATGTGTACATAGGTTCATAGGTTCATAGGTTCATACTAGGCTATCTGCCCAAGGGCATTTATAAGCCTAGCCCATAGTTATTTGGCTTTCGCCACCCCTTTAGTTTGAATAAAACTATGCCTATTATTTTGCTGTGCCTCTGTCAAGCAGTGACACTGAAGTAATCCCTGGGGTATATCTGCGATCTCCCATCCATTGGTCAAGATTCCTCTTGAACAAGGCCAGCGAGGTGCTCTGCCTCACATGTACCGGGATTTTGTTCCACAGCATAGGGAGTCTCTGGGTGATGAATCTGTCCCTCCAGCACATTCTATTAATAACCGTGTCAAGGTTTAAGTCTCCGCCCTTGTGGTTCTGAGGGATCTAGATTTTTTGAGGTGAAACATATTCATCAAATCAGGGTTTGACATGGCCTTATATGTCAGGCACAGGTCACCTCTGAGCAAGCGGTATGAGACTGAATAGAGCTGGAGTTCTTTCAGTCGGGCAGCATAAGACATATTTTTGAGACCCTTTATCCTTTTGGTGAGGAACTTTTGTGGCCTTTCCAGCTGCTGCAGGTGTCGGGTCAGATACATTCCGAATGGGGCATTGTACTCAATCATAGGTCTAATGAGTGATGAGTACAGGGGGACGATGACCTCCCTTGATCTAGATGTGAATCCCTTCATGATCAGGTGGGCAATGTAGAAGGTTTTCCTAACTAATTTAGCAACATGAGTGTCAAACGAAAGGCTACTGTCAACCTGGGTCCCCAGATCCCTAATGACTTCGTCTGTGCTCAGTGGATTGCCACCTATATGGTAGCTAGGGGTAACCTTGTTTTTCCCGAAGGGTATGACTATGCATTTCTTGGCATTTAACTTTAGGCCATGGCTCTGGCACCAGTTATCCATTTCTGTGAGGCCCTTCTGAAGGATATCTGTGTCAGATATGTTTTCGACTATGGCGCCCAGTTTGCAGTCATCTGCAAACTTTGTCAGCCATAACCCTCCTGCGTTTGCTTGTACTTCAGAAAAGTAGATGCCGAACAAGAGTGGACCCAGGACTGAGCCCTGTGGGACACCACTTGTGACAGGCTTTGAGTCTGACATGGCTCCAGCAACTCTGACCCTGTGGGTTCTGTCACTTAGCCAGTTTGCAACCCATCTTGTGATGTATGGGTTTACATTCAAGCTGATGAGTTTTCGATGATACCTGAGTGGGGTATTGTGTCGAAGGCCTTTGCCAGGTCAAGGTAGGCTGTATGGACTGCCTTTCCCTCATCAATGGCCTTGGTGACTGTCTCGAAAAGTCAACCAAGTTTAAAAGGCATGATCTGCCTTTGACAAAGCCAAACTGGGTTGGATCCAAAGACTGCAAGTTCCCTATGTCTTTATTTATGAGTTCCATTATGATCCTCTCCATGGCTTTGCAGATAAGGCTTGTCAAGCTAATGGGACGGTAATTTCCAGGGTCGGTGGAGGCACCGCCCTTGTGAAGTGGGACCACAGTCGCCGTGCGCCACTCCTTGGGTACGTATCCTGAGGTGAGGCTAAGATTAAACAGCTGTCCTAACTGCGGGTTTAATTCCTCATTGAGTTCATGGAGCACACAGCCGGGGACACCATCCAGTCCCATGGATGCTGTGTTTTTTGCTTTGGAGAGAGCTGTTCTCACCTGGGCGTTGGAGATGTTTGGGGGGCTACAATCCTCTGGTATAGATATCTCTCCTTTTGGGGGGGAGGGGGGGTATTTCTATGTGTGTAATGATATCTATCTCCATATCTGTGTATGCACATATGTACATATGTAGACACCTTGCGCCGAACATGGCAGCATACGGCTACGCCGTCTGTTGTCGGACCCGCGTGCGGTTGAGGTGTTGGCGTTCCATGCTCCGCTGGCTGTTGGGTGTGCAGTGTTTGGGTGCTACCTATGTTGGAGTCACACATGGGACCGCCCATACAGTACACATTACGGGCGGCCATGTTTGTGTGCCGTCCATTTCACTGTGTGTGCAGGTAGGGAGGTGTCAGTCCATGGGGCCTACGCTGTCAGAGTATGTGCTATACGTTCCCTCTTTGCCAAGGCATAGGCATATTGGGTACGCCTCCGTCTGCCTACTGGGGCTGGCACAGTGTGTTCATGGCACTGAACGCCCTGTGCCTGTGCTTGCCTTGGCAGTTGTGGCGGGCTTGGTGGCCCTACACCATTATGTCCCTGCAGCAGCTGTTTCCGCAGGATCATATTATGTAGCATAGCACATACTATGAATATGTGGGCACATGTGCCTGGAGAGTACTGCAAGGCTCCACCGGATGTATCCAAGCACCGGAACTGTGATTTCAACATCCCAAACACACGCTCTATGATTATTCTGGTTTGTGCGTGTGCCTCATTATGGCGTTCTTGCATGTGTGTGTGTGCATTTCTGATGGGTGTCATCATCCACGGCTCCAGTGCGTAGCCGCATCCCCACAAGGTGACCTTGTGTGATGTCACCTGGCGAATACCTGATACAGCTGTGAGGCATGCCAGATATGGGAGTCGTGGTAGCTTCCAGGGCTGCCAGCACACACATCCATGATAATGCCCTGCGCATTGCACACAACCTGGCAATTGATGGAGGGGAATCCCTTGCGGTTTATGTAGCGTCTACCCTGCTCCCTGGGTGGTGACTTGATTTCTATGTGCGTACAGTCTATCGCACCCAGTACCTCCGGGTATTGTGCCACACGGTGGAAGTGGCGCATATTGCTAGCCAACTCCTCCTGAGATCTGGGGAAGTATATATACTCATGGGCATGTCGTAACATGGCATCCAGAAACTGGTGTAGTACCCTGGATGCTGATGCCTGTGAGATGCCCATTATATCCCCGGTTGGCCTTTGAAAGGTACCTGTTGCCAGTATTCGCAAGCTTACACATACCTTTGTGTCCACTGGGATGGGCTCCCCTCTGTTGTCTCTTGTTCTCAGGCATGGCCGGCACAGCTCCGCTATTTGCTGTAACGTGTCCCTGTCCACCCTGTAATGCTCTACTATTTCCAGATCTTGCAGCCCCTGGTAGGTCACCCTTGGTCTGAAAACTCTCCTTCTCCTCTGAGGCCTACGGTAGTTGTCGGCACCCTCCTCTGCAACTCCGTCTGTCTCTAACACATGCCGATGCATCACGGCCACGGCAGCACCCAACATATACATTTTAAAAGTTCCCCGTGTGTTTACACCGTAAGGCGCAGCGTTTGGGAATACACGCTGTGTGTTGTGTGCATTCCCACTTTATAGTGTTGTGCTGTACACCTGGTGATGTCATTGGGTGTGTCTGTGCTGCCGTATCTGTGGGTTATCTTCCGTGTTTTACCGTTGGCACTGCAACACTGTTGCCTTTGGTGTTACATTACACTTGCCTGCATTGGTTTAGCTTTACACCTTACTTTACTGTTTCTGCACGTTACACCTACAATTTCCTGGAGTGCATCCTGCAGGCACATGGCATCTCATGCATTTTGTCTGCCGCCGCCGTTATGCTAACTCTCTACTTGGCTGTGCTGTATCGGTTCTTCGCTCTTTGCAATTCTGCAACATCCACTACTTTCTTTGCATTCATATGCCTCCCCTTTCCCGTTTTGCGGGATTCTGCATGCAGAGTTGTCAGCTGCCTCCGATTGCCCTTCGTGGGTTGATTGGTGTTAATTGCTCATTACTACTCCAATTACACTGCTTCCGCATTTCCTCATATTCTCCGCATCACCTTCCTGTATCCGTGGTTGTTGACGGGGTGGCCGTCACATGACTGGTTTGGGGAACATAGTCTTCCTCGTGCACATGCATCTGTGCACGCATTGTGTACTCTCAGTGCATCTATTTCCTCACACGCCGGTCCTGATGCTGTGATGTACATTGTACAGCCCATGTTTGCTGGGCTCCAATGTGCTTCCTCCTACAGTGGCACACCCCTCTGCGATTGACATGTATTCCCTCTAGGCCACTCCTCGGTGTATTACCGCTGCGCTGTTTGGTGCAGCCTTACGCCAGCGGGGGTTTTGCGATTCAGTATTATCTGCCTCATTTGCATGGCATTGACTACTAATACATGGTTATGGCGCCGGACACCGCTGCCACTCCTTGGCAACCCTTGGGCTGTGGTTGTGGCTTTCCATGCATACTATGGTCTATTGTGGCTGTGATGCTGATGTGTCTTATACTGCTCTTTTATGACATTGTCATATTATTTCATTGTTCCTCACCTTCCGTGGACATGTCCTGGGGTTCTGCTGTGGTTTTTGCGTACATAACATTTATGTCGTTATTTACATTTTCTGCATGTTTTCTTTTGACATTCTCGGTGTCTTTCCCCATTGCCATGTTGCACCAGTATGACACCTGACGTTGGCAGCCTTCCGTTACTCCTATGTCATGTTTGGATATATGTAAACCATTTTTTTTGGTTTACATTGCCGTGCTGTTATGCTATGCCTGCGCCACTTCGTGAATCGCTACTTGCCTTCATTTGCATGGTGCAACACCGCACATGGGGTGTTTAACATACCTACGCCAGAGGCGGCGCAACTCAGGCGTACGCCGGTGGTGCACGTGGGATTGGATCGTACCTGAATCGCTCGGTGGCCATGTCTGGCGTTGTGGCGCCTACGCCATGCGTGCGCCTGGCGCAAGGTTCATGAATCCCGGGGTCAGTCTTTCTTGCTTATTTTTTCCATTACACAAGTAGGATATATTTCCTCCTTACTTTTTCATTTTTCATGTTATTTATCTTAAAGGAAGCAAAAAGAAATTGCTACCTCAAGAGATATGATGTATATGTCTTACCGTGTACTTTATCTCAAAACAGATGTACTCTCTTATGACAGGAAGAAGTGAGACAAAAGATTTCTGTTTTTCATAGCTTTACAAAATCATCTTCCCATACACTAGAAGGAAAAATGCATTACAGAACTGCCTTTAACAGAGTTCTTAGGTTTCACTGAACAGCTGTATGGTAATACCAAATTTGTTTAACAAGTGATTAAAATATGTTACTGGACATTTTGTATTGTATGTTTCTCACAGCTGGCATTGGTAACATTTAGTTTTGTTGTGTAAACCCAGTGATACAGAGGTTGAATGTTTTTCAGGGCAACAAAATTCTGAAAGCTGCAATGGAAGAATAAGGAACAAGCTGTATATTCCTTGCACACTTTCCTCAAGGGATACTGATGGACCAAGTAGTACAGATGCATTTTCAAGTGAGGGAAAGAAATTCTCTATGCATCTGTTCCCTGGCCATACAATAATGGGTTGGGGAATATGCATTGTTAGCAAGAGTAAGTACATATTGGAATGTACATTCCAAGTCAGTGCTTGAACCATTACATTACTGCAGGTCAGTGCTTGAGCCATTATATTACTCCAAGTCAGTGCTTGAACCATTACATTACTCCAAGTCAGTGCTTGAACCATTATATTACTCCAAGTCAATGCTTGAACCATTATATTACTCCAAGTCAGTGCTTGACCCATTGTATTACTTCAAGTCAATGTTTGAACCATTATATACCAGCACAAGTAAAAAAATTAGGGTTATGCTACTCAACGGCAGGAGTTTAAATCTCAAAATGCATGCGCTCGAAGCACTCCTAAGTATGGAGAACGTCGACATCTATACAGTAACTGAATCCTGGTTCAAGGCTCCAGAGAGCACTCCAGCACTAATGGGCTACAACTCATACCACACATTTTGACCACAAAACACGAACCGAAACACAAACGGAGGGGGGTGTATCCATATTCATCAAGGATACCCACACCTCCAGGTTAGTGGCGCAGCATGATACCTCTGAGATCATCCATGTGCAACTAACATCGGGCAAATCTACAATGCAAATTGTGGCCTGCTACAGATCACCCTCCATGACCCAGGACTACCACTCCGCCTTTCTGGAGACACTGGAAAATAATGAAGGTCCTACCAAACACCCTGATATTGGGCAATTTCAATTACCCTACCATTAACTGGGAAAACTACTTGAGTACAAACTCCCAGGCTCAGCGCTTCCTGGAATTTATCAATTCAAATGCCCTGGATCAGCTGGTAAACTCCCCTACCAGAGGCCACTACATATTGGACTTGGTCATCACCAACCTGGGCGACAGGTGTTCCGCACCAGAGATCAACCCATCACTGGTTAGATCAGACCATAAACTAATCACTCTAGATGTCCACACCCCACCACTACTCCCAACCAAGGAAACCACAGTGAAAAACTTTTCTAAGGCAAACTTCACCTTACTTAAGGCAGAGGTGATAAATTTCACAGCCCCCACACTAAAGGATAACACTGCCCAGGATGCAGAATCCTTTACAATTGCACTCTATGAGCACCTACAAGGATGCACGGATCGTGCCATCCCTAGCAAAACCAAGAATCACTCCCCTAAGAGAAGGAAACCAGTCTGGTGGACCCCTGCCATAAACAGGTTATACAACAAAAGGAGGAAACTAGTAGAGAAAAAAAGCAAATCCCAAGAAGGAAAGACATCCCTGATCAGTATCGGTAAGAAACTAAGGTCCCTCATGAAATCATCCAAGGCTAACTTCAAAAGAAAAATAGCCAAGGATTCGAAAGATAACCACAAAGCCTTCTTTAGCTATGTCAAGAATCTAAGTGGCAACTCGCAGATATGCTCTGAGCTAGTGCAAAATAGCACAAAATATACTGAACCTACTGATATTGCCAACATACTGGCAGATAGATTCAGTGCAAACCTCACCCCCCTCTCACCTTCAAAAGGGCCCACAACAATACCGGAAAAGTGTAGTGTCCCGGAAATCACAGAAGCACAGGTGAAAACAGCCCTTTCATAAGCCAAAAACACAGCAACAATGGGGCCAGATGGCGTCCCAGGCTGCGTCTTGCACGAACTACAAAACAAACTAACCCCCCACCTAAACACTCTGTGCAACCTCAGCCTGTCCACAGGCTATGTGCCCATAGAATGGCATACAGCAACGGTTATTCTGCATCACAAAGGATGGGCCACAACTGACCCTGGTAGCTATTGCCCCATAAGCCTGACTAGCCTGGTCTGCAAGGCTATGGAGCGCATCATCATGGAACTCCTTAACAAAGACATTGGGATCCTGCAAACACTTGACCTGACCCAGTTCGGCTTTGTTAAGGGCAGATCATGCCTACAAAACCTGATTGAATTCTTCGAGACAGTCACCAAGGCCATAGACGAGGGAAAGGTGGTTCATACAGCCTACCTTGATCTCGCCAAGGTGTTCGACACCATTCCTCACTCGAGTATTATACAAAAACTCACCACCCTGAACATAAACCCCTATATCACAAGATGGGTTGCCAACTGGCTTACAGACAGAACTCACACGGTAAGAATAGCGGGCTCCAGGTCTGACTCTAAACCAGTCACAAGTGGTGTCCCACAAGGCTCGGTCCTGTGACCCCTACTGTTTGGCATATACTTCTCAGAAGTACAGGCAAACACAGGAGGACTATGGTTAACCAAGTTCGCCAATGACTGCAAACTTGGAGCCATAATTGACTCTCCGGCTGACACGGACATCCTTCAAAAAAGGCCTTACTGAGATAGACACCTGGTGTCAAAGTCATGGCTAAATGCCAAAAATGCATTGTCATCCCATTTGGGAAAAACAAAACACCCACGAATTGCCACATAAGCAGCAGCCCATTTAATACAGAAAAGGTAATAAGAGATCTGGGGACCCAGGTAGATAGTAATTTCTCCTTTGACAATCATATTGCCAAAATAGTTAGGAAATCCTTCTATGTGGCCCATCTAATTACTAAAGGGTCCGCATATAGAAATAAAGAGGTTATAGTGCCCCTCTACTCGTCACTCATCAGACCCATCATAGAGTACAATGCCCCATTTGGGATGTACCTCACAAGACACTTCCAACAGCTGGAAAGACCACAAAAGCAACTCACCAAGAGGATTACTGGCCTCAAACATATTGTCCTATGCACCCTATCTGAAAAAACTCCGGCTGTACTCAGTGGCATGTCGCTTACTCATAGGAGATCTCTGCCTGACTTACAAAGCCATGTCCAACTCAGAATTGATGGACATGCTCCACCTAAAGAAATCCAAGTCACTGCAAGCCACGAGCTCTATTGAGCTAAACCTCACCACAACAATAAATAGAACATGCTGGAGGGATAGATTCCTGTCACAGAGACTCCCCATGCTTTGGAACAAAATTCCTAACTACATTAGGCAGAGCCCCTCACTAACAATCTTCAAGAGAAACCTTGATGAGTGGATGGGTAACAGAAAATACACTCCTGGGATCACTTCATTGGCTCTGCTTGACAGAGGCTCAGTTAATTAATCAGTAGGGTGGCGAAAGCCGACACACTCTGGCTAGGCTTATAAATACCCTCGGGCAGATAGCCTAGTACCTACCTATGTATCTATGAACCTATATTACTCCAAGTCGATGCATGAACCATTATATTACTCCAAGTCAGTGCTTGAACCATTATATTACTTCAAGTCGATGCCTGAACAATTATATTACTCCAAGTCAGTGCTTGAACCATTATATTGCTGTATTCCAGGATGGCATTTGTCTCTGTAGGCCATTGTAAACATTATGCAGTATGACAGCATAAGTACACACTTCAATGACCTTAGCCCCTTTAAAAATGGAATGCATAATTCAGGGATTACTTTTGGAGATATTTGGGGTCGGCGTGCTAAGATGAAAGATTTGTTCACAAAAATGAATAAACAGCTTGCAGTTATTCTGTTGGCATAATTTATACATGGATCAAGCTTTCTCTTGCAAATATACAATGGAGTATTGTTTCATGTTAACTGGCATATGCTTCTGCTGAAAAATATTAATTTAACTAAAATGTGACACTATGTCCTTATGAATATTTGGCTGTAAGTAATCTGTTTAACTTCTTTTAGTAGTGCTCAACTTGTGTTTCTGGGAGATACTTTTTTGGTGAACACTGAGAAACACTTATTTTTGTGTTAGCTGTGTAGTTAGTGGGTTAATACGTATTGATTGTCAACATGTTTTTTCACACATTGTGTGTGTGTGTATATTTACATACTTCGTGTGTGTGTTGTGTGTCTGTGTGTGTGTGTGTGTGTGTGTGTGTGTGTGTGTGTGTGTGTGTGTGTGTGTGTGTGTGTGTGTGTGTGTATTTCCTGTGTTTAGATAGCTGTGAGAAATGTGTCCTGGGAAGTGCTATCACTTCAAGGCGGTAGTGATAAGGTCCACATTTGACCACAATGGGGACTACCAATGAATAGAACAGTATAGGTACATTCAGTTTTAGTGGTAACATGATGTTCAGTGAACAAGACTTTCTGTAAGAAGGAAAGAAGAAGCACATATGATAAAAGAACAGGCAATCATTAGGAATCACTTTCATATCCATCGGAAATGTAAAAAATTGCTCAGTAGTAATGTCAGCCTGGGATCAAACTGAACTCAGAGAATTGTCATTTATGGAAGAAAACCCCATGACAAATCCAAATTACAAATTTAAAAGCACCCAGCTGTTTTATTAATTTAGAAAAGGAAGCATAACTGAATAGCAGAAACATTTTGTTACAAGTAGATAATATTGTTTATCTAATACATAGACCATACTATTATAAATTCATTAAAAACCCCATTTAAATGTTATGTCTTTTTGTACAACAGTTATAGATCATACACTAATTTCCACAAGCTGAATAAAACAGAATCATAACCGTATTTACTACTCCATGAATCACTTAAAATATATGCCTTATCATTTTGTTGTTTAAAAACTTACTTATAACAATTTTTTAAGAGTGCAGTTAGGTTACTGAAGGAAATTTAAATACCTCGTAAATTACAATGTTTTCTGCCAAGATTGTAATGCTTGCACCAGTTTTAATCTGATAATACTTTCTATGCTTCTTTATAGTCTGATAAATATTTCACTTTAAGTGTATTAAATGACGACAGCTGGTATTCATTGAAATGAGTTTCAAGGTATAGCATAACTTGCTTTACTTGCCTCAGAAATGCCATCAACAGAACAGCATAATGTAAGCTGAAGCCACCAAAACTATGTAATGTGTTCCCTCGTGACATTGCGGAAGCTTTCAGTATGTGCTCTTACTAGCTTCCTAGTATATATGGACATGTAGAGAGATGTCTTCTGCAAGGTATTACCACACAGTACACTTACAACCCAGCGACACCTTCACAGAGTTTGTCTTCCCATGTGAAGGACAAAAGCTTTCATTTAAAGTTACTCAGTCCAGATTCCCAGACTCAGCAATTATAGATTGTTGTGTCCATACTTACATTTCCTCTTACAACATTCCACCATCTTATAGCAAAAAATTATCCCCATGTATGTAGTTATGCTTCCCACCTCTGCTTCCCTTTTAATAACAGATCTGTGCTTTTGCCTTTGCTTGCTAGAGACCAAGTAAAGATGTTTGTTCTATATCAAGTTAAGGAAAATAACTTAAATCATTACACTGAATTGGTTGTGTCCACAGTGCATTCATGTGGGGAATCTGAGGGATTCATCCTTGAGCTGTATATAGAGATCTTCTGAGCGTGGCCTATACCCATGCTATAAATGCCATATATACATGTGCAAAACTGTTGAAAGCATATAAACTAGACAGAGATGTACTGTGCTGTGTAGGCAAAAATGAATGCATCATGACACATCAACCACCCATCACCACCACCTTCCTGCTTTCAGCCAAAGAAAAATATAAATAGGCAATGTGTTCTTTACAAAAACTGCTCTGTTCAGCAGCTAACACTGAAAACATTTGCATTTCACTATAACATTGTGCCATTTAAGTGGCCCCCAGTACTACCCCTTTATTTGCTCTAAGGTCATGTTGTAGGGTGTAGCTTGACACAGCCTCATTAGCATTCTTCTATGCTGCATGCAGTTGTTTAGTGCAATAAGGTTTGTTTATTCCTTATTACATTAAGCAACATTATTGTTTTACTGTTAATTATGGATCATTTTTTTCTGGTTCAGAAATCCATTGTATCCAGAATTACACATAATTTTAATATTTTTGGTATTTTTGGCTTGAAAATGTTTGGGAATCAAAGATGGCAGCAGCCACAGTAACATACAATAACAGCTTCATTGTCATCCCCATCTGTAAAGAGTGGACTTATTCATTAACTTTATTTACAAATACAGTGATTTGCTTTTTTTTTGGGGGGGGGGGCTGCAGATCCACTGAAAAACAAAAACGAAGACCCTCAACTATTTGATTACATTTTAAATACATTGATTCTCTCATTGACATAATCTGACTATTCCTCAAATACTGTGATTTTTAGTAGCATGAAATTTAGATGTATTGTAACAGGATATCTCTTGTCAATCTAATGACAAACAGTTGATTCTGTAGCAAAAGAAATGCTTTATTCTATTGGGAAAGAACTGGACTGAAATAGATGACTAAAATTTCCTTTCAGTTCCAATTAAATGAATGAAAAACAATATGCTGAAAGTAATAGAATACAATTAAAGAATATTCATTCTTCTTTTCCCAGTTAGGGGTCACCACAGTGGATCATCTGTCTGCTCATGATTGGCAGTGGAGTTTTACAGTGTTGAGTTGCGAGCCTGGCATCCAACCTTCCACAGAAGGCACACACACACACTCATGCCTATGGCCAATTTAGAGTGTCCAATCCACCTACAGCATGTCTTTGAGTTGTGGGAGGAAGCCAGAGCACCTGGAGGAAACCCACACGACCACAGGGAGGACATGCAGACTCCGCACTGAAGGCACCCCAGCTGATAATCGAACTGGAGAACCTCTTGCTGTGAGGCAGCAATGCTAACCACTGCACCACCGCGTATTAATTAATTGCAGTCTATTATGGAATATAGTTAAAGAATATTCATTTTGGTAGACTTTCCTCAGTGGGTGAGAAAGGTAACATTGTAGCATTTCTTCAAATTGGCTTCCAAATATCTTGCAAATTGAAAACCATCAAACAAATATTGAAAGAACACAAAGGGAGCTTCAATCTGAGCATGCCTTGGTTCAAAAGCCTTGCACTTCTATTTCTAATCATATAAAAAAATGCAGTATGCCTAAAGAAGCCTTATCATGTACAGAAATCATCTGTAAGAATTGACATCCTGCCTTCACCTAATAACTTTCCATTAATGATACTTCAAAGGTGAAAAATTCTACGGTTAGTCTTTTAAACTAGAAGAAGGATATTCAATCACCACACTTTATCCAGCTCTCCTTAAAGATTTCATAACATTTGGATGTCAACATTTATCCAGATCCAAAACCGGTACGCCAAAAAGGCTTGCTAATGATACGGCAAGCCTTCCAATTATGTTATCGTTCCAAGCCTATCACAGTGATGACCCAAAATTGTGAATGGGACTAGAAACAGACATACTGCTCTGAAAGTGAAGTGCAGTTTGAAAGCACAGAGACAAATGTAATGTTCATCACTGAGCCCACATATCAAAACATACACATATGCTCCAGTTAACAGTAACTATGGTCATAATGGTAACCCAACACAGTTCACGGCCAAACAAGGTCCTGGTGATGCGGGTCTATCACAGATAATTCTTGTAAGGTAACAATGCTTACCTGTGCACACCAAGTATAATGGAAGATGAGGGATGTTTGAAGGCAGCTCACAGTTCACTTATATTGTACCTCCCAGGCATTCTAGGAGGTATACGATTTATATCTCATAGAAAGGAAAGGAAAGGCACATCTAACTAATGGCTATACATATTATAAGGAGTACATTAAATGGAACAAAACATACTAGTGCTGCAAGCAAAAAGGTACTAGGTGATTTAATTAGATGGCCATTGCAGAAAATAAAAAGAAACAAACAAACAAAAAAAGGAAGGGAATAGCTCATCTGGTCCACAGTGCACTACAACAGTTCCAATCCCATGGGCCTGTAGATTCAGCCATTCAACTGTTCAACAACAGCTAAGAGAATGCAGATACAACATAAAGACTTCATCTATGAATTAGTCTAGGAAGCACACAATTATATTGTGAATATGTCACTGTCAAGGAAAGTAATGGGGCAAGTAATGTCCTGATCCAGGAGGCACGTAGCATTGCAGCACACAGATACTCTATCTATTGAAAGACTTATATCTTGCATACTGAATGAAAAGGGAGTTCCTTTTCTGAGGTGTCAGTTTTGTCAATGACGACAATCACCAATGTCAAGGATCTGCTGTTCTGGCCCATTACTGATGAATGTTATATTTCCAACAGAAAATTTTACTGTGTGCAGATATTTTGGAATGGCCAGCAACAGGAATCTGTTACTCTTAGCATATACTGGAAGGTACATAGGTTCATAGCTGTTTACTAGGCTAACAACAACAAGGGCCTTTTTAAGCCTAGCCATGCATCCCAAATCTCTGACAAGTTCTGGATCCCTTGATAAGTGTAAGCAGGGGCCTGGGAGATGAGCCATTAACAGGTTGCCTATGTCCACTAGAGACAAAGGTGCAAAACCAGGGATGAATTTCCTGTTCCCCATCTAATCACCCAGGTAAAGTTCGGTGAGGGAGGAAGTCTGCTTCACATGGATGGGGAGCCTGTTCCAGAGAAGAAGTAGTTTCTGGGATACATACCTGTCTCTCCAGCAGGTCCTATTTATATCACTGGTAAGGATTAAGTCTTTAGGGTGGGTAATTCTGATGCTTTTTGTTTTGCAGATATGCAGGAGGTCCATCAGAGTGGGGACTGACAATGCTTGTATGCTAGGCATAGATCTTGCCCAACTACCTGTAGGAGACAGAATATAGGGATAGGGCCTTGAGGCAGTCTACACATGACATGTTATTTACACCCTGTATTCTTTTAGAGAGAAACCTCTGTGGACATTCCAGTTGTTGGATATGCCTGGTTAGGTACATACCAAAGGGGGCATTGTACTCAGTGATAGGTCTGGTGAATGCCAAATACAGTGAAAGAATGACTTCCTTGAACCTAGATGCAATACCTTTGTTTCTAAGCTGCACAACATAGAATGATTTCCTCACTACTGTGGACACATGATGGTCAATGGCTATATTATTGTCTTTATGTGTCCCTAAGTCCCTCACTACTGGGTCAAATCTTAGGGGTGTGTTGTCAATATGATAGCTACTAGGGGTGGATGACTTTCCAAAGGACACTATTATGCATTTATTTGCCTTTAGTTTTAGTCCATGGCTCTGGCACCAGTTGTTTGTCTGTGTCAGCCCTTCCTACAGAACATTTGTGTTGGTGGGCGATTCAATGACAGCTCCTAATTTGCAATCATCTGCAAATTTAGTCAGTCAGAGGCCAGTGAAGTTGGCCCTGACTTCAAAGAAGTAAATTCCAAAAAGGAGCGGTCCCAAGACCAATCCCTGAGGGACTCCACTTGTGACTGGCCTCTTTGTAGAGGTGGACTCCCCAGTTCTAACTTCCTGGGTCCTTGTCTGTGAGCCAGCTGGCTATCCACTGTGTGACATAAGGGTTTGTATCTAACTGCTTAAGTTTGTCAACAATGCCTAAGTGGGGGATTATTTCAAATGCCTTGGCCATTTTGCCCACATCCTTTGCATTGTTGACCTTCTCAAAGATATTCACCAGGTTGAGTAGACATGACCTGCCCTTGATGAAACCAAAATGGTTTGGGTCCAGTGTCTGGAGGTTTCATATATCATTACTGATAATTTCCATGATAATTCTTTCCATGGCATTGCATATGAGACTAGTAAGATGTATGCGTCTGTAGTTTCTAGGGTCTGTAGATTGCCCACCTTTGTGCAGAGGGATGAATGTTGCTGTTTTCCATTCATGAGATACAAGGCTTGTTTGGAGGCTACAGTTAAATAGCAATTCCAGAGGGCCTGATATATCATGTTTCATACTGTTAAGAAGGCATTCTGGAATATTGTGTGGGCCCTTTGATGCAGTGTTCTTGGCCTTAGAGGAAGCATTAAGAACCTGTTCCATAGTGATACCAGGAAGAGTTATATTTGATATTTTCTAAGGGAAAGTTGAGGAGGAGAGAGGGGTAAATTTGGAGCTGAATTTGTCAGCCAGTAGGTTTGCTGCATCTTCTGGCTCAGTATAGGTGGCTACATTTACAACTAGCTCTGCATACAATTGTGTATTGCCTTTATGGTTGCAGACATAACTAAAGATTGTCTTATGGTTGTCTTTGCCCTGGGAGGCCATATTTACTTAAAATTTGGCTTTGGTACACTTTATTTGTCTTCTGTGTTTTTGTTTAGTTTGATGAGAGTGTTTTTGTCCTGCTGGGTGCTGCACCTCCTATGTTTTGCTATGATTTTCTTTCTTCTGCTATACAGCCTGTTGATGTTGTGATTCCACCAGAGTGGCTTGTTTTATAAGTTAGTTCTGTACTTCCTCCTGGAGGGTACAGCTACCTCTATGCAGCTGTTAACATGCTTGTATAGGGTTTCTGTGAACAGTTCTGTGTAGGCAGCAGTGTTCTCAGTGTGGAGTTGAAATTTTGCCAGGTTATCACTTAATAGTAGGAAATTAGCCTTAGAGTAGTTCTTGCAAATTCCTGGGTTAGCTGGGGTTCCAGGTTTTATTTTTACTTCAACGGAGACCATTTTGTGGTCTGATCATACCACAGAAGACATAACACTAGGGGGTGTGCAGTACTCATTCCTAATAGTGAGGACCAACTCCAGTATGGTTGCACCCCTTGTCAGTGTACTGACAATCTGGTCAAGGGAATTTGTGTTTACAAAATCCAGGAATCTCTGTGCCTGTATTACTGGTGTTGTATATGATTTCCAGTTAATAGTGGGGTAATTAAAGTCATCCATGAATATGGTATTGGGTTAGGTGGTGAGTTTTTCCAATAAATTTAAATATACTGTGTGGTTTTCCTGGATCATAGAGGTGGACCTATAGCTTGCAAGGAAGTGGTACTGGATTTTGCCTAAGGTGATTTGAACATGGAGTAGCTCAAGTGCATTTGACCAGCCTTGAGGTATATTTATTTTTTATGTAATTTGAGACACCTTCACCTTTAGTCCCTGTCTGTGTAGTAACTTGTCTTAATATGTGGAAGAAATAAGCTTGCACTATCGGTGTGCTCTCTGCTACTTTAAATCATGTCTCAGTGACCACACAGACATCAGCATTCTCTAGGGTGAGGAGAGCTTCTAGGGAGTGGAGTTTTTTGTTTAGACTCCCAGCATTGAACAGTAACACCTTCAGATTTTCTTGGTTTTGATTTTCTATGTCAGAAGTACTTTCAATTTGGCATTGTCAGGAAAAGCAAAGTAGAAGAAGGCTGCAGTATTATTTTAGAGTTAACTGCATGACATTGTGGAAAGCCTTGAGTTAAGAGTTAAGCTCGATCCTGGTTGCACTGTAAATGATTTTAGGAAGTCAGCTATTAAAGTTATAAAAATTGTCTTTCCCATCTCACAACAAAAAGGCAGCCATTTCTGTTTTTTGTAGGCCTTATTGCAGCAGTCAAGTAATGCCATCTGCGCTTGAGATAAAGGGATGGACACATTGTTTGTATTTTATGTGAAGGAACTTGTTGCACAAAGTATTTTTCGGCAGAGGAGATCATTGGAGCATTTGTCATTCTCAATGCTGGGTTCCCCCATTGCAACAAAGCAAGTGCTTGAAATGCTTTTTCCCCATCAGTTGTGTACACAGAAAGCTGTGGCAAGGAGACAGAATAAGTGTGGATGGAATATCATGATCCTCTAATAATATCTGCCCAGATGCTTGAATACATAGAGCATCCTTATTAGAGGACATTCATTGACACAGAACACAGTATAGTCCTGGCATAGGAAATTGAGGTAGCTATTGTACTGGAGGTGCATGTCCATTTCCATTTATGTATGTATCATCCATGACTTAAGATGTCCTGCTGTTATTTAGCTAGATACAAGAAATGCCATCTCATCATGTAGATTCACATTACTTGCATCTAACTCCCCCATATGTGCAATAACTGACAAATGTCAGTCATAACCAACTCAGTAACACGTCATTCAAAATGTTAAATGGAGTACATGTGTATGGTAAGCATACCAACAGTGACTACCTGCAAACATCTGTAGCATGTTTGAGAAAAACAGTTGACTATCAACATAATTGTTTATATGGACTGGTGCACCAGTCTTGTATAATGTAAGCAATGCATGTGCATAAATATCATATTTCTGAATGTGTTTTATCTAATGGTGGAGACGTCTATTGGATGTTCAAAGTTAACATCAAAGATCATATGATAGTTTATTATGCAGTCTGTTTCTTTGAAAACTTCAAAGATTCTTCTGCAGATGATTTGGCTTTGTCTCAAGTATTCTCCCCTCATTTGGGGGAGGAGGTATTGATGAGACAGCTCAACAGTTAGTGGTTAAGGTCTGCATAGGTGTACCAGTGACTACAGGTATCTTTACTTAAACCAAGACTTCATTCCTTGCAGGTGCATAGGTTGGATAATTGAAGAATTTGTAACATGGTACTATTAGGGTTCCCTCAAAAGCTTAGAAGGATCTTCTCTGAATTGGATTATATTTATCATTACAAACAAGTTGGTTTGACTCTATTCAGTTAAACGCTGGGTTACTTTAGCATGACCTCATTCCAGCTACTTAATATTTTTCCTCAGGTTTTTTTTTCTGTAACTGACATCCTGTTTGACAGCTGTCACTGTACAAGTGCACAGGATACTAGTTTTATTATATTTTGATAATTACAGCACAGCTATGTATACCATGTTATGCAAACTTGGAGAAAAGAATATTTTAAACAACTTTTATTTATCTACATTTGTTAGAGAACTATTTGTCAGCTTAAGGAAGGGGGACATACCAGTGATCCAAAAATTTTATGCATTATATCTATGTGACATACCTCTCAACTGTACAGATTTTCACAGAATGTCCAGATTTTTGCCTCATATTCTTGGTCCATTTTTCATAAAATTGTGGTTCTCTGCCAAATTAGTGGCAAATCATTAAAGACTGGAGTTAGAAAATAATGACAGACATTTAAGTTTCAGACTTCGTACCCTTCAGAAAATCCATGCTAATCTAAAGCCAGTTATTCTATTAACCAAATTTTAAGAGCAATATTTTTAAAAATGTCCCTATTTTTGAGCCTTTGTCCCACATTTATTCATGGTGTTGTCCAGATTTCTTGCTCTAAGAGGTTGAGAGGTATGCAGTGTGTACCTTTTTTTGTGCGGTAGACACCCATAGTATATTGAAATGGGTAGCTATACTTGATTTGGGTTGTAGCACTGTCTGACAATTCTGTGTGTATCCATGATCTGCACATGCCATTTATAATAACTTTGGAATTCTGCTGACTCCAGCTACAGGTATTTGCAGTAGTTAAGGAGCTTTTTATTGCAAATATTTTGGTTTATTATTGTCTCCTTTCTCATATTGCCTCACAGCTAAACCAACATAATATGAAACATATTATAAGGGCACATTATTATATCATTTGACTACACACAAAAAAGTTTGACTCTGCCAGATAATTAAAAAAGACAAATAAATCAAACTGTACCTGTTAAAACAAACGTAGTTTAACTTAATAAGAAATATGAATGTGTCTTTCTTTTAAAGATTGATTGTTCATTTTTACACATATACGTGGGCTTTTACTGAGCATGTGTGTAGTTAAGAAGCAGGTTAGTGGCAGTACTGTTTTGCCAAATATGCAGGGATTGCTGAATTATATTTTCATGTGCTGGTAGAAGAACTTAAGAGGCAACTGGTAAGGATGCTAGTTATCTTCTAACCTTTTGTCTTAGATCTTGAATCTGATTGTGTCCTAACAGATCACGTCTTGAGGAAACCTCATCTTCCTGTATGAATATTTCTTTTGTTATGCAGTACACTTGTCACTCTTACTAACCCCATCTAGCTACTTTTTTACTACAACGGGAGGTACATTCTAGTCTTCAGACTCTTCCAGCTTATAGTATCTCCTTTTGCAGTCATTGATTCTAAGGCCTTAACATCTCCAGACTCATTTCCAGACATGTCCTTTGTATCTTGAAGGGTCTTGAACTATTTAGGGATTCAGTTATATTAAAACTCATTACCTTCAGTACAACTCTTTTGAGTGTGTACCTTTAACTCCTAGTGGGTGTGGCCTGAGCCATTAAAAATGAAGTTATCACCTTACAATTCTAACGAATACTCATTGACAGAGGTCAAATGTTAATACAATTGTGTTTGCCATCACGTATGCTTCAAGATAAAATATTCTGATACCTTGTATGTAGCACGGTTTTTGAATTATTAATGCAAGTTTGAACAAGTAACATTTGAAGCCTAGAGGAGCAGTAGGAGGTAACTGCAGATGCACCTGGAGGCGTCAATCGGATGCAATGAGGACAAGCATTAGGTGTCCCAATGAAATTCTGAAATGTTGCTGGAATATCTAAGGAAGGTGGTGTTTTGCCAGCAAGATCAATGAGCTGTTGTTGTTAAAGTGATATATATATATATATATATATATATGTATATATATATATATATATATATATATATATATATATATATATACACATGATTACTAATTCTCTTTTTATGCCCTTTATCACCCCTGACAACATCGTATAAAGGTCTTCTGTCTCTTGTGTTGTCACAAAATCATAAGGCATCTTCTACCATGCATCTCCTGCATAAGCCAAATGGAGTTTTTTTGGCCATTCCAAAACTTGAGTATTCAGCCTGTGTTTCTGCAGTGAAAACTTCACTGATTTGTCTGCAGACTTGTTTTCTTCCTCAATAAAAACTTAAGCTAAGAAAGATGTTAGACAGTTTGGCCTTCATGTTTAGCATCTACTCTTGATCATCTGACTTAAAGGCCCTATCATTTCTGCTCCTAAATTGCTTGTGTGTGTTGCACAGAAAATTTCCTGTCCTCTAATCATTTTGTTTTAATTTCCCAGTTGGACTTACTAATAGTTTTAAGATCATTATCAACTTTCTTCTGATATCAAAAATATTAATTACATTTCTGAGGAGTTTTTCAGCATTTCTTCAAATGATGACATTCACATTGACCTTTTTTCTATACCTGCAGACACAACCTTACAGAGAGACATATGCCACAGACATGTACATTGTCACAGTCTCATGCACATGCAATAACCAGTACAGTCAAAATGTGCCCCTACATACACGAGTACAGGCATGAACGCACAAATGAGCACACAGCCTCATGGTGCTTGTCTGTAGTAGCAATAGCTGAACTTTTGCTGCAATGTACAACAATGGGTTCTCAACAAAAAGCTACCTCATTCTGTCTTCACTTCTATACTTCAAAACAACTTGGTAGAACTTGACAATGAATCACTCTGTTTTGTTATTTTGTGCCTGTTGTACAGCTCTAGAACATAACATAGGATTAGTATATACATTAACCCCCCCCCTCCCAAATTACTGTCACATTTGCACGTAGCATTATTCAACAACACTGCTGTAGTGGATAATTCAAGATGGCTTCAATAACACTGCTGTAGTAGATGATTGAAGATGGCTGTTGTGGTGTAAGTACTGTAGCACTGCAGTGCTCAGGTTAAATTTCAAAATCAAAAGGCATCTTACTCTTGTCAAACATTATATTGCTCTGTCAAATAAGTATTTGTAAATACTTAATCACTGACCTTTTTGTGCTATGATGTTTATTTTGGGGGCAGAGCAGCAATCTGTGGACTTCTTGGGGCTTGTGTGGGCACCTCATGACTTCTGCAATGATTAGGACTCTGCTTTTCACTGAAAGAAGGCACTTGACATTGCCTGTAAGAAAATAAGAGAGTTTGCTAATCAGTCCTTCTTCATAATGCATTACAGTTTATCCATCTTGAAATGTCTCAAAAACTAACAAATTGAGGCTGCAACCATTAAAACAAAGTTGTCTTCATTAGTACTCCAGAAAAAGAAATCTCAAGCAAGAGACATCAGTGCAGCAATATGACATAAGAAAGGAAGACTGCTTCCATTAGAATTAAACTTGAGTAATTCTTTGCTAATGAAGACTTAGCTTTGTATCCATTAATTCAACCCTAGTGGCTAACTTAATTATTGAAAGAGCTCACTGTGCTTTACATAAGTCTTAGTCTAATGCTCCCAGAAGATTTACGCATGTTTCATGCATCCTGAAATTGAGAAACGTTAATAAATTGTTTATTTGGAAAAGTCATAAAATATCAATATACAAAGCTCTTCTTCTTATTTGCAAAAAGATCACCAGAAACATCTGTATTTTGTTTATTTAATAAACTCCAATATAAAGTTTCAAATTCAGTGACCTGCTAAACTCTTTTTTTATTATTTTTATGGGATTAAAATAGCAGGTAAACACATTCAAATACACCAGATCTACTTCACAGGTTCATACGTAAGTGCTAGTCTAGCTGCCCTAGTGGGCCATTTTAAATCTAGCCACTTCCCCTTTTTGTGCTCAAATTAACCTATACCATTTGTTAGAAAGCTGTCTTACCCATCTCGTAGTTGATATTTATATTGTACCCCTAATGAGAATAACTGGAGTCATACCATAGATAGTTTGAGGGGACCCATCCATGGGACAAAGCATTTAGGAGCTGCCTCTGTCCATTAGTAGTGCAGTCCTGGGTAAATGTTTCTTTACCATCCATAGATCCAAGTTGTTGTTTAATATAGACAGGGTTTCCTCTATGAAATATACCTGTCCCTTCATACAGTTCTGTTGATGTTACAGAAGAGGTTTAGATTCCTATACTGAGTATTCTGATGACATTTAACTTGTTAATGTGTAGTAAATCCATTAGTATTTGGTTGTAGGATGCCTTCTATGCCAAACAGAGCTCACCTGTTAGCAGTCTGTATGATACTGAGTACAGTGACAATGTTTTGACTGAGTCCATGCAGGACATGTTGTTTAGGGCTTGTATCCTTTAAGTAAGGTATCTCTGTGGGCGTTCCAGTTGGTGCATGTGCCTTGACATTATGTTCAAAAACTGGCGTAATGAGAGCTGAGTAAAGGGGGACAATGACATCCTTAGATCTAGAAACAATCCTTTTGTTTTTAAGCTGTGCAATATAAAAGGGCTTTCTTACAGCAATGGACACACATCGGTCAAAAGTTAGGTTACTGTCCATATAAGATCCCGAATCCCAAACCATTTGGTCAACTCTTTGGGGTGTATTGTTAATGTAGTAGTTCCCTGGGATAGATGACTTCCTAAAAGATATGAGAATGCATGCATTTTTGGCATTTAATTTCAGTCTATGATTTTGGCATCAGTTATTTATCTGGGACAAACCTTCCTACAGGAAGAGTAAATTATATAGGGGTTCAAAGACTGCTCTTAGCTTGCAGCCAACTGTAAACTTAGTCAGCCAGTGCCCTTTGGTATCGGTTCTTACTTCAGAAAAGTCAATACCAAAAAGGAAAGGTTTGAGCACAGAACCCTGTGGGAATCCACTGGTGACTGGTCACTTTGTGAAGGTAACTTTCCCTACTTTAATTTCACACATCCTATATGTAAGCCAGTTGGCAGCTTTAATAGTGACATAGGGGTTATTTGCAGTTTGAGAAGGGAATTGTGTCAAAAGCTTAGCCCAGGCTGAGGTATGTGATGTGTACCATTTTGCCTTCATCAATTGCTTTGCTGACCTTTTAAAAAATCCACCAGGTTGAGTTAGCATGACCTGCTCTCAATGAATCCAAACTGAGCCAGGTTCAATGTTTGAAGGTTCCTTATGTACTGATTGTATGGTTCCATGATAAGTGTTTCCATGGCTTTACATATAAGGCTAATCAGACTTATGGGACTGTAATTACCTGGGTTTGTGGGAAGCTCTCCCTTATGCAGAGGAATGACTGTAGCTGTTATCCATTTGTTTGGTACAAAACATGTATGGTGGCTGTGATTGAACAGTGTTGTTAAAAGTGTGGCTAAGTCATGCTTTATGTTATTTAAGATGCATTCATGGATATTGTCAAGACCCATCAATGCATTATTTTGAGCTTTTGATAGCACTTTTATAACTTGGTCTGGCTTGATAGCTGGACGCAAACCAGTTTCAGGTTTTATAGACATCCATACATACACATCTATATGATATAGTTAGATGTTGAGAGTACATAGCTTGTGGATAGTATAAATAGATGTTATTTTATGCTTTCTGTTTCTCTTTAATCATTGTTATTATGATTGTTATTAAATTTTGCCATGTGTGACTGTTTTTCACATTACAATTGAATAAAAAGTGTTCTAACGGGGAAAAAAGCAACACTGCAGCAGTGCTACAGTGGTCTTTGAATGTGTCTCTCTGTCATTGTGAACTCAGCAATCCTTCTAGAAACAAGACTGCACATTGTTTTATGTGTCTCTGAATAATCTCTAAAGGTTGAACTTACCTGAAGGGTGCAATGAGTAGCTACAATAATGAGAAAACATATGATACAGTAATAATGACATAATGGGCAGAGATATTGTTTCCTTTATTTTTGTAGCTCTATACGAAACTGCCCCAGAGTTTTAGTAGAAAAAAATGTTATGTTTCCACCAGGAATTAAAACAGGCTAAATTTCCCTGGAATGCATTTTGAATCAAAAATAAACAAAAATGTCAATGAATTACTATTAATTTTGATATGCCATACTATAATTATAATTAAGGCTTAGTTTTCCTTGTACAGGGGTTATAAACACCTGAGATATGACATTTTGATGCTTTGCTATTCATTAGTTTTGTTAATTCCTACATGTTACTATTGTCATGGAGCAATACGAAGATTTAAGTTTGCCGAAGTACAAATTCCAGTTTAGTATCGTTTATTGCATATTTTGTTAAAATCTTTGCATATTGATTCTCTTTTCTGAACTTTGCAATTTAGTTTTAGGATATTTTTGTAGTTGTAATAATATAATTCTTCATTTGAGTTTATTTGTACACCGGGCAATGATCTCTGACAACTGTATAAGACACCTTTAATGAATCACAGAGTCATTGTGGGTCTCCTGTAATGTTTTTAGAAACTTTAGATAGTCATTGAATTATACGAGCTTAATAAGAATATCCTTAAATTTGAATGAGTAAGGGGAATCAGTATAGCATCGTAATTTGGAAAACTATTAGGCTGAACTTCATTGTAGACTATTAGTTTAGTATATTTTCATTTTTTAAACCACTTGTCCCAGTGACTCTGAAAATATACTAAACTAATAATCTACAAGAGTCTTTGATGGATGAAGGACAGAAAATGCAATATAATGGAAGTATTTAACATTATTGAACATATATCAATGTTTTAGCTTTAGAAAGGATAGTGGTCTTCTCCTTAATTAATGAAGCATTGAGTTTTTAGTATGGATATTTAGTACTAGGAATCGACTTCAGTTTATTTAATTGTCACAATTACTAATAGAACCTCCTAAAATTATTTGCTTTAAGTAAGGTCCAAGTAAATAAACTCAGAGATGCAGGCATTGAGTAATAACCAAGGGACTATTTTGACATACAATTTCCTTAAACAAACCATTGTGATCAGACTAATAAAATGTTAGAGCCCAAACTCCCTGACTTTTCATTTTATGCAGTATAATGAAGTTCAGCCTAATAGTTTTCCAAATTACAATGTTATACTGATTTCCCTTACTCATTCAAATTTAAGGATATTCTTATTAAGCTCGTATAATTCAATGACTATCTAAAGTTTCTAAAAACATTACAGGAGACCCACAATGACTCTGCGATTCATTAAAGGTGTCTTATACAGTTGTCAGAGATCATAGCCCAGTGTACAAATAAACTCAAATGAAGAATTCTATTATTACAACTACTGTTTAGTTTGCTAGCTCTGTAGCGGAGCTAGCAAACTAAACAGTAGAGAATTCAAATGTTGGATAATGCCAGTTTGGCATATTAGGCCAGTGAAAACACAATCTCTGGATTCAATGAATGAACTAAATGTCCCATCCATGTATCTTAGTAATTCTTGAAAGCTGCAAATATCTAACTTTGCCTTATCAACAATAGTGTATTGTTTCCAAAACAGACCTGGGATTGTGCTATATAATTTCTTCTTAAATCTTTAATGCACCTATTAATTCTTAATGTGTGTCCACCATCCATACAGGAAAGTAAAACATGGCATTTTAGTTATTTTAAAATTTCCAAGAAAACGAATGCTAGACAAAAAAAATCACTAGTAACCCTTTCTGCTGTTAATTCGAAACTTGCAGCTTTTGGCTTTTGTAAAACTATCAAATCTATAGACAACTATAGACAGACATACCTGTAAATTATCTCACAATGATGTAAGTTTTTATTGCCTTTAACATATTTACAGAAATTTGTGAGGAAATATGTCAGATGCTTGAAGAACCCTAGGTCACCATGGGACAGAAGATGAAATGATTGTATTAAATAAGTATAACTGCCCGAGTTCTACCAAATGCAGAAGCAAATCATTTCCAATCCAAGTGAGAGGGTTTTCCTATATTTATGGAGTGGAAAGCTAGAAAATGAATAGCTACATTTGGATTTCAGATTGGGAAAGGAAGGTGATTTATTGATTAATGGGATTATGCTTCTCATACAGTATGAGTTCTAAACTTGCCACTCCTGCTGACACAGTGTTTCTCGTAAGCTCAGATATGCATTTAGCAAGGACATAGCTCTAACCTCATTGTCTGGTAAGCTTTCAGCTTATACTATTGAATGTTTAAATGCAAGCAACTTGTGTTAGGTGGATAAGATGTATGGTTTTACTGATCATCCCTCCAAAAGAAAATGAAATTAAGAATTGTGAACAGCTCTTAACTAACCTCGAGCTGGAGAACAGAGAAAATTCAAATGGTACATTATTGAAGCCTTTGCCTCATCAGGATACCTCTCAAGTAATATGATTTAGGAATTGCATAATTTTTTGCCTTCAGGTTTTATCCTCCTCATCTGAGGGTTAGAGACTTCTAAGTTAAATTCTAGTTAAACATTCAACATTATTAAATAACTGAACTAAGCCTAAGCTAATATTCCTTTTTTACTAAAGATGTAGTATCTAGTATCTGAAGGCATTTGAGTGACAAAAATATTTTCATCTTGTGATCCAAAGCTTTGATTTTAGAGGAATAGTGCTATGCACTGGTTAGCGTTGTCGCCTCACAGCAAGAATTTCTCCAGTTCGATTCTCGGCTAGAGCACCTTCTGTGTGGAGTCTGCATGTCCTCCCCATGGTCTAGTGATGCTTAAAGACAATCAGGTAGGTGCATGCATGAATGGGTGTGCCTTCTTTGAGGGTCAGGCATCAGGCTGGCAACTCAGCACCTTAAAAATCCACTGCCAATCATTAGCAGGCCGGAGTTCCACTGTGGCGACCTCTAACTAGGAAAAGCCGAAATACATTACTAGTGCTATGATTTTTAATGCTCAGAGACTGGCAGTTATGGTTTTGAGTCCATTATCAGTAAGATCTGGTGCAACTGTTATTTTCTATAGGTTTCATAAACAAAGATTATAAGAGGTGTCAAGAGAGTGTACAACAAATATAGACAACATTCAGTCAATTTAGTCCATATGCTAAGGTTTGGCCATCATTACACAAAATTCTGGAACATTGTTCAGGCATTAGTGAACCCTGCATTAGGTTCTTTTTGACATTTGTTTTATGAATAAAGGATACTTTTTCAAAATATTTCCTTATTTCTTTAGCTAAAAATTTTAAAAAATCCTGATGGTTTCATAACTCAGTCTCTTACTTGACACTGGGCCACTGATACTAGAAAAGGCCTGATATTACAAACCTAAAAATCAGAACTTACTTATTTTAAAACCCAAGATTTTTTATATTCAACAATCTCTAACCCAAGCTGTACTGAAATTATATCTTTTCACATATTTCTTAGTATTACATTAACATGAACAGATCAATGTATACTACCTTTTATCCTCTGTCTCGGTATCTGAACTTTCATGCACTATAAGGCAGGAAAGACCATTAGAAACTGGCATAGGAGATGTACGATACTGCATTTTTTAAGGTCCATCATGCTACCTTTCTATTTAGTGTAGTACATCCGTTAGGACTGGTATTGTGAGTCCTGGTATAACAACTGGAGTCCAATTAGATTTTAAGAAAAGTTCTACCAAATATGATTAACACTCTTTCAAAGATTACAATAATATAATGTATTAAATTTTGCTACTCCGCAGCTCCTTTGTGGTTTAAGTTGTTCCTAAGTGATACATAGAGCTGTTGTTTGAACTTTTATTGTCTTTATTATCAAAACATCCAAATACCTGGCTCATGACATAATGTAGGTAATAAATTGTTATGTAATGTCAGTACTACTCAAGTAATTCACCTACCAGTCGGTGACTTCACCCCAGAATATTGAAGGCCTTGGATACTAGACCCAAATATTTTTTTTTCTAAGATTGTTCTAATAATGTCTAAGCAGGTGTCTTTCTTTTCATTTGTGTGTGTATAATATGGCTTTAACCACCATGTAATGAGTTTTCTTATCCAGTTGACAGGGAAAAAAGTTTTTAGTGGATCTCGTTTGCCAAGATGCAGTGTCACTAGTGCAGACTACTGGAAGTATTTAAGTCCCAAATGAAACAATATTTTCCTTCCTTAGTTCCATTATTCTAAAGTGATGCCTACGCAGATGGCTTTCTCTGCATTTGTGTGTGTAATTTGACCTTAGATCCAGCTATGTTAAAAATCATGTTTTAGATAATACACAAATATCACTGTAATGCCTTATATGTGGATGCCCTTAGCAACATGGTTAATGCTGTGTTTAATGTTGGTGCTTGTTCTCAAGGTGCAAGTATTTCTGTTTTTTGTATGATCTTTGTGAAACTGCTTTTAATGGTGCTGATATTAATTATTAGATGAGATTGTCTCATTAGATCTTATTGAAAAAGACATTCTCCCTCTTCACCTGTCCATTGAAGATTAGCAGAACTATAACAGCTAATGTGTTAAAATAAGAAACCCTTGTATTTTCATAGTCATTCTCAATCTGACCACTTATTAAACTAGAAAAAATGCCAACTACTGGCTTCTTCAAGGATAGGAATGCAACTGATCAGTACTGACACAATGAAATAATCTAATGCTTGAGGAATACCAGAACCTATACTAACTTACCTGTGATCTTCTTCAAGTCAGTCAAAATAAGTCCTTTACTCTATTATTCTGTTTCAGGTCGCATGAATGTTGGCAGATAAACTTTTTGCTTGGAGAAGTGCTGACAGCAATTTTCATAGCACTAGGCCCTAGACTTGAGATTTTCCCAAGTCTGGATTTTTAATGGACCTTAGGAAGTAGCCTGTTAATCACGTCTATCCAGCAATGTCTTCCAGTTGTTTATACTACAGAAGAAAGAGAGATAGACTTTTCCTTACTTATCAGAATGGTAACTACTGTGGTCTTTTTTTCTTAGAGATCAAGCATTGTGTTCTCTCTTAAACAGGACAAAAAGGCATTACACATGCACACTTATAATCAAATCATGCCGTCTCATTGAAACTAGAGTACATGCAAAGATCCTAGTCTGCAGGCTGAAGAAACACTTACGTATTGCTCACAACAAGGGTTTATGAAGGAGAGACAAGGGGGTTACAAACCAAGTTAACCTCTAGCTCAATTTGCATCAGTATTTCAAGTTCAGTGGTTTACTCCAGAAAGCATTTGATTCACTGAAATTGTGCTGTTTCTAGGACTTGATGAGAGTTTGAAATTCCCGTACTATTGCTGAAAATATATCAGCTACTTAATACTTTTCCCTTACACATGTTGTACCCTTGGATATTGCTCCTAACCATTCTATGTTTCACTATCTGCAGTTTCCCAAGAGGAAGCAAGCAGGTTAGTATAGTCACATGACTACAACTATCCGGCTACTGCACAAGGTAACCTAGGTATTTCAAATGAAGATCTGACTGAATGTTAATTGCAGAACGAATGTGGTGAATTTATAATTCCTCTAACTAACTTTACCATTATTGCACACAAATAAGCCTTAAAAAAAAGCATGTTTATCCGCCGTTTTTTTATCTAAACAATAGATGTAGCAAACTAGCAATTTGTTTCAAATATTGTTATTGTCAGTCAAGAAAATAAAGGAGATGGGGGTGCAAACTATGCAAACAACCCAGACATGTTTGCATCTGCATCTCTGATATGCATATGTAATTGACTATTGAGAATTATTACTTTGCCATGCATCTGCTTTTGCAAGCACTGGTCCCATCTCTTTAAGACCATAAATAGGATAATGTGGGTATTAGAAAATGAATTAAGTCTGATATACAATATCACAAATATACAATTATCTTTTTCATTAACAAAAGGAGTATGTGTATAATGGAAGAAGGTATGCAATATTCAGAAAGTGGCTCAAAATACTGCTTCTGGTTGAGGTCTTTCAGTCATGATAAATTATGCATACAGGTGCAAACCAGCAAGTAAACCAGATTTGTGTAATCATTGTTATATTTCAATACATCAGTACTTTATTCCACTATGATATCATGCTGTATCTGTGTTAGAAGGTTAGCTATTTTATGTTTATATGATCCTTCTTACCTCTTCCCTCCCCAGTCTCTGCATTGTGCACACTCTTCCTTTTTGTAGTCTGTTCTTGCATTTCTCCCTTTTTGACTCCTTCCCCAACATACTCACCTCTCCCTGCCAATCACACTTTTAATTCCCCTTTTCTTCTTTTATATCCCTCTATTAAGCTCCTACTGTTCCTTCCAAATCAAGTTTTATTCTTTGGCCATACCACTTCCTGTTATCTCTAGCAAGATCAGTCTTTTCTTCCTCTCTGACTGATTTTTATTTCCTTACTAACCTTTGCAGCTTGTTTTCATCATTGATGCCACATGTATTCCCTTGTTTCTATGGTCCTTACTGATATGTTTGCCATATGTTATTAACATGCGGTTATTTACCTCTTAAAATGTGATTCCTGGTTTATTGCCCAACCCTCAGAAGAAAGACTTCTGAAGTGGTTTTCAGTTGGAATCCCATATTTCGCATTATTTTATCTTTTGTCTCATAACTCTGTCCTTATATCTCCAGCACTTCTGCTCTTATTTATTTTCAACTTATCTTTTGTCTAATACAACCTTTGAATCAATCTTATAAGCAGGTCCCAGATTATTATTAAAAATGTGGCCTTTTCTGCAGGAAGCCCAGACTTTTAACAATTCTATCACTGCCTCTCCAGCATTTTTGCTGTTTCCAGCCCTTTGTATTTGCTTTTTATGGCTGTTTCTTGCCCACACCCTTTTATATCATTTCTTCTTGCCTCACACTTTCCATCTTGTCCAGTTCATTGTCTCTAGACTCTGAATCCAGTCACTCTGGACTTTGAATCCAGTGATTTGAGTTCTCTGAGTTTTTCTCCAGGTACTCCAGTTTCCTCCCACGTTACAAAGACATGCGTCTGGAGTGTTTCTCCCCGGGCCTCTGCTGAAAATTGTCTTCGCTCCAAGTCAGACTTTCCCAGTAAGCAAATGTTAAATAAAATAAATAAATCAATAAAATCTCAGAGGATCCTCTGAATCCTTTTCAGGTTTCATCCTTGTCCTGCTGTATTTGCTAATTCTTTCTTCATAGTTTCTCTTGTGTCTCTTTTTAGTTTCTTGTCTACCTTCCTTCTCATCCACCACCCCTCTATTTTCTAAGCCCATCCTTCTTCTTCTTATACTTTTCCTTTTTCACATCTTTTTTCCTCCTTCATTGGTCTTCAATTTTTGTTCTGTCATCATCTAGTTTTCCTTATCAATGTACCCCATTTCCTTCTGCATACCCTCTTAAGCCCTTTCATATCCTCAAGGTTCACGTTTGACACCAAGCTTCCAAGACTCATTCTTTCTGGCCATTCTAGGTTCCCCTTTTCTGAACACTGCTGTTAGACTAGAGGCTTATGCCCTCTTATGCTGTCTATGTACTGACTTTTTCTCTTACATTCTAATTACTGGCTCATACTGACATCTCTCTAATATGGTTGTTTCCTATTCTTCACACTTTGTTCTCATCTGTGTTTCCTTCTTGTCAACTTTTGTGTTTTTTTCCTATACATATCTATCATATAATGTCTGCATATCCTTCAGAATCGTATCTTCTCCAGTCATGATTACTTGTTTCATTAGGTAGATCACTTTGGGGCACAGTGTCTTTATCCTCCACAATCAGCCTGCAATTGTTGACACTTTCACCTTTTATTTGTTCAGTAGCATTTGTTATTATTTTAGCATTGATCAGCATTTGCTCCGCCCTAAGTTCTAAATATTTTACCCTTGTCTGCACAGCTGGTTCAGTCTCTCCCCTTCCTATCTAAGGCTGGGGGAAGGCACTTCCCAATTTTTGTATTGCATTCCCATGTTGATTTGAAGGCTCGCTGCAAGTTTGAAGTTCATGAAACACTGGATCATCACTTCAACTGCACCTTCCAGATCTTCACCAAGCAGGATGCAGTCATCTGGAAATAACATAAACCTTACTTTTCTTTTTTGTTTCCTGCTGTCTTCTCACTAGCTATTTTTTCATCATTCTGGCCAATATTTCAATTACCTGAATAAAACACTCCAGTGTTAGCAAACACCCTTACTCTTTTGGCTTTGTAACATCTGTCTGCCTGCCTTGCAATGCTTCAGTTTACTATGAAATCAGTTTTTGGCCTTGAGTAAAGGGCCTCAACCCAACTCATATCAATCTCACGTTTCCTTCAACATTGTTTTTGAAAACTTTGAATCTAGGAGTCAAGGGCCTTCTTGATGACAAACATGATAAGCCCTCCATTATTATTCTTTGTCTCACAGGTGTCCATAACCACCAATACTTCACATTAATTTATTACAGATATTTTGCCTTTGACAAAAACTGCCTGTATTAATTCTGTGTCAGAATTTTTGCTAATACGTTAACATCCTTGTTTGTTGCAGAAATAGGTAATTGCACCCTTGGGTCCATGTGCTTACTCTTTATCTTCAGCAGGAATACTACTTTGGTCTGTTCCATGCTTCTGATAATATTGTGCTTACATCTTCTGATTTAAAGAACTGTCTGTGGAACACATCTGGGTATATTGCCTTTCCTTAATCCATGCTGCTTTGATTTCATAGGTTCATAGTCGCATTTTAGGCTAGCTGCCTTGTGGGCCATTTTAAGTCTAGCAGATTTATTTTCCAAAAGAAGAGACTCAAACCTTGCGTCTTGTGTCTGCATAATAAACACCATAATCATTACACCCCCAAAACCTATTCTCTATTATATGTTTAATAGAGACTATAGACATTCTTTCTTATGTCTTTTATTTCTTTGTCCACTTAAGGAACCTTCCCCTACTTTCACCTTAACCTGTGGCTCTGCTGAGCCCCCTCACCCAACTCCAACCAGGGCTATGTATACTTCTGCAAAGAGGTCTATTATTTCCCTTTCAATCTTTTCTTGGGGTCCTGTCCATTTTCTTTTGTCCATATTAGTTATGCCTCTTTTTTTTCTTGTCCTGTAACTTCCATCTACCACAGTCTCTACCATTTTTCTTCCACTTTCCAGAATTCCATTTTTCAACATTGTTTTTACCTTTTACCTCGTTTCTTTCCATTTCATATTAGATTGTTCCTTCTCTTCGAATTAAGGTCACCATTTTTCCTGTACTGTTAGTTTCTTTTTATACATCATACTGTACATTTCCTATCTTAATATTTTTATTTTGTTCTCCACTCCCCATGGCTTACTATCCTGATACTCCTTATTGAACTTCAGATCCCTTCAGCCAGCTGTTCCTGTGGATCTTAGACAATATTTGAGACTGCAGAACAGACAGAGACATTTCAGTGTGTTCCACTGTATTGTGCTCAGGTTTTGATGAATTCTATGGTATCTCAATTGCCCAGTATTAATTTACTCCTTTTCGTTATGTTTATTGCATTTTACCATTTGTCTCTCAACTCTTCCTTATCTGCTTGGTTGTCTGATAAGATCTTTTGTGCTTCTGTTCTCAAGTCCTCCATTCTATTTTCTCCTTGTAACTTCACATCATGTCATTTCAGATACCCTCTGTTCTGGACTTCCTGTTCCCTACAACACTACGATGGTACTGTCTGTCAAGGTTTTCTTGCTTCTGTCTGTACTTAACATTACTTAACCACCTCTTTCCTGTTAGGAGCATGTAATTGCTTTGGCTACCCAGATATTTGTCATACATTGAAAACACAAATTATTTCTTTGACACTGTGAAAACATGAATTGCTTCTTTCACATGTTGTAAATATGAATTGCTTCTCTGTCTTCCCTCAATATGTCTAGCAAGTTTTTCTCCATTTCTCCAGTGAGTTCCTTCTTCCCACCTCAGTTGCAATTTCCTTTTTCTGTCTTTCTATCCAAATACCAAATACTGATACATTGTTATTCCTCTTCTGCTATTTTGTTATCTTGGGTCACTATCATGTTTTTCCATTATTCATATTAGTGCCACCTATAATTTACTTCCTCCTACTGCTTTTATCTATCTTATTCCCTTGGACTTGTAGTCTTTTCCCAAATGATTGAAATGCATTCTCTCCCATTCGCTTCCACACATTCCCTTACATGGCTGATTACCACTTTTGGAAAATGTCTTAGGTTGTGTTTTTTTTTTTTTTCTCTTACTTTGTGTTTTGTCTCCTGCAATAGGTCTATTTTTTTCTCTGATGCAGAATCTTTCAATATTATTTCATTTGATGAGGTTCTGTAGACCCCTTACATTGCATATTAAAATTATCTGCCCTACATTAATGCTGTATCCCTGACCCCACCATGGGCTGAGCAGGGACTCTTTCTTCTCTTCACTCTTTGAGTTCATTCTGCACTTACACTGAGAATATAGGTTTATGTTGACTGTCTTCTGTCTGCTGTCCTCTCAATCTGCTGAACCTAGATCCTGTTTGGTATTACTCTGCATTCCCTTCCTGTCTCCTGCTCCCTTTAGTTATGAAGATTTATTTATTTGTATATTTATTTATTTTGATGGCCTCTTCCTAAGTGTCTCCCTTTTCTACTCTGCTTCCTTTGCAAACCTGTTCTCTCATTTGAACAGTTCTTAATCCTCTTCAATCTGTTGCTTTTTTCCCTCATTTAAGCTCCCACTTAGCTCACCTATTCTCTGTCCAACATTACTTCTCTTTTATGCAGATCTTCAGGTGTTCTGTGTCTTTTTACTCCACCATCTTCATCTCCCTCTTCCAAACTGTTAGCATTCATATGTTAACTTTCTCCCTTATTCCCCCTGTTGTTCTCACAGTGATTAGTTCTTTCCTATTTTTTAAACTGAGGCATTTATTTTATTAGGTGATGCCTCTGTGGCCTTTGTTTTCTGATTATTACTGTGCTGTATCTGTGGTACTGGACCTGAAGGACAAGCTTCCCCTTCCCTTTCACTTCTCTGTTTTACTAGGCATGTCTCCTCTACTTCCACTTCGCATGTTTTAAAAAATATGTACTTGCCCACAGTTCTCTATCCATGATTGTAGTCCATTGCTACTTATTATTGGATACTGCTACCTTTTATTGCCTTCTTTCCTTGCCAGTAGTCATTGCCCTGATCATTCCTTTTGCATGTGTCCCTTTCTCTCCAATCATGTTTTCAGGCATGTTATACATCTGTGCATTGTCTTGTGTGTCTACTTTTGTCCCCATGTTTCTCCTCCTCAGTATAATACAGCATTCCCTCCTATTACTCATAGATTTGCTGAGCAAGGTCAAAGCCTATTGACTGCCAAAGTGCATGGCACTTGAGATTCCCTGTTGGGACTAGTAGATGTCAACAAATTCATTTAATTCCCTTTTGAAGATAAGAATTGAGGGTCTATATTATAACCTCAAATGATTAATAGAGCTCTTTAATTGATCCCTTAAAATCGAAAGCACTAAATCCCGAACAAACTGCTCCGCAAAAAAAAAAAAAAAAATTCCAAACAGAAAATAAAGTGGTGGGCTTCACCCCCCCCCCCCACACTCCCCTACTTAAATATACCAATACCAAGATTGCACCACAGTGGTAGAAATGGCAAAGTCTGGAAAATGGCCCAGTGATTTTTTTTCCGTGGGAAAAAAAATCGCTTGTTTTCTGGATTTAGTGATTTCGATTTTAAGGGGTCGATTAAAGAGCGCTCGCTCCTTTAATCATTCCAGGCTATTATATAGATCCAGAATTGATGGGCTGAATTTAATTGAGATGAGAATTTTATTCCATAAGAATGGAAGTCTTTCAGATGTGAAGTTGTCAAATTTAATGGTGCAGATGCTATTTTTACGTGTGTTTTTCATTGCCATAACAATCCTATTAATTCCTTGCTTGAATTCTGCCTTCTGTCTTGTGTAGGACACCCTCCTTTCTTCCAGTTATCTTCATTTATAACTTCATTTTGCCTCATTTGAAATGAGATTCACAAATGTTTAACAGTTGTATCTAAATTTTGCACATGAACTTTGGCTATATAATTGGAACAGCCTCCCAATTGTAATTCAAAGTGCATAATCTATGCAATTTTCAAGAAATCTCTTGGGTTGGTCATAATATTTATAGTACATCTTTTCTGGAGTCTGTGTTTTGATTTGGCTGTCTTGGCCTGAGCATAGTTAACCAGTGAATGATGAAACTATGACAGCCTAATACTAAATATCATAGATGCAGATGAGAGAAAAGTAAGATACTTCAGCAAACGTCCACTATTGAACATTAGTGACCTGACAAAGACATCCATTCATTAAAAGCACTCATTCTAGAGTAAACCCAGCAGTTATACCATCAGTAATTTATCAAGCCATATTATCATTTCATTCAGGCAATATAGCACTATATCTCTGTTATTCAGATTAACAATGTACTACAGTAAAACTAATATCTGTTCTACAGTTGTTATAAGATGATGTAGTTATATGCATGCTGACTATTTCTAAACAATCTGCTGTTTATCGCTCTCTCTCTCTCTATATATATATATATATATATATATATATATAAATACACACACACACACACACACACACACACACACACACACACACACACACACTATGTGAAAAGCATAGTACCCAGTTATGGATAGTCTCAGTATCACTAATGACAGGTGGATGAGATGTCAAGTTTCCCTCTCACTCCTCCACATTTGTTTAAAATTTCTTCTGACAGGCATGCAGAATCCCACTCATTTTTGTCAAACTGCAGTAATTTTCCAAAAACAATTATGTAGATACTAGAATATGTATGTCACTAGCACTTTCAAAACTGTTTTGTCTCAACAAGCAATGTAGAAACATGTTGTGATATGTCACACGGACACACAGACTGCAAGACATACCAGTACTGAAATGTTATGCTATATATGCACACCAGTATTGAAATACCAGGACAAAAGCAAAGCATATGCTCTGATTAACGACTTTGTAATAACTGCATAATCATGAGAAGCAAAGTGATATGATGTATTATGCATTAAGGCTTATTTGTGTCAGTATGAGAGAACACAGTTTGAGTCAAAGTCATCTATGTGTTGACAGTTTTATCCAATATTTGTGCCATGGTATGTCTTAAAGACATCATGGAAATGTCTGTCTTTGCAGTACACTATGAAGCTAGTTTCCCTGTTTTTGAGTACTCATCAGCAAATAAAGCTGGTACATATTGGAAGGAAATAATGCATAACTGCTTATTGAGAATTGTATATGTGTTGTCTTCAGTTCCTTGAAGATATTGCATTAGTAATCATGTAAATGTCAATGAACTGTGCCATTTGTTCTAGTTATATTGCAGATAAATGGAAAGTTAAAACATGAGATTTAGTTGGATAACTGATACTAGATTAGTTCAAAATGCATTGAGTATACAATAATGATTGTAGAATACTGCTCATGCAGGAAGCAATGTCTGTACACAAACATTGCACTCTAGCTAGAAAAACATGGAACTAACACATTAACTGATCTAGGTCTTTCATATTCTCTGCCTTGCCATATATCTAGGCCTCACTATGTCTACAACTAGACCAATACAGTAGGAATATGCCATATAGAGCTGAAATTATGCTCATTGCGTAGCTGACTAATGTCACTGCCTCCAGGAAAATGCATTACCCAGCAAATATTTGCCTCATATTATTCCCTACAAGAGTATGTGAGGGAAAGATCTGCTGTTTGTCACTGAATAGATGACTGACACTCAGAATGTCAAACTCCCCAATAATGATGTGAATTAAATTACAAATACAAAATTTTTGGTGTTCTGTTGTTATGTTAGTTCTAAAGAAGTCCTTCTTAGGAATGAAAGCACTTAGCTTGTCTTTGTTTAAAAAATATTGGTGCTTCATTCAGTGTATTTTGTTTATAGCCTTTGATTGATTTTACACTGTGCTGCGATTAGATTTTGAAACATTACAAATCACTGTATCCTGTTACAGTGTCTGGCTTCAAAGAGAAGAGTAAGAGCACCAGGGGTGTGCTTTCTTCACTTTCTTTCTATTCATTGAATTTGTGCAGTCTTATAGGTGTGTGTTTATATGTGTGAGTGATTAATATATACTTATATAGTTTGTGGCTGTGAGAAAGGGGAGCTTGTCCTCCTGTCAGAGGGGTGCAGGAGGAACTTGCTGCCCTAGAGAATTCTTTTTTGTGCGTTTTGCAACCTTGGGAGTGTCACAGTTTCGACTAGTTACCAGTCAAGGTTATAGATGTTTTTGGGGTTAAACAATCTCGTGTCGGTTATATGAGCCATGATTATTAATTTTTCTTTATTTATCCTTTGTTGACCAGGTTAGTCCCACTAGCTTAGTATCCTTTTTCCATGTGAGATCCACATTGTTATTTATGCTACTTGAGTAAATTTGTCTAGGGGAACTTCCCCTACTTGTCATTGTTGTGAATGAGACCTATTTTGGAGGAACACTTCCTGTTTCTATTCCAGGTACTTAGGCAGCCTAGGGGAAACAGGGAGGCAGGTGGAGAGACAATGAGATGATGGAGTTGTTAATGAAATGGAGGAGAAACCAAATATAGAGCCCAGAGAATGTGTGAAGGATTCATGGAAATGTTTCAAAGAAATCTGTTTGGCGGAGGTGAGTCAGCAATAATGGATATATAATTACAATTATCCTGTTGGTGGGGCTGTGGGATGATTTACTTAAAGAAATGGTGGTGCAGAGTGATCCAGAAAATGAAGGCCACTTTTCCTGGGGGGAACGTATGGTTAAAAAAAAAAAAAAAAAGAGGATGCAGAGACCATTCTGAAAAATAATGGTGAAATGGGAAAGAAAACATACATATGCAAGAAAGTAAAAGAAGTCAAATGTGGAGTAGCAGAAAAGAACACAGAAAAAAATGAAAAATTGAAGTACATGGTAAGGATTCAAAGTAAAAAAGACAAATGGACAGGTATGAAGTGCGAGACAATTTAATAGCTCCTTTGGGTGTGAAAGCACAGGAGGTAAGAGCATTTATTCTTATTAACGAAGAGACATGTTGTGACATTATATCTGAGACTGTTTTAAATGGAAAATTTTCTTGGAGAATATGAAAAAGGAAGAGCTATAACTCAGGGAATCTTTATGTGATAAAAACATTTGGCAGTGAAATAAAAAAGAAAATGTATGTGCAATTTCCAACAGACATAGAAAGACAGACTTTGAAAGGACATTTGAAAAACATATGTAAAAGTACTGGACATTGCAAACATTTATGAGCAAAGGGGTTTATGGACTGTTGGCCGAGATTTTAATGTTGTGTTAAAAATAGAAAGAGAAAAAAAAAATTAATTTACAAAGCATGATAAATGTTGAGGGGAATAAGGCTGTCATAAAATACTGGGGACAACCCAAACATATGTTGTTGTGGAAAAGAAGGACTTTTGATAAGTAACTGTGACAAAAATGTTATATTTGTGGGGAAATGGGATATGATGCAAAGAATGTAAATTGAAATTTTATAAATGTAGCAAAATTAGACAATTATGGATGGATTGCAACAATGAAAGTAACAATAATAAAAAAGAAAGAGAATAAAATGAACAAAGACAAGACATTTTAGCAGTAGTAGAAATAAAAGAAAATTTAGATCAGAAAAATACAAATAAAGAGAACATAGAAGAAGGTTCTGAAATAAATGATAAAGAAAACATAAATTGGCAGGTAGTAAAAGAAAAATAATAATTCTACTGGTAAAAGTGCAAAAGACAGAAAAAGAAAATTTAAAGGGATAAGTACAAAAGAAAAAAGAAAGGAAATAGCCAAAAAAGAATATATACAACTAAAGATTGGGGACTAGTATAATGGTTAAGGTGTCTGACTCACAGACAGAAGGAACATTGTTTGATTCTTACCTTTGGGAGTGATGTTGGTTTGGCTTAGAATGACCTCTTAAGAAAACAAATGTAGCTATTAGCTATAAACTTATAAAATCATGAATCTAAGGAAAAGAGAAAACGAAATGTTAGAGTGCTTTCTGTAAATGTGATTTGCATTAAGAATTCTAGTAAGAAGAATGGAGGTTTTGCAGTGGTGTAATACATGGGATGTACATGTAATTATATTAGAAGACACAAGTTTTTAACAAATAAAGAAAGATTGCAAACTGAGAAGCTATGGGGAGGAAAAATAATCAACAATTTGGGAAATGAGAATTATTTAGGAATAGCTGTATTCTGAAGAAATACAATAAAGATATTATATATAACTTTAACAGAAATGGAACAATTAGTCATTGTAGAATTAAAATGTAAAGAAAAAGTAATAGAATTATAACATTATATACTTATCTTAATTATAAATAAAGAGAAAGCTTATTTCATCAGATTTAGACTACGTAGTGATAAATATGAATATTATAACAGGAGACTTTAATTGTGATTTAAAAGGCAAGACTAGAAAGAAAGGAAACAATATAAGAAAAATGGTAGAAGTTGTAAGATGTGGTTAGTCATAACTATGGGACAAGAAATAATGGACTTACAAAAGGGGCATGTATAGAACTGAAATAGATTATTTTATAGTATCAGAAAGTTTAGTTATAGGAGAAGTGGAGGTACTTGAAACACGGTTTTCTGATCATCTTGTAATATGACTAGAGATAAAGGGAAAAAGAAACATATGAAAACAGGTAAAGGAATAAAATGGATACACGAGAAAGCATGGAATGATGATGGAAAGAGATTAGTAATACAGTTGTGGAAAGATCATTATTAATACAAGAGCATTTTATAAAAAAAACGGTCTGAATGGTGGATGATATTTAAGGAAAATATCAGAAAAGTGCTTTAACAGTGGTAATATGATGTAAGAAAAGTAGAGAAGGAGAAACGTAAAAGAAAGATGATATATTGGAAGATTTGGAACATAAATATAGAAGGTACTTTGGTAAAAAAAAAGAAATATATAAAAGAAATCAAGAAAAACATACAAGGATTATTATATAAGCAAAGATTTTTTAACAAGGAAAAAGAGAAGTATTGAGTTGCTTAAGCAGATTAGTAAATGATGATGGTAACATAATGACAGAAATAAAAATGAAAATGTAAAAGGAGAACTAGAACTCAGGAAAAGATTAAAAATAGTGTAGTACAATATTTATTTATTTATTTTATTTTACATTTGTTAACCAGGAAATTCCAACTGGACCAGGTCCATTTACAGAGAAGGCCTGTGGAGAAAAGCTCCAAAACATTGTTACCAAAAAAAACAAAACAAAAAAAAAAACAAGAGAAGCAAATGTATACAGTGTTGTACAAAGGTCATTTAAATAATACAACATGGAGTTAGACATTTTGCCAGACAAACACTGAAAATATATAAAATAAATTGGAAAAAGACATTTTCCAGGCGAAACAGTCAGGAATTCCATTTAATGTGCAGATGTATAATGATTGTGACAAAAAGAGGAGCAATTGCCCACTATGAGAAGTAGCAACTAATAGCCAGAGTTATTGGCTGTACAAGAAATGTTTAAAGCAAAAAGGGAAAAAAAACATGGAAAGTAAAAAGTTAACAGAAAAAATGAGAATAAAGAGTTGAAAAAGGAGATGTCTTTACATGAGCTAGATAAAGTATTAGGACATGTAACTATAGGTTTGACTGCAGGACCAGAAGGAATGGTATATGAAATGTATAAATATTTAATGGATTGGGAAAAAAATGGATCTATATTATAATATCAAAGTTCAAAAACTTTGAATGTTATAATATCGAACCCAGTAGAGTGAACGCTTGAAATAGCGAAGCTGCAGAACACCAAATACTTCCTAGGGAAAGTATTCAGTGGGCCATTTCTGCAGCTTTGCTATTTTCTCAACTGTGGAGCGAAGGTTACAGACCGGGTTAATGTAAGTGTGCGAATAAAGGTGAGTGTGCGATTGGGCATGGGTTAGGTGAGTTAGGGTTAGGGTGCAGGTCAGGTAAATGTGCGATTGTGTGGACATGAGGGTTAGGGTGGAGTAGGTGAGTTAGGGTTAGGGAGCGGGTAAGGTGAGTGTGCGATAGTTATGGACCTTAGAGTTAGGGTTTGGTTAAGGTAAGTGGGTAGCTAGTGGTGTATGTCTAGTTTAGTGTAGGGTTTTGTAAAGTATATGTGTGTGGATTATTTATTTTGGTGTGCTTGAGTTGTGTGTATGTTTGTCGGAACAGCAATTTTTTTCCCTGGGAAAAAAATCGCTATTCTGACTGTTTGGTTTTCTGGTGTTTCGATTGAATGGGGTCAGTATTACAACACTCAATGTTTTTAGACTTCGATGTTATAATATAGACCCGGGAATAATATATGTATTTTGTAAAGATTTTGAATGAATGGTTAAATTATTGTTATATAAATAATTATGCAGTGGAATACTTTAATTCATATGGAATAAGGAAGATAGAAGACAATTAAAAAACTGGAGACTGACATAATTGAATAATAATGATTATAAGATCTTTTTGAAAATAATACAAAAAAGATTCAAAACTAATATGGAAAATATTATGGATGATCTATATATAGTATAAAAGGGAAGGGTTGTCAAAAATTATTAATGACAGTGAAATTATGGATGATATTATGAATAGAAAAGAAGCAGCAAAAATCATGATAAGAAACCTTAATATGGCATTTGAAAAAATTGAGCATAAAATCTTCTGGGTAATAATGAAAGAATATAATATATGCGAGAAAGTTAGTAAATTATATATGTCAGTGTGTAGTAATAATAAAGTAAAATACATGTAAATGGCTGGTTAAGCCAAAAGGTACATATGAAGTGTGGTGTAAGTCACGGATGTCCAATAAGCTGTATAATCTTTACATCAGTTATGAATGTGATAATATGTGAAATAAATTGCAAAATTAAGGAGGCAGGCTATATAACACCTGAAGGGTTAAGAATTTGAGTTATTGGGGCGTGGCCAAGATGACCACTGAGTAACAGCACTTTACCTCTGCTCTGCCTTATCAGAATTACTATGACAGGAGTTTTTGAAATTAACTATCCTATTTATTTTTTTTTTAAATATTTGGAATCCTCTAACCATATTGTGGGATAGTATATATATATATATATATATATATATATATATATATATATATATATCTTTAATTTTTATACTTTTTCCTGTCAGTAAGTACCAGAAAAAATATCTTGGCAACAAGATACAAAATGAGCCACACTAAATCTTCTCCTCAGGAAACAACTATTAAAAAGGAACATCAGTCACTACTATCTAATATTCAAGAGCTGATAACAAAAATTGATAGAATGGATGTGAAACTAGACAATTTTAAAGAAAAAAATGTTCCCAACTAATGGAAATGCTACCTGAAGACCTCAGACAACAGAAGAGATAGATTATAGGAATAGAAAATTAAATGACATGGACACTAGAATTCAAGAAGTTGAACATGATATAGACTTTCTCTTAAAACAAAATACCCTTTTGATCTAGAGAATAGCTCAAGAAGAAATATTAGGATTTCCAGGCTACCTGATAATGTTGAAGAAAACAATATGGAAAAAATACTAACATCTTGGCTTCCTGAGATATTACAGCTTCCTAAAGCTCTTTCATATGGGATAGAGAGAGCCCACAGGCCCTTGACTTCTTCAAAAAAAAGGTAAAACTAATACTGCTAAATCTGTTATAGTGAAGGTTTTATCATCACATGATAAGGAAATAGTGCTAAAGACTGCATGGGCTAAATCCCCTATTAAATATAAAGACAATATCATATGTTTTGATAAGGATTACTCATCTTCTGTAATTGCCAAAAGAAAACTTTGCCTTCTAATGCTTAAAGAACTTTAAAAAGCCCAAATAAAATCTCATCTATTATTTCCAGCCAGATTAAACATTTTTCTTCAGGATGGTCAAAAAATATTTGATGACTTAGAAACTGCCATTGTTTTTATTAAAACAAGAAAGCTGCTTGATAAAATAGAAGAAATGGATTGGGCAAATGCCAGTCTTAAAAGAAATGCAGACAATAGTTCCTGGAAGACTTCTGAACATAAAAAGAAGCTCTTGAATAAGTGAATATTAAAGAAGAAAAAAAAGAAGAAATTTCTATTCAAGCTGTCTTTCATCCTATATTTATTACATAACCAGAAGTTGGGGAGATGAAAATGGTTCAACAGGTAATTCTTGTTGTTTAAATCTTTTTTTCTCTCTCTCTTAATGATATATGCCTGTTTTAATAACTATTTATAGTATAATTGCTAGTAAACCTAGTTAGCTTTATTATATGTAGCTTGATAATTATTGTAAATGAATACTACTTAATCTATCTATTATTCATTTGTTTTATCTGTTGTTCATTACTTTTAATGCTATGTATCATTGGGGGATGATACCTGTGTTGTCTTGGTGACTAAAACAAGTACAGAGACTTAAAAGTGAAAGAAATGAGGGTATTTGGCTCTATGAAAATTGTTTCTTTTTAGTTTTTGTTGTTATTTTCAATATATTTGAAGGGAGACTTAATAAATATTGTAGATGTGTTGTTTCTTTGCTAAATTTAATTTTGTTCTGGTAGTAAATTTGTTGGTGGTAGTAGTGAGGAACATTAAATATGCTTTTAGTAGACTGATGTGATTTGGTTTTCAGCTTGGCTACTTGATAAAAGCAGGAACTGTGTAAATGTGATTTTGAATGGAAGATTATTGTGAAGTTCCTGGTGATGAGATACTGTAATAGTATGGTTATATATTGGTTTTATGTTTACTGGTGCTTATTGTGGGGAATTAGGTGGTTTGCTGTTGGTCAGTGCATTGCTGGTGGTCTAGTGGCTTGTTGTGTTTGAGAAATGAAGTTTGTGATGCTTATGATGCTTATGGTGTTGAATATGGGTTCCCTTTTTGTCTTTTTCTCTCTTTCTTTTTTTCTGCATTGTGTTGTCCCCAAGTTGCTGTAAGGTGGTCTGCTGCCTTGGCAGTGAAAAATTGCTTGTGGTTTCTCTCTTTAGCCTCGCAGATGTTAATTGAAGTACTGAACTGAGATGCATTTGCATCACGGCTGATAGACGTGAAGATAGAGAGAGGAGAAGAAAATATTGTTTCCATAGAAACGTATGCTGTGTGAACTCTAAGCTGAGGAACTCTGCAGCTACATTTATAGGTTCATAGGTTCATAGGTAGGTACTAGGCTATTGGCCCTAGGGCCTATATAAGCCTAGCCAAATGGTACCCTGGCTTTTGCCACCCAAAAAAATTATTTTCCTGTGCCCCTGTCAAGCAGAGCCACAGAAGCGATCCCCGGGGTGAATTTCCTATCTCTCATCCAATCATCAAGATTTTTCTTGAAGAGTGCTAATGAGGAGCTTTGTTTGATATAGATAGGTAGTTTATTCCAGAGAATGGGAAGTCTCTGAGACAGGAATTTATAAGCCAGAATAGACAGTCTCTAATGCCATCTAGAGGAAAAAAGAAAGTATTGCAGTTAAGTGATATACTTAACATGTATATTTTGTAAACATATTTATTAACTTTACAAAGCAACCTTTATTTATATATATATATATATATATATATATATATATATATATACAAGTACTATTAGTAATTTTGATCTGAGAACAGATTGGTGCTGTCAGTAAGGATTAAATGGGAAAAAAGGACAACTCAATATATATATATAAAATTTCGCCAAGAAAGCTCAGTTAATTGCTTGGATATTTATTCATACAGTTAGTATGATATAGTTATGACATCGCTATACACACACTCATATGCATACACGCTCACATGCACACATGCATACATACTCATATACAGTATTTGTCATGAAAGACACATATATTTGGATGCATTTATAACAAATGCAGAATTTGTTTATATGGTGGTGTTTGGATGGTAATGTCATGACATACAGAATTATGTCTAAGCTCAAAATCTCATCTTATTATAAGTCACAAGTCTAGCCACTTTTAATAACATATATGTATCTTCCTGTCTTCATGAAGTAAAGACAACAATCAAATAATTGAGTCTTTTTCCCAATTATACTCCTTACATTACATTAAATAGTCTGACGGACACACTTACTTATAAATACCATTAGTCAACAAGACATTACTGTGCCAGCTAAAATAAATATAATATCAAGATGGTACTTCAGATATTCAGTTCAGGCACTTTTTCAACATGTAATATCAGGGATCATTGTTTTATTTAATATTCTATAAATAGATTTAATGTGTTCTGTCATTGATGGGGATTTATTTTGGGGACTGTAAAACAGGGAAAGATAAGCCCATCATTGGATATAAATATATTGCAACTATATTACATCATTAGTGGAAGCAATATATATAGAATGCACCTTGATGATGGTTTATTCTACGATGGTTAGATATATGTTACATTCTAATTATCTCTAAAAACAGATTTTTATTAAAGGAATCCATGATTTTTTTATGACCTGTGTTTTATATTTATGACATGTAGTTGATCCTTATGGTATTACAAACCCAATATGACTTATATAATAAGGAATTTTCACATTACATTTTTATTATATATATAATATATGATAACTTGATGGAATATCTATGATATATTATTTCATAAAATCAAAATAAGTCAGTTACATGTGATATGTTATAGTATGTTGTCTTGAAAGATTATATACAAAAATATTAGTTGTGTTTTATTTATAATCTTTTTTCTTTTTTTTTTAGTCACATATACTGCCTAAAGAGCCGCCCTCTCCAAAGCAAAAAAACAGCATCAATGGGACCAGACGGTGTCCCGGGATGCATCCTACATGAACTCCAAGAAGAGCTAAACCCAAACATAAAACTACTGTTCAATCTCAGCCTTACTACAGGATATGTACCCAAAGAGTGGCATACAGCAACAGTGGTCCCCCTCCACAAAGTTGGTGCCTCAACAGATCCTGGAAACTATCGCCCCATAAGCCTGACTAGCTTGGTCTGCAAAGCTATGGAAAGGATCATCATGGACCTCATAAATAAAGATATTGAGGATCTACAGACACTGGATCCTACCCAGTTCGGCTTTGTTAAGGGCAGATGCTGCCTCTTAAACCTGGTTGATTTCTTTGAAACAGTCACCAAGGCCATTGACGAGGGAAAGGTGGTCCACACAGCCTACCTGGACCTCGCAAAAGCCTTCGATACAATACCCCACTCGGGCATTATAGATAAGCTCACCAGCTTAAATATAAACCCCTATGTCACTAGATAGGTTGCAAACTGGCTCAAGGACAGAACCCACATGGTTAGAATTGCTGGAGCCATGTCAGACTCCAAACCAGTTACAAGGGTCATCCCACAAGACTCAGTCCTGGGACCTCTCTTGCTCTGTATATATTTCTTGGAGGTACAGGCCAACACGGAAGGACTGTGGCTGACCAAGTTCACATACAAGGTTATAGATTAAACTTCGATGAAAAATCAAAAATCCAAATGTTTGATGATGATGTATTAATTACCATTGGTGGTACTAATCCCACCTTACAAGAATTGTTCAAATATATTTCAAAAAAATTCTGGTCTGACTTTTAACAACAATAAAACTCAAATCCTTCTAATTGTCTCAAAAAGTTATAATATACAAGATGAATATAAAAAATATGGGTCCCCTTCACATGGTCGACAGTTCATATGATCGACACTCATTTGGTCGACAGTTCATTTGGTCGACAAGCAGATTTGCCCCCTTCCCCAATGTTGTGCAACCCTGGAGTTGATATATATAGTTGGGGGGGGGTGTGGGTGGTGAAGCCCCCCACCTAAAATGCTTGTCGATCAAATGAACTGTCGACCAAATAAACTGTCGACCATATGAACTGTCGACCATGTCAGGTAGACCCAAAAAATATATATCTCAATCTCAGCAAATAACATATTTAGGTATAACTATAACAACTAATATTAAAGACATTTTACACCTAAATTATAGTAAAAGTATAACAACTATAGAGAGTTTAATAAGTAAATGGAACAAAATTCTATTCACAAGAGATGAAAAACTTTCCATTATAAAGAAGATATTGCTTCCAAAAATGGTATACATAATACAATCTATATCTATTCCCCCTACAAACTCTTTAATTAAAAAATTTAACACACTGATTAAAAATGTTTATGGCATCCAATAAAGCCTAGAATTGCATTATCCAATCATATATATAGTTGGGAAAATGGAGGCATATCTTTACCAAATCTAGAAATGTATTCAATTTCATCAGTAATTAAAACAATTGTCTATCTTATAGATGGTGAGTATTTAGCAAAATGGAAAAAAATTATATTAAATTTATCTCAGAATACTAAAAATAAAGTTAATATCCATTTATCAAAACTAGTAAATAATTAATTTATGTGGAATTTAAGAGATTACTTTTCCAATTATTCCACTCAAGTGTTTAAATCTACTTATGTAATTTTAATTTTAAAGGCCTTTAACAACTATGTATTTAGGCTTAGAATCTTTGGGAATTGGTTGTTTCTCATCTTCCATATTGCCTATACACAAGAAATAATTCTCTCTACAGATTATTCTAAAATGTCAGTATTTAAACAAAAACATTTAATGTTTTGGAATCAAATGATAAATATGAATGAGGCAAAATCTATTAATACTCTTGTAGATGAATATAATCGTAATACTTTACTTTGGTTAGATTTGCAAGAGTTTAGAAAATATATTCTAGATAAACTAGCTCTAATTCCTCAAATGCTAAGAATTCAATACCTAAACTTATTCAATATTTGATTTTATATATCCAAAATAATTTATCAGTTAAAAATAGTATATCATATATTTATAGAACAATTAAACAAGATCTAGATGTATATTCAGACAGCTATTGGAATACATTTTCTGTAATCAATAATTTTATTCCCTCAGAAAAAGACAACATTAATTTCCTTCAGTCAGCCAGCAAAACGACTTCTTCTCTTAAACGGAGAATCTTCACATGGAGATTTTTACATAAATCTTTTCTCACTCCACAGAAAATGAGTAAGATAACTAAACAATATATTGTTTGCTGGAGATGTAATGCAGAAACAAATGCTTATTGGAATAATATATTTTATGACTGTTCATTGTTAAAGAAATTTTGGGAAGAAGTTAATATTTTTTTACAGTCACTTTTTACAGACAATTGTGTGCTCACCAAATCACTTGTATTACTCAACACACCTTTTCCAGACTGTATAAAAAAAAGCAAATATTATTTGCTCTGGTCTATATTGTCCATTGCGAGGAAAACAATGACAAAAAAACTGGAAGTCCTCATCTGTTCCCTCGTTTAAATAATTTAAAGGTCTTCTCTTGGAAATACTCCAAAAATAAAGCCAGCACAATGAGGTGATTGTAAAACAACAGTTTAATGAAAAACTGTTCAAAACATCACTAGGGGTGTTAAAACCCCCTGTGAATACACTAATTATACAGAATATGCAGCAAACCGGTTTTGGCTAACCTAGCCTTGCTCAGTGCAACAAAATTAATAAATGAAGGCAGAGTCTAAGCCACATATAAAGACAGCTTAATTGTGCAATTAAATCTAACTGAAAATTTACAAATGCTCATTCAGACCAGGGCTAAACAGCCCACCTAATTTAATTATCCACTTCTTCTCTGTAGAATTTAGTATAGAGTACCATCCACCTTTACAGTTCCTGTCCCCACAAATTTTATCAACAATAATAAAATGAAAAGAAGCTGTCGGATGCTTCAAAGTACATTTATATAAAGAATTGGTTAATTTGTAGTTCCTGACATCACTCACATGTTCACAAATTCTGATTCTCAGTGGGCTAGAAGTTTGCCCTACATAGAATGCTGAGCATGAGAAGGAAGCCAGGTAAACAACCCAGTCTGAACCACAGTTTGCCAAAAACATGATATAAAATACCTGTGCTCTATTTTTACTAGTACATTGTTTGGTCTTAAATACACTGGGGCAAGGGGTACAATGCCCACAAGGATAAGATCCCATTAATTTCTCCCCAGTCATAGTACTTTGCCAGACTGTAGTAATAGATCTGTAGAAATGTTTATAATGGCTTAAATGGGAACTTAAAGTTATTGCCCTGTGAAATGAAAAGTGGCATTTATCCCCAATTATTGAAGCAAGTCTGTTGTCCGCTAACAATATGTTCCAATGTTTATTTATGATATTCATGAGTCCACCAATATTCCGACCATAATTAGTGACCATTCTTAACACATTTTAGCCCTCTGTTGTTTTTAGTTTGTATTGTAATAATTGTGCCCTAGTTGTGTGCTTGCCCACCTTCTGGCCATGGTGATGTTACCTAATCTATACCCTCTATTATGAAATCTGCCAACAATATTTATTAAATGTGTCATCCTCTGAACATACACATCTGGCCCTCAGAAACTGTGATTTGGTGATGTTCCGGATCACATGTTGTGGGTGGAAGCTAGTGGCATGCAATAAGGAATTATATTGTGGATATTTCCTACCAATTTCAGTTCTTAAGGTGTTATCAACATTCCTAGTTATAGTTACATCCAGGAATGTGATTTCATGGGGATGAAAATTCCACTTAAACTCTATAACCCACTTGTCTGATTCAAATATTCCACAAATTCCATAAGATAAGCCCTCCACACCAACCTACAGTCGTCCAAGTACATCCTGCAAATATCTATATCCCCCAAGTAAATGTTGTGCTTAGGATTGTATATCAATTGCATCTCAATGTAGGCCATAAACAGATCTACATAAATGGAGGCAAAAGAAGCCCCCATTGCTGTGCCTTGTAGCTGCAAATAGCATGTTCCATGGAAGTAAAAAAAAATTTTCTCAAGAACATGCTCAGCCAAGAATACTAGGAATGTGTGGGTGAACATATGTGTGATGTCAGGAACCACAAATTAATCAATTATTTATATAAGCACACTTTGAAGCATCCGACAGCTTCTTTTCATTTTACCATTATTGATATAATTGGTGGGGACAGGAACTGTAAAGGGGGTTGGCACTCCATACTAAATTCTAAAGAAATGAAGTAGATAATTAAATTAGGTTGGCTGTTCAGCCCTGGTCTGAATGAGCATTTGTAAATTTTCAATTACATTTAATTGCACAATTGAGCTGTCTTTATATACAGCTTAGACTCTGCCTTAATTTATTAACTTTGTTGCACTGAGGAAGGCTAGGTTAGCCAAAACAAGTTTGCTGCACATTCTGTATAATTAGTGCATTCACAGGGGTTTTTAACACCTCTAGTTATGTTTTGAACAGTTTTTCATTAAAATGTTGTTTTACAATCACCTCATTGTGCTGGCTTTGTTTTTGGAGTATTGGAGCAAGTTTGAGCCGTTGCACTTGCCATACCTGCGAGGGTTTGAAGTTTTGCACCTTCTCTTAGAAATATCTAAGTTAAAAATGTTGACTATTAAATCTAAATCTATGAGGAATACAAATTTATATTACAAATGGGAAAACATGCATGAACTATTTGTTAAAGAACTAGATAAATGATTACTGCAGTAATTTTTCTGTTTTTTTTCCTTTTTACCTTATCTTTTTTTTTTTTTACAAAAATATTAATTTAACTGATCCTGTTAATTGATCTACAGTGAACATCATTGTATATAGTTTTTTGTTATTATAGTTATTGTATTGTTTTCTCTTTTTAAATATTGTACTTCAAAAATTATTGTTCAATCTTTTTCAAAATATTTGTTCATTACAATAATGTTTTCAATAAAGCTGTTTAAAAAAATAACTCAAGTTATGTTGACATATGCAGATGTCAGTATAATAATTGCAAAAAACAACATTTTGATAAAATCAATAATAATTTGCCCAAATGAGTGTCTAGAGGTGATAGGGATGGCTTTACACAAAGAGAAAAGTAATGGCTTAGGTGATGTAGTAAAGAAATGGGGTGTATATTTTACAATGAATGAAATTTCTGTGTTATGTATAACATTTGGGAATACAGATGTATTTAGAATTCAATGGGGAAAAAAACAATAGAAGAAATAAAACAAACCTGTCTTTTCTGGAGAACATGCAAATTATCATTCAGAAAAAAAGGCTTATTTGATAAATTCAGTACTGATGTGAAAATAGTCTGCTTAGCAGTTGTATTTATGTTGACAAAAATATTTGAAAAGGAATTGTTGCAGATAATTTTTTTCATTTATATTGGTTTCTTGATTAAACTTAGTTGACAGTTCCACTTTAGCATATCAAATGTTCCTGTCAGGTATATTGCAAATGCACACGTACATGCTTGCACGCACATCTGCATACACACAGACACACACAGACACAAACACACACACACACACACACAAACATGCACACACACACACATGCACAGCCAGCCTTAAGTATAGGCGAGCTAGGCAACCGCCTAGGGCGCTGTACAGTCCAACTTCATAAAGGGTGCATTTTAAGTTATTTATTTTAATGAATGTTTTTTATTTTCCTAGTCCAACAGTCTGTAAAAGTATGTATAAAAGTTTGTGTTCTTCTCATTGAGACAATGTCCAGAAAACAGAGACTGCCTGTCAAAGCCAAGAAATTAATTTTTTAATTAAAAAAAAAAAAAAAAAACACTACATTTTTTTAAGGACATTCTTCTTTAAGAGCACCCTTTACAGCCAGTCACATAGCTGCAGAAGATGAAAGCAGGTTGCAAACACCTCTTCTGCCTTTGCGACCAATTTGTTTACATCTTTCTTTTTCATGCACGGAATTTGAATTGTGGAAGACGATTGAACTGCGTAGTGGACCATAAATGAACAAGTGAGAGCTAAGTGTGTGTTTGACAGCAGTGTATGTAACTAATGTTATACGTTTAGTGTTTTTTTGCAAAATTACATTCCCTTTGCAAGCATTTGCATATTTTGTTGTTTAAGTAAATAAGTTTTACTTCTGAACTCTTAAGTCTGCTACATCATTATGACTCATTTCATTGTGCTTCCATGTCTCACTCTATGGTTGCTAGCTTTTACTGGTGTTCCTATGTTGCTATTAGGATTTCCTGGTCCACTCACAGTTTGCAAGGCTCATTGTAGAACTGTTAAGTTTATTTTTACTAGGTGTATTGTTGTCTCCTCAAAGTAAACCCATCGGGGGGGGGGGGGGGGCAGGGACAACTTTACTGTCCCAAGTTATTTAGTCTGCCCAGAGAGGCAATCAGCAAGCGGTTGCTCATTAGTCTTGAAGTGGAGTGGAGATGGGAAAACACCAGGCTTGAGAAGTGATTGTTGAACATCTTGTTTCATATGAATAAATTGCCTTTAAGTTTGTCTAAGCAAGCACTGAAGATACTTCTGCCTGGTGTCAAGTATGGGAATGTAGTATTTATCATGAAATAAGGACTGCTTGGCCCATCTGGTTGTGCCTATTGTTGTTATTAGCAGAATATTATTATTGTTATTAGCAGAAGATTCTTGTTAACTAATACAAATGGATAAAGTCATGGTGATTTCAGAAGCCCTGGTTGGCAGTAAAAGGAACATGAGATTTTGTAAAGCAGTGCTAATCCAGGAAGTGAAAATTATTGCATTTGCTATTATTTCCTTCAGTGTTGCATACTTTAACCTGTGAATATAGTTTTGTATCCTGTTAAGGTGTTTGCAATAATTTTTTCTTCTCACTGCTGCAGAAAATGTTTCTTGTCTTAAAGGTTGAAGTAGCAATTTGAAGCAGGAACAGTCACAGTGGCTTTTGTGGCAGCTAACTATGCAACGTGTGTGTGTGTGTGTGTGTGTGTGTGTGTGTGTGTGTGTGTGTGTGTGTGTGTGAGAAGATTTTCAGTCACTGATGATTTCAAGAGGAGATAGTAACTTGAAGTACTACGTTAAGCATAGAGGCTATAAAGATAAGACTCCGCATGCTGCCTTGACCGATAAATCAACAAATCACTTCTGGTTCTGATAACTTTATCAGACAAACCATATTGACAGATTTGATAGAGACCAGATTAGGTTGGTTACTGCTTATGTTGCCAATAAATTTAAAATCAATCAAATGATACTGGCACCCTTTCTGAATTGAATGTCTTTTGCAATGTAGTCTTTAATTCTTGCGGGTTTAGTTTTCATAATGAGATGAGTGTTCGTCAACAACTTCTTGCATTTGAAGATCCAAACAGAGGTAGTTAGAAATTGTCAGCTTCAACCACCAAACCATGGAGTTATTTCCCTTGAGGTCTCTGAACTTCATGTAAATCAGTGTCTAAATCCAAAATTTTCATATCGGTTAATATTTGTAAAACTTAACAGATTAGACATCTCATTTACTGTACAGTCTAATGAGTGGTTACCAAGGACGTTTGCATGTGCAATGCATTCTATATGGGAACTGAGACAGCAATATTGTAGCCATAACCATTACATGATACGATGCAAAAGTAACTGTAGCATCCTTTTATTAGCATAGTTCGTAAAGCATGGTTTACTTTTATTTGGACTGATAAAGTCAAATTAAACCATTTTGTCTAGGCTGGGTAGCATAGTAATTTAAAAAAGAAGATATATGTATAACAAATATTGGGGTTCTATTTCTGATATATTTCAGTGAATATCCGAAAGTCATCTTTTTGACAGAAATGCATGGCTGCTTTTTATTCTGCATATATTTTGCACACCAGATGGTACTGTGGTATTGTTTACATGTTTACAAGCTTCTAATATACTTATATTCTTTAGGAATTTTGTATTAGTTCCTGCAAAGTAATCTTTAACACAGACCTTACATTAGGATTTAGGACAACAGTCTACTTTAGTAAATTTTATGCCAATATTGTTCCTGTACAGCTAGTTTTTCTGTTTTGGTTTGAACATAGAATATTATTTATCCTGGTTACCATTATTATTTTTAGATAAAATATCTATTTTAAGGGTATTTTTCATACATGATCTCACCATTTACTGCGTTTTGTTTACTTATGACCATTTTGGCTTTAAAACTTTATTGATTTGCTAACATAATGTGGTTGGTGAGTAAAGACATTACTTATTATGTATTTGTTCATGGGTGGCCCCACTGGACACAACTGCCTTATTTCAGGGTGACCGGGGAGCACTGTCTAGTTCAGTGGCTTGCTCAATATAACACATTTGGTAAATGAAGGTGGTAGCAATGAACCCTGCACTCTGAGGGTAGGAAGCAGAGTATTAACAGCTCAGAGCTTGAATCCTCTGAGCTAACTGCCAGCCTTACTTAATTATCACAAAGGAGTCTTTTCAGTTTATTAAATGGTGGAATGCTTGAGTAGCAGCAGCTTTGATGAGAAGGATACTGCTATATTCATGACCCTTTGTAGTCATTAATGATTGCAGGCAAATACTCAGCACCTCTTAATAAAAATGATCAGCCATAGGTGGAGCAAACATGACACCAACAGACTTTTGTGACAGTGTCAGGAAAAGGTATAGTTCTCTCACATTTGATCACAAAGCCACAAGTGGTGACCATTACCAAACAGATGAGTTATATCTGCACTGACAGTGAATAGAAATAAAGACCTGACCTTGGCACAAATAATGTGAGTTTGAATAGTAGCTTGGGCACTTGACCATACAGACATTAAGCATGACCATGACCATCTTGTATGAGGGATAGGGCATATGCTGAAGGACTTGAATGCGAATGTGGTTGATTTTTCTGGTGGAGATCTGGGAAACAACTGTACATGCAATCCTGTAGGTGGACAGGACAGTCCTGCTGTGATATCAGCTTGAAGCATGTTGCACACCCACCCCATGTACAGTGGTAAGGCATAACAAAAAGTCCTAACAATGGTCCTTCCTGGTTAACTCTCACTCTCAGTTGACAGAGAGGGTGCTGATGATCATCAGGGGTAAAGTGCAGGGAGATTTATCTGATACAAAAATGCTTACCTTACATTCCTGTCTGTTATTATAGCTGAATTCATCAAAGTGTGGTGGGCAGTCAGGCCTGCAGACAGTTCATGTTAGGAAGGTATGAGTTTGGAGTGTTCCAGGATTTTCCATTTGGTAGGACCGTACAGAGTGATCCTAACCTACATATATGTTTGTGCTTTCCTCATACCTGTGTCATTATTACTTGGCATGTTACAAATCTAGTACTGTTGGGTCATCAAATGCAATTCAGTCCATGAGATGAGGTAGTTTATGCATAACATTTGGGTTCTAAAGTCTACATAGCTGATGCAAATGCCTGCACACTATTTATGTGCACTGGACCACACTGAATGTTAGATGAGTAAAACATGAAAAGAAAAGTACACTGTACACAGATGTAAGATTGGAATTGCACTTGAATGAGAATATATTAATTTTAGTATGCAATAAATAAATAGAATTACTGTATGAAACAAAAGAGGAAAATAATATGAGTGTAACAGTGTATTATAGTTTTGATATATCCAAATGTACATCTGCATTAATGAGTCTTATTGCTGTAGGATAAAAACAACTGTTCATGAATCTGGAGGTCCTGCAGCAGATACTCCATAACCTTCTATCAGAAGCAAGTTTAGTGAATGTCACTCAGTACTTTGCAGGACCTCTTTTTACATCGCATTTCAAAGAGCTCCTGTAAGATTTGAAGACTAGATTCCAAGATCTTTTCTGTTGCTCTTATTATTCTTTGCAGCTTCTTCCTTTTGGCTATTGTGCTGTTACCGAACATACAGTGCAGTTGATGGTGATAATGCTCTCGATGGCTCCTCCGTAGAAGGGACTTAGAGCATTCATGAGATCTTTGCTTTTCTAAGCCTTCTTAGGAAGTGTAGTCACTGGTGGGCTTTTTTAATTAGCTGGCCTGTGTCTGTACTCCAAGAATGATCCTCTGGACTTAGTAGTTTGGACTCTCTTCACATCTTCACCATTGATCTTAAGGAGCAGGTGCAAGGCAGAACTTTTTCTGAAGTCCATAATTATTTATTTTGTTTTATTGATGTTCTGGTCCAAAATGTTGGGATTGCACCATTCGATCAGGGAGATGACCTAATTTCTCTATCCACTCTTATCATCACCACTTATGAGTCCCACCACTGTGGTGTCATCTGCATATTTGATGATGTGGTTGTTGCTAGCTTTTGCAGAGCAGTCATGGGTAAGGATTGTGAACAGTAGAGAACTCAGCATACAGCCCTGGGGTATGCTGGTGTTGATTGTAATATTTCCTGAAGTGTTGTTACTTGCACAGGTCCTTTGTGGTCTTCCAGTCAGGAAATCGAGGATCGAGTTGCACAGTCTTTTATTTATGCCAAGGTTGATTAGCTTTTCTATAAATTGCATTGGAATCACTGCATTGAATGCTAAGCTGAAATTTATGACCAACAGCCTGGCATACTTGTTCTTCAAGATGTTCCAGTGTGAGTTGAAGTGCCACCGAAATGGCATCAGCAGTTGACCTATTTGCTTGGTAGGTAAACTGCAGTGCGTCAAAGGATTGGGGAAGTACTGTAGTCAAATGCCTTTTAATTAATATTTTGAAGCATTTTATTACATTTGATGTAAGGGCCACTGGCCTGTAATCATTTAGGCAGGTGGGATTTGCTTTTTTGGGCAGAGGGACTATGTTGGTAACTTTAAAGCATTCTGGTACTTTTTCCTGGACAAGTGAAGTATTGAAAATGTCCATCAGGACTATGCCGAGTTGGTCTGCAAAACATTTCAATACTTTCCTCTGAATGTTATCATCTCCAGCAATTTCACTTTCCTCAGTTGGTTCCTTACATCCACAGCACTAAAGTTGAGTACTGCCTCCTTTTGGTCATTGAGAAGCTTTACAGCCTCCAGTTTGTTTTTCTCTTCAAACTTGCAATAAAATATGTTTAGACTGTTCAGAAATTCAGTGCTATCATTGCACTGAGCTGACTTGGTCTTGTATTCAGTCAGCTGTTGAATACCATGCCACAGGCTTCTTGCATCTTTCACATCCTCGAAGCATTCCTGTATCCTCTTTCCATACTCCCTCTTAGCCACCTTGATACCCTTTTTTTAGATTAGCCCTTGTCCCACTTAGACCTTTCTTATCCTTTGCCCTGAAAGCAGTTTTTCTTGCCCTCAGCAGCTTGTACACCTTGCTGTTTAGCCATGGTTTTTGGCTGGCTCTTACTTTAATATGTTTGATGTTCATTACATCCTCCATGCATTTGGATATGTAAGCCATAATTGTCTCAGTATATTCACCTATGTTCACCAGATTGTTAACCGTGGCTGCCTCCCTGAAGACATCCCAGTTTGTGGTATCAAAGCAGCTCCTGAGACTTTCCATGGCTCCTTCATGCCAGACCCTGATTTGTTTAACAGTTGTTTTTTCTCTGATCAAGAGAGGTTTGTAAGCTGGTATTAGTTTTATGGAGATGTGATCAGAGCCACCCAGGTTGGGCTGTTGTACAGCTCTATATGCCCCTTTTATGTTAGTGTAAGCCTTGTCTAGAATATTTGCTCCCCTTGAGGGAAAATCCACAATTTGGTAGTAACTGGGTAGCACCTCCCTGAGATCTGCTCTGTTGAAGTCACCAGCTATCATAAATATACAGTCAGAATTCTTGCATAGCAGCTCACATAGAGTATTATGCAGTATATTCAGTGCTTCAGTGATGTTAGCACTCAGAGATATGTATACAGCTGCTACACAGAAACCATTTAGTTCTCTGGACACGTAAAAGGGTTTGCATTTCAATATCAGAAATTTCACATTTACAGAGCAATGTTACAGTTTTTGCACCAGTTATCATTCACAAAAATGCACATTCCACTTCCCTTAGCTTTTCCACACAGAGCTAGATTCCTGAACAAAGTGAAACCATCAAGGCTTACATCACTGTCATTAATCCTGTTATTTAACCTAGTCTCTGTGAAGATTAAAAGACAGGAATTTCTCACCTTGTTTGTGATGTTAAGGTCAAGCTTGAGAAAGTCCATCTTATCTAAAGAGCATATGTTTGCTAACAGAATTGAGGGAAGTGCAGGCCTGTGAGGGTTTGTTTTCAATCTGTCAGCAATTTCAGCTCTGCAGTCTCTTTTCCTGGTTCTCTTGCATCTCTTCCTTTTGGGTTTCATCCTGATTGTTCCAGAACCTTCCATTTCCCGATTTAGGTACTTTGAAACTTGCTTGGTTAGGATGTTGAGTTCCAGCAGTTCTGTGACTGTTGTAGGCAAAAGATTCTCAGTAGTATGCACGGAATCCAGCCAGAGCAACAGCACAATCAAATACTTGATTTCAGAAGTTTCTTTCTACTGTAAGTTACTACAATGTAATTTAAATGACTGGAAAATGATTTTCCCATTTTTTGCCATAAAAATAAGACAGATTAAGCCATAGCCTCCTTAAGTGCCACCATTTTTTTATGTACTTGTATATACAGGTACCTGTAGGTTAGTTCCATACTATTCATGCCATAAGGTCAGGAGTTGTCTGCACATTGAGACATGTCAGTAACAAATAGCACTTATGACTGTTGATCATTAGCAAGTGTATGGAATATGTGAAATAAAAACACATACATTCTCCTGTGAATTTTGTATATTTCTGTATAAATGGCAGGTTGTAAGTAACATGTACAGGTACCCTAATACTGGAAGGTGACGTGCCATTGATTGGCAGACCATTAGCATCATGAACACAGACTGACGCAGTTTGAACCTGAGGCAGAACCTGGTGTGAGACAAAAACAGGTAATATGATATACTCCAATTACTAGAGGTGTTATGAAACACCTCTGATAACTGGTGTGGTGTTAGGAATAAGTGACAATGAAAGTTTCACTGCTGACTTCAGTTTTTACTTCACATGCTCCATAGATGCATCAGACACCCATGTGCAAGTGAGAGTAACACCATTACTGGAAGATGGGGAGTCATACAGTGAGCAGATGATTACCCTCCTATCAGCAAGTTTTTCTATGATGCTTTCTGTCTGAAGATGGAACAACACTCCCTGCTGCTAGGTACTGTTAGTGGTAAGCAGGATCATGTGCCTGTGCAATGGTGCATGTTTAATTGGCATTATGTGTGCCTGACACAACTGTGGCACGGTACAACTTAACGCTATGGCAGGGGATCCATTGCCATTATCACCTTCCTGTTCTCTTATTGGGTGAATACAGGACTCTCGTTATACTGCATGTTACCAGCAGATCTATTAGCGTAGTGGTGGGTACACCCACACCCGATGCGCTCATTTGAGCAGTTGATGTGTCATGTGTTTTGTGTATGGCTCTACATGCCTTTGCTTTTGTGTATGGCTCTACGTGTCTTGTTTACTGTGGGTTTTTTATAAATAATAATATTCCAAGGATGTTAAGTTTTTGTTAAAGAATACCCTCTTTTATTCACTCATTACATGAGATGTGCATTCGTATCAGTGTGTTTTACATTCTCATAGCTTGTGCATAGATTTGAACATAGTTTTGCTGTCTGAATAGTGGTATTGAAACACTGATGGACACTGACATGTTCTGCATGGGTATCTGCCATATGCTACACCAGAGAAACATATCACAGTATGCTTGTCTTGTGCTTCTTGTAGGACACATACTAAAGGGGATGTTTCATTCTGTGGTATGCAGCTGCAATCACCCTCTGTTTGCACCATTTACTGATCATCTTCCAACCTCTGCCAAAACACTACCTACAGGTAAGACTTTGATGCTACAAATCAAAACAGTGGTACCTGCATTCATCACCACTTCATTAAACATCTAATAGTTCATTCTTCACCATCTCTATAATCCGTAATCATACAGACTATCCCACCTGCAGCCTGAAAACAGTCCCTATAACAGCAATTAAACTGTTGCAGACTCTGAAATCAGCTGCACTAGCTGTAGACAATATTTCTGCAGAATACATCAAGGTATCAGCAGAAGCACTGGTCAGTCTAGTCCCTGTAACCACTAAAAGACCCTTCAGGAATACTATTTTCCTAAAATATTGAAACAGACTTTTTATCTTACCCCTACATAAGGGTGGCATCTCAAATGAAATAAGTAATTACAGACCTATAGCTATTCCACTTCTGCTACAAAAATACTGGAGCCATGTGTCCACTCTCAGCTACATGAATGCCTCAAAAACCAGATGAAAACAGTGCAATCAAACTGAAGAACCACCAGATAAACACTGCCATTAAAATGTGTCTGGTTTGTATAAGTTTTGATGAAGTCCATCTTTCTGTACTCAGACAAAAGCACAAAACTTTATTAACACATCTCTGGTGATACTTTAGTTCTCATATTCCTTACATCAATGACAGTGTTTGCTTGGTGATACTTGAGTACATCCTTAAAAATAAACAAATACCCCCCATGCAGCATGGCTTCTATCCAAACTACAGTTCAACAACCACTTTGCTCTCCTTTCTTAACACTATTAACTCACATTTTGACAGCAACTAACTTGTCTCAGCAACCTTCCTGGACCTATAAAAGCATTTGAAACAGTCCCCCACCCACTACTAAACCAAACCCTGTACTTGTATGATAAGATCACTGTGTAGATCAAAAGAAGCTGCCTTGATGACAGAAGGCAATGTGTCAAGTGGCAAACCACATACTCAGCCTTACTTCATGTGAACAGGTTTTGCTCAGGGATCTATACTTGAACCTTAATCATTCAGTGTATTCATTAATAACTTGCACACTGCATGAGCCCCTCTACCATCATTCAGTGTGCCAATGATTCAACATGGTTTTGCTCATTCCCTTCCTTAGGTGAGTTTCAGTTAGTCACTCAAGCTTCATACTCTTCTAGCGAGCATAGGTTCAGTGTTCAAAAGATTTGCTCCCCAAAACTTCATCTCCAGACCCATCTAATTTTGCTGTACTATCGTCAGAGACTATAATATTAGACAATAATATCAAATGGTATTTTACTATGTGTCACCATTCATTCATGTTGATCTACATATCAATACACCATTGGAAAAGCACATGAAAAACTAGGGACTCTCTACAAAGCCAACTTAATATACTACAAAGTCATCTGCCACTGCCTATCTGCTTCCTAGTCTATTTTATGCAGCTCAAATAGTCACCAATCTGCACTCCACTTGGTTATATAAACTGGAGTAAATACTATTGCAAAAAAGCAAAATGTTCTACTGTCCTCCCCAAAGGGGTACACCATTGCACTGCAGTCAAAAAACTGAATTGGATGCATTTTTCCATTTACCTCAAATCCACGCAACTAAAATTTTACTCAATGTATTCTCTACTATATTGGGAAAAAGATGCTAAAGATGAAGCTGCCAGGTAAGAGGAAAAGAGGAAGGCCTAAGCTAAGGTTTATGGATGTGGTGAGAGAGGACATGTAGGTGGCTGGTGTGATAGAGAAAGATGCAGAGGACAGGAAGAAATGGAAACAGAAGATCCGCTGTGGCGATCTCTAACAGGAACACACAAAAGAAAAAGAAGAAGAATCTCTACTAGCACTCAAAAATGTTCATATGGTATCCCCCCACCAGAGAATACTCTCCCAATGCAAAATTCTTTGCCTAGCAACATAAGTGTCATAGCTCACATGAAAGAAGCACTCTATTCCAATAATGTGGCCAAACGCATACTATCAGACAGATTCAGAAACCGCCTACTTATAGCTTCATAGGTTCATAGGTGTGTACTAGGCTAATGGCCCTGGAGCCTTTACAAGCCTAGCCCATAGGATTACCATGGCATCGTACCACCCAACCTTAGTTCTTAGTGCCTCTGTCGAGTAGAGCCACTGGTGTGATCCCCGGGGTGAATTTTCTATTTCCCATCCACTCATCAAGATTTCTCTTGAAGAGGGCTAGTGAGGTGCTCTGTTTGACATGTATGGGAAGTCTATTCCATAGCATGGGCAGTCTCTGGGATATGAACCTGTCCCTCCAGCATGTTCTGTTGATTGTGGTAATGAGGTTGAGGTCTCTGGAGCGTGTGGTGTGGAGGGACTGGGATTTCTTTAGATGTAGCATTTCTAACAGAGCTGGGTCAGACATGGCTTTGTAAGTCAAGCAGAGATCACCTCTAAGTAGGAGATATGAGACAGAATAGTTAGGAGTTTTTTGAGTCTGTACATATAGAACAAGTGTTTAAGGCCTAGGATCCTCTTTGTGAGATACTTTTGCAGCTTCTCCAGTTGTTGCAGGTGTCTAGTGAGGTACATGCCAAATGGGGCATTGTACTCTATGATTGGCCTAATGAGGGAAGAGTAGAGAGAGAGATGATGGCCTCTTTCTTCCTGGATGCAAAACCCTTCGTAATGAGATGTGCCACATAGAAGGACTTTCTGACCACAGTGGCAATGTGGTGGTCAAAAGAGAGGTTGCTGTCAACTTGTGTTCCCAGATCTCTTATAATGCCTTCTGTGTTCAGTGGACTACCATCAATGTGGTAATTCAAGGGAACTGGATTTTTCCCAAAGGGGATGAAGACACATTTTTTGGCATTGAGCTTAAGGCCATGGTTCTGACACCAGTTGTTGGTCTCATTGAGGCCTTTCTGTAGGATGTCAGCATCACTGGGGGAGTTAATAATAGCTCCCAACTTGCAATCATCTGCAAACTTTGTCTGCCAGAGTCTCTTTGTGTTGGCCTGGACGTCAGGGAAGTAGATACCAAACAGGAGAGGACCCAGGACCGAACCCTGTGGGACTCTACTCGTGACTGGTCGCAGTCTGACTTGGAGTCAGCTACTTTCACACTGTGGGTTCTATTTGTGAGCCAGTTTGCAACCCACTTAGTAACACAGGGGTTGATGCCTAGCTTAGTAAGTTTTTCTATGATTCCTGAGTGGGGAATGGTATCAAAGGCCTTGGGCACATCAAAGAAGGCTGTATGAACCACCTTACCTTCATCCACAGCTCTGGTGACTGACTGAAAGAAGTCGACCAAGTTGAGCAGGCATGATCTACCCTTCACAAAACCAAACTGTGTAGGATCCAGAGTTTGGAGATTCATTATATCCTTGTTTATTAGGTCCATAATGATGCGTTCCATAGCTTTGCATATCAGACTCATCAGGCTAATGGGGCGATAGTTCCCGGGGTCTGTAGTCACAATTCCTTTGTGGAGAGGGATGACTGTAGCAGTGTGCTATTCATTAGGGACAAAGCCTGAGGTGAGGCTGTGACTGAACAGGGCACACAAGTGAGCTGCCAGTTCACTCTGTAGTTCATGTAGAACACAGCCAGGGATACTGTCAGGTCCCACTGAAGCTGTATTCTTGGCCTTGGACAGTGCTGTTTTAACCTCTGCAGAAGTAATACTGGGTGCCTGGCAATCTACTGGTATTTTGATTGGTCCTTTGGGGATGATACAGGGGTAAAGTTAGCACTAATCTGTCTGCCAGTATATTTGCAATATCTGTTGGCTCAGTATAGGAGATACCATTGTGCAGTATCTCAGAGCAAATCTGGGTATTGCCATAGAGATTCTTTGCATAACTATAGAAGGCCTTGTGGTTGTCTTTACTATCTGCTGCAATTCTGTTTTCATAGCTAGCTTTAGAGGATTTGATGAGGGATCTCAACCTTTTGTTGAGGCTGATAAGGGAGGTTTTCCAGTCTTGGGACTTCACCTTATTCCACATCAGTTTCCTCCTTCTGTTGTAGAGTTTGTTTATGGCAGGCCACCACCAGATTGGCTTCCTTTTTTTTGAAGAGTACATCTTAGTTTGTTCATTGGCATTGGACCACCAGATTGGTTTCCTGTTTTTTTGAGGAGAGTATCTTAGTTCTATTGGGTATGGCGAGATCCATGCATTTGTATACGTGTTCATACAGTGCATTGGTGTATGATTTGGTGGTCATGCAACTTTTCTCATTTGTATGGGTGCCATGAAGTTAGCCACCTGTTTTTAGGAGCTCAAAGTTAGCTTTGGAGAAATGTATCATGGTGGTTACCTTTGTTAGGGGGGGGGGTGGATTCCCAAGGTGATTAGCTTGTGAACGGATCTAACCAGGGAGGAGTTGACTATTGGTGTAGAGCAATGGTCACCCATGTTAGTAATTACCAGGTCAAGGATGTTGCTACCTCTAGTGGGGGTAAGAATGAGCTGGTCCAGGGCATTGGAATTAATGAATTCCAGAAAGCGTTGAGCAAGTGTATTGGTACATGAGTAGTTTTCCCAGTTAATGTAGGGGTAGTTGAAGTTGCCCAGTATGAGCGTGTTAGGTTGGACCCTAATATTCTCCAGGGTGCTTAGGAATGTGGAGTGTGAATCTTGGGACATGGATGGGAATCTATAGCAGGGTACAACCTGAGTCACTGTCTTACCCAATGTTAGCTGCACCTGAAGTATCTCAGATGCGTTATGTTGGGCTACCAGTCTGGCGGTGTGCGCATCCTTTATGAATATGGAAACACCACCACCTTTAGAGTTTCGGTCCAAGTTCTGGGGCCGAAAGCTGTGGAATGAGTTGTAGCCTGGTAGTGCAGGGGTGTTTTCTGCTGCATTGAACCAAGTCTCTGTTACAGCACAAATGTCGATGTTCTCCATTTTAAGGAGTACTTCGAGTGAGTCCATTTTGAGATATAGACTTCTAGCATTGAGCAGCATGACCCTCAAATTGCATTTGTTTGTAAGAAGTTTCAAACTCTGCACCCTTGAATCAGGGAGAAGGAGCCTTAACCTTCTACACTAACTAAAAAGTGCCTGTATATTCACTTTCTCAAAATGTGGCTCTGCCACTGTTCTCCCATACCTGGTTAGTTTTTTATACAACCTTCTCATCCCACATTTCCATGAAACTCTTCTGCTACAAATACAAGGCACTCTGAGCTCAGCCTAGTACTTCATTTGTATTTTTTGTAAATATCCTACGGTTAGCGTTTTCTACATCTTCCTTCACCCACAGTCCCACGAGAGTGTACTGCTATGAGGGTCTACCTAAGCACAAGCTAGAACTCCTTTTGCATATACTGTGAGTATCCTTCATAATGATTCTGCTTGTAAATGCTTCATAGATAAAGGGTAACAATTCTGCTATATATTCCTGCTTGACAACTTCTTCAACAAAACTTTATGCAACTTTCTGTACAGTTCGATTTTGCTACCTATGTTTTCCTTATTTTTCTTATGTACTTCCAACATTATCGCTGCCTATTCAAGACACTCAATGTAAATATTTATTTATACATTACCTACTTTATAAATTTTTGTTATCTTTCATTTCTTTGACAAAAAAAAATTATGATACATTTCATCAGACATCTTTAGTCAAAACCTCATTTGTTCAAAACACATTTCTATGAAAATTTCATGTACACTAAACATATCTCCAAATGCTTTTTCATACCTTCCTAACATAAACATACTTACTCAACAATCACACAACCACTGAAAAAAAAGAATGCTTTTCACACACTAAATGGTACACATGCATAACCTTCTGGATATGATGCCACAATATAACAGAGGCCATTAGCAAGTAACTACTACCAAACCACATTAATTTGCATTGTTATTCCTATGCTCCAAATTCATGCTATCCAGTATTCTCTTTACTATTAAACAACTTTCAATGAAAGGTGTTCAGATGAAATGTAGCACAGTTTTGGGGGGATTTTTTTCCATGAAATGAGGTTGTAATGAAATTAACTGAAGCTATTTTTGTGTATATTTTATACCACATATATTTGTGTTACTGTATTTTATTCTTCTTTGGTGTTGGCCTATCTGGGCTCAGGTCGTAGCTAAAAAGGTTTCTTTGGTCCAGTCTACCTACCTGTTTATCAAATAGAAATAAGTAACATTCTCCTCACTCTATGTCTCCTTATTATTAATGGATCTTTTATCACCTTCATACTAATGGATCTTTTATCACCTCTATGTAATTAAATTAAACTATATTTAGCCTTGCATATCAAGGTACTGCACTTTATAGAAAATTATATTTAAATTGCTATATGCTGTAAACTGTCTTAGGTTCATAGGTTCATAAGTTCATACTAGGCTATCTGCCCTAGGGCATTTATAAGCCTAGCCAGAGTGTGTTTGGCTTTCGCCACCCATTTTAAATTAATTTTGCTATGCCCTTTTTCGAGGTTAGTATACTGTGCCTCTATCTAACAGTGACACAGAAGTTATACCCGGGGTAAACCTACGATCTCCCATCCACTCATCAAGATTCCTCTTGAAGAGAGTCAATGAGGGACTCTGCCTAACCTGGACTGGGATTTTATTCCAGAGGGAAGGGAGCCTCTGGGTTATGAATCTGTCCCTCCAGCATGTCCTATTTATTTCAGTGCTGAGGTTCAAGTCTCTCAAGCGCGTAGCTCGATGGGATTTGGATTTTCTGAGGTGCAGCATGTCCATGAATTCCGGGTTGGACATGGCTTTATATGTCAGGCACAGATTGCCTCTGAGCAGATGGTATGCCACTGAGTAGAGCTGGAGTTTCTTTAACCGGGCAGCATATGGCATCTGTTTGAGTCCTTTGATCCTCTTGGTGAGGTACTTTTGGGGTCTTTCCAGTTGCTGCAGGTGTCTGGTAAGGTACATCCCAAAAGGGGCATTGTACTCAATTATGGGCCTGATGAGGGATGAGTAAAGAGGCATGATGACCTCCCCTGATCTAGATGTGAATCCCTTCATGATTAGGTGGGCTATATAAAATGTTTTTCTAACCACTTTGGCCACGTGGTTGTCAAATAAGAGATTGCTATCAACTTGGGTCCCCAGGTCCCTAATTACTTCTTCTGTACTTAATGGATTACCACCTATGTGGTAATTTGTGGGCACTTTGTTTTTGCCAAAGGGGATGACTATACACTTTTTGGCATTTAGCTTGAGGCCATGGCTCTGGCACCAGTTGTCTGTTTCTATGAGGCCCTTTTGGAGGATGCTTGTGTTGGCTGGAGAGTCGATTATGGTGCCCTACTACTATTCCTACTACTGGGTACTTTAACATGTTTTATGGAATATCTATTATTATTAGTTGTAAATTGTATTGGAGCTTTTCTTCCCAGTCCTCCACTCAAAAGGGGTCCTGAATGGCCTAGTCGAACTTTACTAGTAAACGAACATACATACATGCATACATAAGTAAATAAATGATTGATGCCATATTCTATGCTGCAGCACAGGCAAGGAATATCAATGTCAATGATGGTATAGTGATGCAGCAGTTTGCACTGTCACCTCACAACAAGAGGTTCTTTGGTTCGATTCTCAGTTGGGGTGCCTTCTGTGTGGAGTCTGCATGTCCTCCCTGTATTTGTGTAAATTTACTCTGGGTGGTCTGGTTTCCTCCCATGTTACAAAGACATGCATCTGCAGCATTTCTCCCTGGTCCTCCTCTGAAAACTGGCTCATTCCAAGTCAGACTTTCCCAGTAAACAAATGTTAAATAAATACATTTTCCCCTATGAGCAGTGGATTATATCACAAGAGATATCCAACTATCTAAACCATTCAAGATATCAAGCACCCACCTCTGCAGCTATGAGGCTTTGTAATTAATCTTCAGCAAACCTGTGGAATAACAGATAGAAGACATTAGCTAGGGTTGCAACAGATGTACAGAATTACTTTTCAAATGCAGAGTGTAGATGTTTTTGTGTTCTGTATTATGCATTTCCATTGGTATTGTTTACCTACTCTTACAAATGTACTTTGAGACACCGTGCATACCTATCAATGGACCTGTGGAAAATGCCTTTTACTGAGTAACATCTTAACATCTTGCACACTCCCAGCATACACACAAAATACATCAATTATGTTGCTACTTCCAGTACTTATGAATTGGTGTTGAGTGAGGGAAAGCCATTCTGATTCTTATATCTGTAAATGCAGTACATTGCTCAGTGCCCCATCAGCAGGTCTGCCACTATCTGCAGTGCATGCTCATTGTTCTTGGGATGTAGCAGCAAATTTGAGTATTTCCTCACATGCGGCAGCACTCTGTGAAGGATTAGCTCCAGTATTTTTGATGTAGAGTACTATATAATGCCTACAGTATCTGATGAAGGCTGCAGTTATGTGAAATGCATAACTAGCATTGGTGCATGGTGAGATGGTCCCATCCCACATGGCATTTAGTGCAAGTTCCATATTGCACAACTTGTAGGAGGAGTCCAGCCTCTGACAATTTCTCATATGCTTGTTAAGTGTAAGCATGGTCCTGAGAGATGAACCATTTACAGGTTACCTGTATCCACTAGAGACATAGGAGTCAAACCAGGGATGCATTTCTGGTTTCCCATCCAATTGTCCAAGTTGCACTTGGAAAAAAAAACCTGCTCTTTTTTGATGGGTGCCATGTGATCTTGTCCATCCACCTGAGCTGCCACCAAGTCACACAGATGGGACCTCTTTTACCTTCTAATCCAAAGGATGACACACTCAAAAGTGCATTACTCCTTGATACTGCACTGCAATGACAACAAGCCAGTCACCTAGAGTGGGAATAGAATCCACAGCATTCTGGTCAAGCAATACCAAAGGTGTGTCTCCTACTTTTTGTGCCACTGATGGTTCTTCCATTGTGAGTTGAGATCATCTGTCATGAGTTCATGCGTTTAGGCTGTAAAACATTTTCCTGCAAGCTACATCACCACTACCAGAAGCCCACAGCACTGCTTCACTGTAGGCCTGTACAGACAAAAAGCGCAATCACTATGGCTTAAACATTGAAACAAAACCTGGCACATTGTGATGATTACTAAGGACAGCTATCAAGCTGTATTCATAAATTTCCTTGCGCTTGTTAACATCACAATGATAACTCTATTGTTAGAGTACAGCTGGGTAGCTGTCCTCAGGGATTGTCTCAATGTGCTGGGTTTTTGCTTGATGTTTAATGATGTACCGATTATGCTTTTCGTCTATACCACACTGCGGTGAAGCAGTGCTGCGGGCTTCTAGTTTTGGCATTGTAGCTCACAGGGAAATATCTCATGACCTAGATGCTGGAACCCATCTGTCATTATAGTGGAGTCCTGCAGATCATTTCTTAGTATTGTGTCAGCTAATTTGGGAGGCAAAACTGTGTTGATGTTGTCCAGCAAAAATGATAGATTGTCTAGAAGTTTTTCAAAAGCACTAATCAAAGGAAAATTCAATAATTTCACAATTTCTTACATGAAGAACTAAAATATGATATTATTAATAATAAAATTAAATGTTTTCTTTAGGAATAGATAATTAATAATTAATGTAAATGCATTTGCTGAACACGTAAAAGCATGGCAATCATTATCAAAAACAGGAGAATGAGTGTGCAAGTCTGCTAAGGTATGAAATAACAAATTTGCTCCCTCCCAAAAAAGTTGAATATTTGATCACTGGATCAAATTTCTAATGGAGAAACAGAGTACCAGTAGTGCAGGAGCTCTCCAAGATGAACATTAATTTAAATTATTTTCCAAATACACCGCGGTGGTGGTGCTGCGGCAGCGTTGTCTCCTGACAGTGCAACGCTGTCCGGTTCGATTCTCAGCTAGAGCGTCTTCTGCGTGGAGACATGTGTGAATGGGCGTACCTTCATTGAAGGTTGTGCATCAGGGCTGGTACCTTGGCACATAAAAATTGACTACCAATCATGAGCAGACCAGAGTTCTGCTGTGGTGACCCCTAACTGGGAAAAGCCAAAAGACACAACAACAACATTTGATGAAATATAGGGCTACTTTCTCTTTTCAGGAAGGCACTATCAGCTGCAAGTCCTAGATCTTCTAGAATTCTGTTGTGTGCTGAAGGCCCATATCTTCATGTTTTCAAAGAACACATTTTTGTGTAAGATGCCCTAACTGTATGTGCATTTTAAAATTTGTTTTTCACTGCAGACTTAATTTTGGTACTCTCTGACATTTGTGGAGAGGGGGAACATCTATGTATCCTATAAATGACAGACGAAAACTGCTACCCAGGCAAAAAGAATCAACCAGTGTTAAACTTTTTTGAGAAAGCAGGTTTTTAGAAAATTTTTGAACACTCTGTCCCCCGGATTCACAAATCCTCCGTGTAAGACTTAATAAGTCTTACTTGGAGGCTACAGTTGAACGGTATGATGTCAGCGTGCCATGAATATTCATGAGGGTACGCTGACTCAACCGTAACTCCTACACGGACCGAGTATGAAAGCAGGGGGCGTGTCTGACTGCCGAGCAGTCTAAATGTCCACGCCCCTGCAAGTGTAGTAAAAGCAAAATGTCAACACACAAGAGCGAGTTCGCTCAAATGTACTTGTACCCAACACCACACACCCTGACACTGGAAACCCCCATCACAGTTATAAAAAGTAAAATATTTATTTTATTTTTTTTAAATCCACAATATAGCTGCCCGTATTTGCATGTGTGTGCGCGGGTGTGCCCATTGCTTAGCTATAGTTAGCAATTCCGACATGGAAGAGCATAAGAAAGAATGTTTATGCAAATCACACCAAATTGCAATAGCGTAATGGTAGAGCATATGCACAAAGAGGAGGCACACACGTTTTAAATCAGTATTTGAAATAATACCAGACATATATGATTAAAATATTATTAAAAGCAGTAAAATGGCCAATATATCAGTGAACAAAATATATATTTTTAAAGGATCCAGATATATAATAGCCTGCCATTAAGTAGCTCTTTACCCAGCTTAACAGAGGTGCCCATAGTTTAATAGCGCTTTACCCAGCTAAGCAGAGGTTCCCATAGTTTAATAGAGCTTTACCCAGCTAAACAGAGTTGCCAATAGTTTAATAGCACTTTATCCAGTGCAATAGAGTTGCCCAAAGTTTAAAAGCGCTTTACCTAGTGCAATGTGCTTGCAAGGACGTGTGCGCTGTGCCAACCAGGGCACCAAGGAGCAACGTAGAGCAAAGTTGCTTAAATGCAGCCACACCCCCTAGCCTGTCTGGACAGTATGAAAATAAAATGAATGATAGGGTTCGAACACAGGACTCTGTGCAGCAGAAGCAAGTACAGAACCACTAAGCCATGACAACATAGGGGAAGCATCCACTGTTAACATTCATATACTTACGAATGATAGTTTAACCATTACTAAGCAGGTCTGCAGTCAGCCGAGAATTTTACAAAACGGCCAATCACAAAAAAGTGCGAGAAATGCGGCATATTTAAGCCCCACAGGTGGGAATACACCCCATAACTGATTGTAGCTCACATCTGCAGTTAGAACATCAGGTGTCGGAGAGGGAACATGCTTCCGAGTGCAACGTTGGGACATCGAGGAGTCCAAATACATTGTTTGGCTCCTTGTCCACTGTCACGAGTCAAGATTCCTGCAGGGCCAGTTCCAAGGGATGGAGTACAAGGCAGAGGCTTGGAACCGGTTAGCTCATGACCTCACCAGTGCCACAGGCATTCCTCGGACTGGTGAGCACGTCCGTCACTGCCATGCAGACCTGAAGAGATGAAAGCAGGACTGCCTGAACCAGTGGATACAGGAGGCCCATGGGATGAGGGATGCCCCACAACTGAGTATGTAGCCATGGAATGCAGTATGTAAGAATTGATAATGGAGTATGTATAATGAATAGGTATGCCTCATTGACTTTGCAGCTGCAGGTGACCATGCTATGAATCGGCAAGCCTATGCTGATAGGCTGCTAAGGCTGTGCCAGCAGGCAGGTTAGTGATTATTCTGCATGTATTGTTATATAAAATATGGGAGAGAGCATGAAAGAAAGTGTTGTAGTCCAATAATACAGCCATAAAATTGCCTGAATAAGTCCTCTGCATGTACTGTCAGATAAAAACGTCAGAGAGGCAGAAAAAGAGTGTAGAAACCCATTAAGAAAGGTAACATATGTCTGGAATAATATCTCTGCAGGCACTGTCATATAAAATAAGTGAGTGAGCCTGAAAAAAGAGTGTGCTAACCTATTAATAAAGGTATAGTATGTCTTGAACATGTCTGCCATATACACCGTTAAAACAAATAAAGGGGTGAGCCTGTGGAAAAGTGTGTAATGTCATTAATAAAGGTCTAAAACCCAGAGTGTGTCTGTGTCACAGAGTCTGAAATGTTGTTGTACCCTTGCATTATACAAACTGTACTGTTTGGAAAGGTACTGGCAACCCAGAGTTGTGCAGTCCCAGATAAAGTGGGTGATGGAAGTGCAAGTAGCTGTGAAACATATATACAGTCCACAACAGTCAGTTACTGGCTGGCATGAATAAGCAAAACTGGCACATGTGTAGCATGTTATATTTTCCCCAAAAATGTGAGTGTGTGTCAAGAAATGCAGGGTTCTGTGTAAATCGAAGTGAAAATGTCATGTGAAAACATCCCAGATATGTAGATAAAGAAATATAAATGCAATCAAGAAATATGTAGTAGTAACATATGCATCCTGGAAAGTTAGTTTGTCAGATATAGGTCAGGCATATATTGAACTAGCCAAACCCATTACACAACCTAATGTATGGTGGCAAGTGTAATAATACATGTAGGGGATATTCACCTGCAGTCACTAGGAATGTAGTGTAGATGAAAAGGTCATTAAAAGATGTTAACCAAGGTATTTTCTACACCCTACTGTACGTGCATAAACCATGCAATTCCACACCTCAATGGGTATGTGTAATCTTAAATATTTGTTGGGACATATGTCCTATTGTTCTATAAATATTTGCATTCACGTTGATGCATGTGCCCTGTTTGAACACCACAATCATGGTGGCCTGTTGCTACCAAACATCCCTGCATGCTATTGGAATAACCACTGTGGTTCAATATATGCATGTGTTATGCTTGCTGTTCAACTGTTGTACCCTTGGTGTGCTCGGTTAATGGGAATATTATTGCATGCTGTTACAACTAATCTGGAATGCTGTCTTGCTTATGTTGTAATTAAACACACCTAATCACAGAACGTATGGGAAGGCCAGTCCCAGCGGACCCACCTGTCCCTCCTCAGCTGGCGAGTGCACCTGGCACCAGCAGGTCTGTTTCTCAGCCCGGGCTCCCCTCCTCCATTGGTCCTGTGCCACCTTCAGGTGGAAGTGCTGCAGGGGATGGGGCTCGTCTCCCCCGTGCAAGTGTGGGTGGAGAAGGGCCACCTGT
>NC_056739.1:364529850-364732350 GCF_019279795.1 Protopterus annectens | reverse complement strand
ATAGAGAAATACAGGGTGCTGAACTCTCACGACCCATGATTGGCGCAGTCTATCAGGTGGTGAAGGTAACCACACACACCACATATCAGTCTCACATATCCTCTAGCAACAGCACTCAAACCACATTATCACACATAGACATACTCGGATGCTGTAAATGTACTCTGCCTAAGCAGCAGAGACCTCCAAAACAGACACACACACAACTGCTACACCACTACAATACTCACATATCATTTAGTTCACAATGTCAGTGTGCCACACAGTCACTGCCCTTCGCGCTAAACAACACACCTAATACACTTGTAATAGGCGACACTTATTGTCAGACACACTGACGTACCACTCACCTGCCCTAACAAGGGAATAGTCACTTTGGGCTGTCTGTCGGGTGCCAGGATCTGCCACATAACGCAGGCAGTCAGGTCACTCCAAAGCAAGTACAGGACTGGCACCACCATTGTCCATGCTGGTGCGTAAAACCTCAGACGTTACTCCCTGGACCACATGACATGATACATGGAGGAACACTCTGATCATGTAGCCCAGGCCAGTATGACCCTGACCTTGTCTAGCATCTTACACCCGCCAATTATGATGTCACAGTATACAGACAAACATATCACGTTTAACAGTTGTCTAAAAAATTTGTTTCATTCATAGGGGATACAGTGTCTGTCAGCCTGTGGTGACATGCTCAACATGCCACGTAGCTTCACTATGGACAGCTTGCACCTGTCACCCTTGGACTTTCGAATGCTAGCTAAGGCTCTTGCTACCACCATAGTGCCTTTTTTAAGCAGGCCTCAAAAGACAAAACCACCTCCATAGACATTACAGGTTAAATGAAACTAAGGGTAATGCTGCTCAACACCAGATGTGTTACCCTCATATTGTGGCCACTCAGGACTCTCCTCAGTATGGAGGATAGCAATATCTGTGCACTAACAGACGCCTGGTTCAGGCTCACTTATGCACACCAGCACTACCAGGTTATGTTTCATACCATGCTTTCTGACAACAAAACTTGGAACAGACAACACAACTAGGGTAGTATCCATATACATCACAGATACACACACCTCCGGGTTAGTAGCACTGCACAAAGCATCACAGATCATACATATACAACTGCCATTGTGCAAAACTGCCTTTCAGTTTGTTGCCTGCTACAGACCACCCTCCCAAACTCAGGAACCACACTCGGCTTTCATGGGAACTACTCGGTGGCCATGTTGTCTTCAGCCTGCCATTCCCTTGCATTGTACATTAACAATTTAAATAAGATCCACATTTGTGGGTTTTAATTTTTAGTTTTCTGGGGGTTTAGAGCACAGCCCATTTGCGCAGCTCTGCGCTACGCTTAAACGTCGGAAATCGGAGAAAAAATATAATTATTTTAATTTTCATATTGTATCAAAAAACATTTCCAATGGCCATATATTTGGCCATTGGCATACTTCCTGCACTGGATGCAACCTTTATTTGGAGCTGTCACGGCTCCGTTTTGCTATTTGCAGAATGGTACTCAGTTGTCAACTGAGTACATTTCTGCAAATAACACTGCTCTTACTTGGACAGATTTGGGTTTCCTGAATCGCAAATCTACCTCATTTGCATGCCTTTCACCTCCAATTGAGGTAATTTTCATATCCCTGCCCTGTCCATGTAAGAGCCGTTTTAGGAGCTCTCTTGCATGCCGCTGCAGGCTGTTCCTGGATCGCTCGTCGGACATGATGTCTGCATGGAGTCTTACTCTACTCTAAGACTCCATGCAAGCCTTCATGAATCCGGCCCTGTGAATATTCATCTGTCCTTTTGAAGAATTAGGTTTCATTTCTTAAATAAGGCAGAGCAAACAAAGATATATATATATATATATATATATATATATATATATATATATATATATATATATTTATTTTATTTCAACAAGTGAATGATGGAGCCTGTCAAGTGTCATAAATACATTTAAAAAATGTTTTCTTATTGCAGTAGGTGGCTTTATAAACAACTTTTAACATTTGTAGCTTGTAAGAGAATATACATTTGTTATAATTATCTTGATAATTCCATTCAATGTGCGGACAAGGTGATCCGCTGTGGCGACCCCTGACCGGGAAAAAGCCGAAAGAAGAAGAAGATAATTATCTTGATAATTGTGTGATAAACTATTAATGTCACTGGATTTTAATGTACAACACAGTACAATTTTTTTTCTGTAATCCATTTAATGTCTGTTATTCAATGAATGTTTCATGTGTGGTTTTTCCTCCCTTGGTCTCAACTGAAAAGGGTATCTCACATGCTAGAATTTTCCAGCAAACAAGTTTGAATAAATAGTTAACATAAACAGTCAGTATGAAGAACATATTAAAATATTTACGTTCCTGTGGCAAATGGCTCACTTATATTTACGTTTTAAAGGTAACATCACACTCTTGGGAAATGAACAGCACACTTCAGAATATTCAATTAATTTTATTTTCAAAGACTCTCTGAATTACTTTTACCATTACTTATTTGACTGACATCAGGGGAAAGTTCAATAAAAAGTTCTTAAAAAATGTTCAAATGGAATTGATGCAATCGTGTCATTAAGAGCATGCTACTGTTTAAAAGTCCCGATGAAGTTTTGTACTTGAAACTTTTGCATTTAGTCACTGTTTGAATAAGAAAAGGGACCATACTGGAATAAAACAGGTGATACAACTGTTGATAGATGGCTGTTATGTGACCTCTAATTATACCCATGATGCATTGGGTTTAACATCTGGCAATAGTAAATGAAATTTGTGATTATTAATGAGTTTCTTTCAACACTTTCTGTTAAAGGGCATTTCCCACAGCTGTTTGTATTTCATTTCAAGCTTTCACAGCTTTTGTGCAAAAAGCCCTTGAGGTGACTGACGGTAAATGCCTTCAATAAGGAGAATTTAAATTAGCTTTTTCCTAATTCACAGACTCTTACAGGAACAGCTGGAGGGGGTCCCAGAGGGGAGTTAACAGGACAGCAAAAAATCAAAATACATTTCTTCCATTTAGAAACAATTCAGTAAATTGCTTGGGGATGCTAGATTAAAACCACTCCCAAAAGGGAGTAAAATAAAAGGCAGCATACTGGTACATTTGTAACTTTTTAACTAGATGCCTTTGTAATAGTAATAATTGAAGATACATGTATTACTCTTCTGCATTATGTTTTGTAAAGTGATATATAAAACTCAAATATGGATGGATTGCCTTAGGTTACATCAGTAGGCAGTATATATATATATATATTTTTTTTATCTCAAACCAAATATATTAAAAAAGAAGCACATATAGCAATCTGTGCTATACTAACTACTGTCAAATAACATGCTGAAAAAGAAGGAATAATATGTGTAATCTCCTTAAGCTGCATTTATATTTTTTTATTATGCTACCAGATGCTAGAAAGATGTACTTCAACATGACTACTAGTAAAAATCCTGTCACAGGTACCTATGAGAGGCTTGGATTGTTTTTTCATTCATTCACTTCCAAGTAACTGCTTTGTTCAATTCAGAGATGTACAAAGTACCAATCCAAGAATTCAGTGTGTATCAGTGTATAAAGGACAGAGACATTCCTAGTCACATGCACACACACACACACACACACACACACACACACACACATGTGCGCGCGCACACATACATCACAGTTCTCAGTGACTCTTCTAGATGTGGAAGGAAACTAAAAGATCTGACAAAGATCCACATGCACGCAGGGAGGAAATGCAAAGTCTTGACAAAAGGTGCATCAGACACAAAGCAAATTAGACAAAATATGTTGTGAAGTTGCAGGACTAAACATTGTGCCACTGTGCCAAGTTGCTATAAAGGTCATAATATAGTTTTTAAGTTACAGAGAATCTGAATATTTAAAAAATACTGCTGTCAGTTATCCTGTTTCCAGAGCAGCTGAGACTGATTTAACAGAAGAAATGTCTTTCTTGTTATGACAGAAGACATTTTTCAGCTGGAATCCAAAATTCCACCTCAAACTCACCCAAGAAATTGAAAGGAGTCATGGGCAGCCAGTACAGATTCTAGGTGGTGCATGTCAGGGAAGAGCAGTGTTGACCAAATGTTTTAAGTATCAACTGTGGTGCACAGTATCTTCTAGACTGGAGAACACTGATCAGAGACTGTGTGCCATTTCAGGGCAAGTGACTTGATTGTATAAAACTGACTCTTGGTGATTTGGTCATGTTGACAAATGTTACCAAAAATGGGCATGAATGTTTGCCATTGACATGTGGGTTGAGGACTCAGCCTACTACATCCTATGCCATGGATCCACGTTAATGGGGAAAGAGATCCATGGCCCTATATTGACCAGTATGTGTCCATCATAAGACCAACATCCCTGGGTCAGTAATCTACTGGCAGGCTGGGGTCCACTTGCCCAGTTTAGATAATCTGAGATAGCTCTGTTAAGTGAAAGCTGGACATAAAACCAGTCAACCTGCTAAAGATGAACTAAGGATTTCTTCACTCTATAATGGTTCTCTGACAGTGTGCAGGTTAGAAGTGGATGACATATTAGTAAGTGATAACCTGGCAAAGTTTTAATCTTCCATAAGCCCTGAAAACACTAATGCCTATGAAGAACAAACTATACAGCCATGTTAATAGGAGCATAGAGGCAAATGTATGAACCAGGAATATATACAGAAGTAACTAAAAAAAACTAGCCAACACAACATCAATTGGCTTTATAACAGAAATAATAAAATCACAACAAAAATTAGGAGGTGTAGCACCTGATTGGATAAAAGTGCTCTCATCAAACTAAACAAACAACTCAGAGGACAAAAAAGTCTACCAAAGACAAATCTGAGGTAAATCTGGCCTCCCAAGCCAAAGACAACATTAAGGCAATCTTTAGGTATATGTACAACCTCAAAAGCAATACACAGTTGTATGCAGAATTCATTGTTAATGCAGCATTTGCACTGAGTTGTGCAATTTAAAAACAAAGGTACAGCATCTAGGTCCAAGGAGTTCATTGTTGCACTCTATTTGGCATTCACTGGACCTATTCATGAGCACAGTGCTGCATTTGGTATGAATGTAACTAGGCACATCCAATGGCACTATTTGGACCTATTCATGAGCACAGTGCTGCATTTGGTATGAACGTAACCAGGCACATCCAATGGCACTCATTAAGCCTATTCATGAGCACAGTGCTGCATTTGGTATGAATGTAACCAGGCACACCCAATGGCACTCATTGGACCTATTCATGAGCACAGTGCTGCATTTGGTATGAATGTAACCAGGCACATCCAATGGCACTCATTGGACCTATTCATGAGCACAGTACTGCATTTAGTATGAACGTAACCAGGCACATCCAACAACTGGAATGTCCACAGAGGTTCCTCACTAAAAGAATTGATGGTATAAATATAATGTCTATGCAGAACACCTGAAAGACCTATATATGTATCCTGTCTCCTGCTGAGGGGAGATCTATGCCTGGCAAGTAAGGCATCATCAGACTCCTTTCTGATGGACGTCCTCCATATCTACAAAACAAACAGTACCAGAATTACTTGTTCTAAAGACTTAACATCATCTTTGATGTAAATAGGAACTGCTGGAGAAACAGGTATGTAACCCATAGAATTCCTCTTCTCTGGAAATGGCTCCCATCCATGTGAAGCAGAGGTCCTCTCTAACACAATTTAGTTGCAATTTGGACAGCTGCATGTGGAACAGGAAATTCACCCCTGGATTGGTACCTACAACACTTATGGACACATGCAGTCTGTAAATGGTTCATCTTCCAGACCACTGCTTATAAATGTTTCATCTCCCAGTCCCCTGTTTACATTACCAAGGATACCAGAAATTGTTAGAGATTTGGGGTGCATGGCTATGCTTAGAAAGGCCCCAGTGGTCATTAGCCTAGAGCACACCTATGAACCCAAGGAGGAGGGTGGGATTCATGTGTATCCACTAGATAAGATGGAATGGCAGTGCAGCAAAGCCACTGTGCTTGGGATACAAAGTCTTCTACTCAGGGACAGGACAGATTAGAAATGGAGTGGGAATTGTGGTGAGGGAGGGTCTTAGTGAAATAGGTCATCAGAATTAGTGCTAGACTCATTGTAGTCATATTCCAGTGTAAAGATATGGTACTACTCATAGTTGAGTCTTTTGTCCACATCAGTGTTGTGATAGTAAGGAAAACAGTGTATTCAGGTAGCAGATGCAGGACCTACTGGATTAAAGTACTTCTGCAGAAATGCAAGATGTCATGCCATTTGGCTGGATTCCTGCAGATATTATCCAATCCATACTCCCTAACAGCCCTTCAAGTGAAAAGAAAAAAAAAAAGACGTCCACTCCTTCTTCTGGCACACCATCCAGGTGGCCAGATACAAAATATAACCCCCCCCCCCAGCTTATCAGGTCTCATTTCTTCACCCAGCCCCTGCCCCTCCTTCTTCTCATTTTAGTTTTTTTTTTTCTTTTAAACTGTAGCTGTTGCTATGGTTTACACCCTGCATGAAGTGCTATAGTGCTCAGGTTTTAGTTAAAAAAAGGAAAATAAATCCTTTCTGTTTTAAACTGTAGCAAACTGCTTTCTACAAATTGTGTGTGTGTGTGAGTGTGTGTGTGTGTGTGTGTGTGTGTGTGTGTGTGTGTGTGTGTGTGTGTGTGTGTGTGTGTGTGTGTGTGTGTGTGTGTGTGTGTGTTGGTGTGTGTGTGTGTGTGTATTTGTCTTCTAAATAATGAAGTTAGCAAGCAGTTTGAACACTTTGAGCCTAGAGGATTTGCCCCCCTTCAAACTGCATTAACTGTGCTACTGCTGCCTGCATCCACATGGATGAGGTGGCAATAGTAATAAAAAAAATAGACACCATTCTAGACTTCTGTCTGGTACATGGCTTGATGGTGGACAACACATGGTTCAACCAAAGAAACTGTCACAAGATCGCATACAAGAATGGCCAACATGCAACTCTATTAAATGTTCTATTAGTAAGGAAAGGGCATTGGGGTAAAGATAGGGATTGCAAACCCATCCCCAATTAAACAGTCAGCCCATATAAGCCACTTGTGGTCAGATAAGGTTTATAAAGTCAACAGAGACTATGCTGAAGACCTGGAAGTTGACTGGAACAAAAGCTCAAGATTTAAAAAAATGCTGAAATTAGTATAAATACCACCTCAGGTCTACCCCCTGAAAAGAGGCAAATAGTCTAGTAAGACTAACTTGGCCGATGAAGGATAAATAAAAATATAAATTCTAGCACCTCAAGAAGAGGAGGAAATAGGTGGAGTTGAAGAAGAATGGCAGCATATTAAAATAGCATGTGTAGGGACTCTAGAATAGAAATTAGTCTGAGCTGGATATGAAAGGATACAGAAGGAAAGCTGGTGGTGGAATGCAGAAGTCATGGGAGTTATCAATAAAAAGTGCAGGAAAAAAGTGGGAGACATAAAAAACAGATGATGCTAACAAGTAATGCTGGTTAGGTAACAAAGAAGCTAAGACAATAGTCAAATAGCAAAGAAAAAGACATCACAAGTATTCTATCAGCTTCTGGGAAATTACTCTGCAGGTTACAAGACAAAGAAAGATAAAGAAGATGGTCATCAGACAACCTTCATAAGGGATGCCAACAACAACCTGCTCAGCAATCCAGAAGACATCATCAAAGACATATGGATGGAATGCTTCCAACAACCTCTGAATGAAGAAAATCCCACTATAGATGTACTGCCCCAGATACACCATGTGATGAAAGAGGAAGAGGAGTCCACTCTAGAAGAAGTGAGAGCAGCAATAAGGAAAACAAAGTCAAGGAAAGCAACATATATAATCATAATAATAACATCACAGCAGATGTGATCACATGTTGCTTGAATTAGGAGAATAATGGCTCCATAGGGTACCCTTAGCAGTATGGAGAAAAAAGGATTATCCCAGATGACTGGAGAATAAGCATTCTAGTGCCAGTTTACAAGAACAAAGGGGGACATTCACAACTGTGGGCATTACAAATGTATCAAAGTCCTGTCACACTGTATGGAAGTTCTGGAGAGGTTAATTGACAAACAAATATTGAGAGTAAGATGGGAGATAAGCAATTTGCATTCAGAACAGTATGCAGCACAACAGAACCAATGTTTGCAGTAAAACAGATAGTTGAGAAGAAGCTAGAGAAGAGGAATGAGTCTGTATGGGGATTCCTTGACTTAGAAAAAGCATGTGACATGGTGCCAAGAAAGATGATCTGGGGAGTTCTGCAATGGCTTGAAATCTCTGAAACATTGGCAGAATCAGTGCAGGCTATGTACAAGGACTCAATGACAAAAGGATGAACAGCATTGAGACTCATGGTGGGATTCCAGTTGGAGTGGGTATACATCACAGTTTTACTCTGAGCTCACTACTGTTTATATTTGTGATGGCCTACATTAGCAAACAGGTTAGAGGGGCCCAGTCAACAAAACTGTTGTATGTAGTTGATATGGCATTACAAAGAGACACTGAAAAAAAACTTCTGCAAATAAGGAAACAGAATGCAAAATTGAAGGCACGTGGAATGAGACTAAGTGCAAAAAAGAAAGTTGTTATGGCAGAAAGAGGGGACTCTGAAGAAAATTAAGACTGAAACAGAAAAGAATTTAGTGGAACAGGGTTACATTTTCTAGAGTCTGGGAGAGATGGTTGAGGAAAAGGGAAGCCTGAATGAGGAGGTCTGAGTTAGAATCAGAGGGGCTGCAGTCAACAGGCACAGAGTGCTAAGGTAGTGTGTAACAGAAAAATGCCAAAGAAGCTTAAAAATAAGGTGTACAAAACAGTGGTGTGACCAATTCTGCTGTATGGTGCAACAACCTGGACAGGGAAGGCAAAACAGCTGAGGAAGCTAAAAGTCATTGAGATGAAACACTTGTGATAGATAGTAGGATGCACACTGTGGGACAGATGAAGAAATGAGGACATCACAACAGAAATTAAAGTAGCTCAGATTACAGAGAACATCAAAGAGAGCAGATTACATTGGTCTAGGGACGTGCAAGAGAGCAGAAGATAATCTGCTGAAGCAGATTTAGGAGAGACAGAAAGAAGACAAGAGGAAACAAGGACATCCAGCAGAAAGATGGTTGGGTTGCATGAGAGACCTGTGACAGGCAGGCATGACCATCAGAAAAGGAAAAAGAGTGGCATTGAATCAAAAAACATCACAACAGCTGATGCGACACAACATGTCGAAAATGAGAAAAAGGGAGAGTTGGAGAGTTGATGATGATATATTTATACCCACAAAAAATATCATTTTCACCTCAAACTTTCATTGTAAGCATCGCTGTAAGGCCCTGTCACTTCTGAAGTAGCTTGAGATAGTAATGGCTAGTGCATGGGGTATTTAAAATCTGCTATGCCCCTGCAGTGCAAAGAGATAAAGACCTAAGTGTGATCTTGATGAGCTATGTTTGATTAGAAGGCATGGAAGCTATAGGCAGTGGATGGGAGGATAAGAGTGTACAGGCCAGAGCAGTGTGCCACCATGGCACAACTGCATAAGTCAGGAGGTTTTCATACGTGAATGCTCATATACTCTTCTCCTAGGGGCTGGCAGTATTAGTGCCCCTAAAATGCTGCCAGAGGGATGTTAGAAGCTCTTGGGGTTGATGGGGAGATCCTGATGTCTGCCTGCATGGTGTTCCCATGATTGTCTCTTATATGAGGGAATAATTAGACTATTGACAACTCTCAATAGTATGAGGAACAAATAAAGAAAGCTAAGTTGTCAAGGCACTAGCAGTTCAGAACCAGAAGGATTAAAAAATAATCTTTTGCTACGTACGCGGAGTATCTTCACAGTTTGACCCAGATGGGTATGACCAAGATCTATTTCACTGGACATATGAGTATTGCCAAAATTGTTAACTATTTTCTTGAGCAATTTCCTTATGCTGTTTAGAGAGCCTGACTTTTGATGTAAACTTCGACATTTGTTTATATTAGCATTCAGCACTTAATGTTTCTGTGTGGTGTACAAACCCCAAAGCATGAATCAGAGTCCATAAATGAAAATATTGCCATCTCAGAGACTCCTTCATACAAAGCACTTAAAGTGCCAACCCCCATTTAATTTAAACCATACAATAGATTAGACTATAAGCCCTCATTGGAAGGAGTCATATCTTGTACTCCAAATCCTCTGGTGCCCTAGGTCATTTAATCTGAATTCCAACATTTTCCAAATGCTGATCAACATGTTACTGGGTCCTAGATCTTAGGATTACATTAGGTTTTCACTTTTTTAATTAATTGATGTATCAGAAATGCCTCTTAGTCTAACCATGCATCTGCTTGTAATGATTTGCTGCAAATACAAAGATAACAGATACAACTTTAGTTCAGGACTCCCCATATTTCCTTTCGGAAATCATGTTTGTAGTTTCTTCCTAGGTAGTCTAAGGAGATAAGAGTCCAAAAAAGAGTCCACTACTTAGGCTTCTGCCTTAATATCCTCATTTCTTCATGTGTCTCACAGTGTGTATCCTACCACCCATCTCATGCACTTCATCTCCATCACTTCTATCTTCCTCGATGACTCTGCCTTTTCTGTCCAGGTTTCTGTTCCATACAGTAGTACTGGCTGCACCACTGTTTTGTACACCTTACTTTTTAGCTTCTTTGGCATTCTTCTATTATACACTATCCCTTACACTCTCTGCCAGTTGCCTTCAGCCCCATTGATTCTTGCCATGACTGCATGCAGCAACTTAGTTGATCTGTCCCCACTGACCTGTTTGCTAATGTAGTCCATCATCAGTATGAACGGCAGTGGGCTCATAGATGAACCCTGATGCACTCCCACTCCCACTGGGAACCCATCTTTAAGACCAAACACTATTCATACCTGAGTCATTGGGTGCTTGTATATAGCTTGCACTAATTCTATGAATGTTCTTTTGTCACATAATACTCTTGGGTATTAAGTACTGTTGGCTGCAGTCCCCTCTGATTCTAGCTTTGACCTCCTCATTCAGACTTCCTTCTCTTCAAGCACCTCTCCAAGTACTTGAAGCTGTTAAACTGTTCCACTGTTTTCCTTATTATCTCAGTTCTCACCTTCTTCTGATTTCTGCTATTTGCTGCCATTACCAACATCTTTCCTGTACTCAGTTTCCTCACATGTGCATGCCATTCTCCTATAATTTGCTGAAGGTCTTGTTCAGAGTATGTCTGTAATCATCTATGTGCAACATCTTTGTTGATCTGTCTCCTCCAACCTGTTTGTAGTCCATTATCAGTATGAATAGCAGTCTGCTCACAGTTGAATCCTGATGTACACCCACTACCACGGGAGATCCCTGTGTGACTCAGAATACTTTTGTACTTGTTTCACTGAGTCCTTGTTCATGTACTAATTGTACCAATATTTATGGGACTTTGAACCTCTGCAGGACTGCTCAAACTGGCTTTCTTGAGACCTTGCCATGTGCCTTCTTCAACTATAGGAATGCCCATTTAGAGTCTTTCCTCAACTCTAGCTTCTTCTCATCTATCCATTTTCCTGCAAGTATCTTGTCAGTTGTGCTGATTTCTAATCTTAATTCAAACTGTTCATCTCCCCATCTTACTTTCTAGTGCTCTTTTGAGTATAATTAAATGTAAGCTAATGGTTAGTTGCAAACACACACAGACACACACAGACACACACACACACACACACACACACACACACACACACACACACACACACACACACACACACACACACACACACACACACACACACACACACACACACACACACACACACACACACACACACACACACACACACACACACACACACACACACACACACACACACACACACACACACACACACACACACACATACCCAGACAAAATAAATAAATAAAATAAAATAAAGTGACCGGCACATGTCACTTCTGAAAATGAGAAAGTAACCACTGGAGTACCACAAGGTCAGTACTTTGACCCTGACTTTTTAGTATATATTTTTTCCAGCTACCATAAAAATTGCATCGCTTATCAAAGTAATTATCTAATTTGCAATAACCAGCATTTTTGTTCATCCATAGCCCTTTCCCACTCTTATGTCTGAGACAAATAGTCCAAAAAACATTCCCCAGTACAGATCCCTGTGGGTCACAACTGGCAACTCCCGTCTGACTAGACAAGTAACCACCACCCTAACCTGAATTTTTGATTGCTTGCTTAACCAGTATTTTACCTAATGTATCACATATTAATTGACAATTAATGCTCTAAGATGTCAATTATTCCTTTATGTAAATACTGCTGATTGTCATACTATGCTGCTGGGGCTGTGGGAGGAAGAAGTATACCACTAGGGATGCAAGAGGAGGAAGTATGCTGTTGCTGGGACTGTGAGAGGGGAAAGTATGTTGGTGGGACCGTGGGAAGATGACGTGTACTCCTGGGGGCTGTGAAAGGAGGCAGTATGCTGCTGGGGCTTTGGGAGGAGGACATATACTGCTAGGGATGTGAGCAGAGGAAGTATGCTGCTGCTCGGGCTGTGGGATGTGGAAGTATGCTGATGGGGCTGTGGGATGTGGAAGTATGCTGATATGGCTGTGGATGGAGGATGGGCAGGTGGACCCCTAATAGATGGTCACATGCAGTAGTTCTTTGTAAAAGCATGCATATTTCTTTATGTATGGATGAAGTGGCCCTTCAACCAAAGGTTTATGAACTATATATCATTCCATAGTGCATCATGTGTTTTGTTATCTCAGATTTATATTGCTTGTGACATACTGCTGAGACCTATATTCCAAACTGACTCATAATATGTTGTGAAGGTTACTTTGTTATAATGTTGGCCTTATTCCTTTCTAAATCTGAGAACCAAGTACATGGTTTTTAACTTCACATCTCTACCATTAAAAGCCGTGCTGTACAGCAGTTTTCTCCTTTCCATTGCAAGATAGCAGGAGGTACAGCAGTTTAGGTTGTGAAAGACAAGGGAAAATTAGTTTCCATGGTTTTACCATCTGTTGCTGTGACAAATAACCTTTAGATTTTGTAAAACAGAATTAAATGCTAGTCTAGGAAATTCGCTCCTGAAGCAAAACACAAAGGAACAGTTCAAGAATCTATTTACCATTTCTTACTCAGCCATCCTAGTCCATCTCCATCCACCTGTTTACTGCCATATCACACTGCTCTCGCAGTTTGCATTGGTACTTGTGAATATTTTTTTTCTTCTGGTAGCCAGAAGCAGCACATTTCCCCTGCTAATGAGTCACTGACTTCAGTCAAGAAGACAAGAGTTATCCCCATTACAAACCATATTAGCAGAAAGCTTCGTGCTCTCCATTACAGCCCGTCTATGAATTTAAGTGACAGGTTGATACAGGTTAGGTGACCTGCCAGTGTCAAAGCAGCATCATTGGTACCTTTTCTTCACACCTTTGAACCTGTCATGATTTGTAAGTTTATGGTACATAATAGCACTATAATCAAACAGGGCAAGCAAAACTGACCTGGCAAAACAGTACACATTTGGAGTCAGACTAATAATGAGCTGGGGTCACTAATATTGCCTAGTATCTGTAATATTACACTTATTATAAAAGTTCCACCTTTTTAGCTAAAATAACTAAATCTTAATATAGTTGAAAGTTGTTTCATTCAGTTTGTGCCACAACATCAAGAATAAGAATTTAATATTAATAGCAAATAAAATGCTTACCATTGTTCCTTTCACCTTGTTTATAATCCCAGCCAAATAAAAAAAAAAAAGAGTATACTGGCCTGATGACAGACACCAGTTCAGGGCTAGGCTAGAACCTAATGGATTCAAAAATTGTGAAAAAGGTGAGCATTCTTAATAAACAAGCAATAATGCCATCAGACTGACGTTTTATATAACAAGAAGGCTCTTGTCCTCCTTCTCTTAAAGAAATATGAGTACAGTTTACAGTTTCAAAAGTATTATAATGAATTGTTAAGGGATCCATGTTTGCCCACTGTAATCCCTTCTAAGCCATTATTTAGTTTGTAATTGGAGGTATGTCTTCAGGTGTGGGAAAACAAGCCTTTTTTACTCACTTTCTGACACAAAGCAGTCTCTGATGTTACAAACACTTATTTTTAGAACAGTTCCAGAAAAATCATAACTAGCAAATCAAAGAATCCATTCTTAACAAGAGCGTTAAGGTGCAGAAGTTTGATAGAATACAAATGCATTGGGTATGTGATAATACATTACAGACTTCTTACTTCAGTGGAGTGAAAGCAGTATGTGAATATTTCCTATGTGGTAGGTGGGAGGGAGCATCTACTGTGATCAAGAACATAACACCAGGATGCAAAGCGTTTAGGCAGGTCATCAGCAGAGCAGGGAGATACTGTTGTTAATGACAGCATACCTTTCCACGCAAGCCATTCTTAATAATAAGGTCATCCCGAAAAACAGGCATGAGCAAAGATCATGATATCCAAACTCTCTGAAGACACTTCAGATGTCCACTGTCTTAATTCTAATATCATGGAAAGAATTAATAGCAGATGCTACAATCTGTAAATGTAAATGATCTTAGTGTGACTTCCTTCCTTTCTTCCGTTAGTGTATTGTTTATTTCTAGTAGTTATTACGTTGTAGTCTTCTTAAATATTTGTCAAATTATCACGTCAGTGGTATCACTCAACTTCTTTGATGAATATCTTATCACTTGCTGTGTTAACCATCCTCTCACAATCTTAAATATGTTCTGTCATCGCTTACCTACCCTTCCTGTTCAAGTTTTCTCACTTACAGTCATATTTTTCATGAAACAATGCATCACTGTGTTAATGCTTCTTACTTTACTTATCCTACGTGACAATGTCACAGAGAACGCCCCTTGATTCAGCACTATAATAGCAGCATCACCGGTTACAGGTTTATCAAAGATGTGGCATGGACGGCTGTGTCAGCTTTTGGCTAACAACTCATGGTTGCATGAGTCGTGTTTTAAGTAACAGTTATGTTAGAATCAGGTCTTAGGTCACCTTATGATGTTTGTATCAGTCGTTTGTACATGTGATGCCATATACTATGTAAAGTATACATTTCTGATTTTCATTCCATGAATATAAGCTACTGCAGCTGTGAAAAGCACTGCATCAGTTGTTCTGAATGAGTGTCCTTACATATTGTGATGTCTCTGACCAGTGTCAGTATTTGTCTTCTGTGATGTTTGCCTATGAAATAAATACAGTATCTATTAAGAATGGCCATTGTCCAAGATCAGTGCTTTACAGATAAATGTTTGTCATTTGTGAGTTGTCAGATTTTAGCAGGCACATTAAAAACCTCAGAACTGTAATTATTTTATGAAACATACTATAAAGGATAAGAGACTGGCACCACTACAGATATTATTTTTTTCAGTGATAAAACTATTAGTAACATTTTAGTACATAATGAAAATTAAAGGTCTACAGTTGAAATGATATTTTTAAGAATCTGTAGCTAGTTTTCAGTTTTTTTAGCCCTAAAATTTAGCATAATGATTTAAAATGCTGAATGACAGACGTACAACCTTAAGCAAAATCATTTGTGTCTGAGAAGGTTACTATTGCGTTATTACTGTCCTTTGCTCAAATAAGCACTTTTGTCATTGAATGTTCAGGAATGTGGAACATGTAGCTTCTAACTCTGTGTATTTATTTATTTTATCTGACATTTTATTGGAGAAAGTCACACATTAGCTGTGACAAGTATATGGATTACATGGCTCTGATTTGTAATGAGTCGTTGATATTTTAAAAAGTAGGACAGATTTTTCAGCTAACAGCATGCCAAAAGGCGGGTAGCATGCATTCCTCAATGCAGCTTCTAGAGTAAGAAAGTAGACATTCTAGGTCCACTAATCAATAGCCTGGACCATACGCAAGACTGCTTAACTGAGTTTCTGCCACTTTAGCTCTGGTTTTGCAAAGTGCATTCAAAATGACAAAGTGCAAAGGTATACTGTGTTAAGGTTGTATGGCACATATTGAGGGAAGGACTTGTTGGTACAACAGAGCTGGATCATGGTCAAATGGGGCTGTAGGCAGGGTAATGAACCTGCAACCCCCCCCCCCCAGCTATTCCATTGCCCCATTACTTCTCTCTCTCTCTGCAATTACCATAAACATTGTTCAAACCTGTCAGTGTGAATACTGTTTTCTTCTTTACTTTTTCATTGATTAGACTGAGATTTAGATTTAATTTAAAACTTTGATTTCAAATTTTATAGCACAAACACTAATGCCATTTGCTAAGCAAAACAAAAAAGTTGCACATTGAAAGCAGACTTAGCATGAGCAACAGTAAACTTATCCCTTGAAACTCACACTAATTGAAAAATGCACTGAAACTCACATTCTTTGAAAAATGCATTTGGCCAGTAGTGGATTAAGTGTACCTTGGTCCTCAGGGCTGTTTTCAAACATTGGGCTTCTGCACACCTTTTTAGCACCATGCATAAATACATGTGCTCTTTGATTCATCTTTCTCATTCTTTTAAATTATAGTTCTGGTTTAATGGAGCAACATTTGTCATTTTGCATTTTAAAATTGCAGGTTTGAGCATTTCTTCCTGTAAGCAGTGAAATAGAATGTATGGACAATAATAAGAAAAATGCCCATTTCAGAACATTTCAACCATAAAAGTCCACTCCAAGTGATGTCATTATAATCCAAAAATATCTGTACCTAACAATTACAGCCACTAAATTGACTGTGTACATATCAAGTCTGATTGTGATAAAAATAATAACAGTAGAATTTGCTTTACACAAATGCATAGTAGTCTTGCAAAGATAGACTAATTACTTTTGAACTTTATCAGCTCAGCAGGGTCAGACATTTGTTTGTCTGCAGACATCTCCCAAATCCAGAAATTATAGCTACATTGCTCATTAATAATGACCAGAGTCACATATTTCAAATTTGTTACACATAAACACAGTTGGCAAAGTATTCCTACTAAATTCACACACACGCACACACGCATGCACATAAATTCTGCAAAACCAGGTTACAAAATGCTTAAAAAATATCAGAAAAGATTTTAAGGTATTCAGAGCCCCCCATCCCCACCAGCATTTATAGCCATTTTGTTGACAGTGTATACCCCTTATTAGTATGAAAAAATAAACCGTGTGTACTTTATTGGTAGCTTTGGAAGAACTACTTGAAAATCTATAAAGATCACTAGAATCATACAATAAGATCCAGTAAGGTATAGCACAGTTTAAATCAAAGAGCATTTATGAGGGCATAAGTATTAATCACCTGATGTATGCTAAGTTAATATGCACAGTCTCTGTATTAGTAACAGTTATCTGAATAATTTTACATTAAAAAGAACTATTACTAATGCAAAAGTTGTGACTGGCAAATAAATGCATTTCAGTATTTCATCTACCAATGCAGTGCCTGCTGCACTTGAAGAATAATTTGCCTATGTTGTATTAAAAACTTGCTCAATGTGTCTCAATAGTTAAATAAAGGTAGAAGGATTCAAACCCTTGCTATAGGCAGCAGCGCATTAGCAAGTTGGAGCTTTAGTCTTCTGCACTAACTGCCTCAGTAGCAGTTCTTTACTAAATGCAGAAGCCTCTTCATTAACTGCCACAGTAACAGTTTTTAACTAAATGCAGAAACCCTTTGCAATCCGGTCTTACAGAGAAGACTGTATGACAGCAATATGCAATGACTATGTAAATGATACTGAAGATCAAACTGTTATGATCATCACTCAAAATAATGCAGACTATGAGGTAACAAATGTCAACCTGTTTGAATTTGCTGGAGGCTGTAAAGAAGGTACTGCAAAAATAGATTACTAAAATGCAGCATCATTAGATTATATTACACAATCCAGGCCTATTAACAAATTAATTTATTCTTTAATGTAATGAATAAAATTAATAATTACAAACAATATAAAGGTATTGTTCAGTGACCCACGTCATATAAAAATCATAAATATTACTGCATATAGCATAACGTTTTGGGGGAAGGGGGTCTTTCACGTTTGCAGGCACATACATCTGAATTTTTACCTTCCCATGTCTTCACTGTCATTAAGAATTGCTGTCCCTTGTAACATCATTGAGTACAGTTGTGACCTACTTGAATGGCTAACATTGCTGTATTGTTGCAGCATACCCTTCAAGTCAACAGAGCTGATTGTGAACAAAATAAGGTCTTATGCACAGTAATGAATCAGGACACCCCCGTCAGCCATTCTAATACCCCATTACTTGACTGTGTCTACCCAGTTACCATAAAAACACTTTCGGTGTACATACACTTAAAATTATTACAATGATTTAGATTTCATTGAAAACTTTTATTTCAAATTGTACAAAAAAAAAAAACACTGAAGCCATTTTCTAAACAAAACACTCATAATGAAAACAGACTTAGCATGAGAAACAGCAAACCTTTCTTATTTGAAACTCACATTTAATGAAAATACATTTGGCAAGCCATTAAACTACAAGAGACATGCTGAGATTCACACTCAAATATCATATAGTATAGGGTGCAGACATTCAATAGACAAATGTATAATACAGCCACTCAAACACTGGTAAACACCTGGGACAGCCCACAGGACAAAAGTGTTCCTTTCCAGGAGCAACCCAAGTGTACTATCTTGTGATGTAACTTGGCAGAGTCATAAGAAGATAAATGAAGGGTGAGGGAATCAAACCATGTACGACAGAAAACAGCTCCATAACAGCTCATAACTTTATTCAGCTGCACTAAATGCTGACCAAATTATGGAAACTAGAACACAATGCATTTCACACCTGTGTGCAGGCAAAAATGCTAAACTAGAAATGTGTTCATAGATAAAATATTAACAATGAACTCATAGGCTTCATGCTGCCCCATTTTTTTTCACAACTAAATAATAAAGACACTGTCAACATTAAGAAAACCAAATATCCAAAGAACATGGCTCATATGATGATGCTCCCACCTACAACAATTTCCTTCCTGGGGTTCTGGGAACCATTCAGGAGTCTAGCCCAAATTTTCAGTTGTCAGAGACAATAGGTCTAATAGTTGACATGGAGGATTAAGTCTTTTGCAACCTATAGGCATGGTACAGGGTCTGCTTCTAAATAAATCACTTAATGAAACATCCCTTCTAATTTGGGCACACACACACACACACACACACACACACACACACACACACACACACACACACACAGTATATACAGTAGTAGATGTATAACACTACTTCTGCCCCTTTACTGTAAACCTAACCCACAAATAAGCGGGGTCTATGACACAGCATTGAAAAGGCCTTTCACTGAATGACTTTATAATCGAAAATTGCTTAATAAAAGTCACTTTTGTGAGATCACGGTAGAGTGAAAATCAGAAAATTCGCCCTTTCCTCACTGTAGTGCGATCTTGGAGTTGGTATATATATTTAGCGAGGGGGTGTGGAGGGCACAGCCCCCCACAAAATCGACTTCTATTAACGCAATTTTCGATTATTAAGCCGTTTGATGAAAGGCATTTTCAGTGTCGTGTCATAGATCCTAAATGAGCAAGTGCACATGCACACACATAGGTATACACTCCTACCTCCAATGTTGAAAGTTTTGGTACTTCCAAATGTTACAGTATTAAGAATGTCAATCCACACCTATCTTCTACAATCAAAATTCAGCATTCATATACAGCCTTTGACAAAGTGTGCCTTCGATAAATGGAACATTTGACAATTTAGAAATATTCAGTATAATTTTGACAAAAGGACATCCAAGAAAATGTTACTGACCCATACATATACACATTTGTCTTCTGTATGTGTGTGTGTGTGTGTGTGTGTGTGTGTGTGTGTGTGTGTGTGTGTGTGTGTGTGTGTGTGCATGTGTGCATGTTTGTTTTTATATATATATATATATATATATATATATATATATATATATGTAGTTATATTGTCAATGGTCAACTTGTTAAATGCCTGAAACTCAAAATACTGTGTTGTAGAATGTTTTTTATGGCAGGATGCACAGGTAGGTTTAGGGGCATAGTTAGTGTTAGTCTGCATCACTAAGGTGGCCAACCTAACCTTTTTCTTAACAATTTCACTACACAAGATAGTTCACACACACACACACACACACACACACACACACACACACACACACACACACACACACACACACGGATACACACACACACACACACACACACACACACACACACACACACACACAAACGCACATACAGACAAAACATTAAATCTATCTCCTTACCTAAACCCTACTCTAACCCTAGGAGGCACACACTTGCTGACAAACTCTCATGCCTATCAAAAAGCCACTTACCTTTGTCAATCAAGCATGAAGCTGTTCATTCAGCCATTAGTTCATATGGCACTGAACTACACTTAGAGTCAATCAAAGAAATGTTTGGCCAGGCAAAGTAATACAGGTATTTTCTGACAGAATATTCATAGTCCTTGAAATGTAGCTAACCCTTAAGTAACTGACCTACCTTTTATCCAACCCCTCTTCTTTCACTTGACAGCACTAGATCCACTTGATATTCACTTTAATGCTGTATTCCCTCACTTCCCATGGTCATGCATTTCAGGGAAGAACATGTCCCTCAGTGAAGCATTCCCGTCCTCATATCAGATCAGAAGATTAACCCTCCAACTGATACCTGCAACATCTCATTCTTTTCCAGCGTTCGTCCTAAACTTTATTGCTTCATCTTTCTATCACATGATGCATCGCTATCATATCCACTCTCTTTACAAGTTCAGCCAATGCATTCCATCATAGCAGGTTAGTTATTTCATTCTATTCAATTTTTCTATGGTCCATCTCTGAATCTTTTCTGTCATGCATAACTAATCAAAACACTCAATCCCTTTAAAGGAGAAAGAAATAAGCCCTACCTTTACATGCTGCTAAGTATTATTTACTGATGATTTTTTTTTATAACCCATGTGCCTTTTTCTTTAATGTTTCTCTTTCATCCTACCAAATGGTATATTATTTTTGGGATGCGAACCCTGAAGTGAATTATACTGCTTGTCTGAGCAGTGAAACTCACTTGCCAACTCTCAGCCCAGTCGGCACCTTTTCTGTTACCGTCTGCCACTCCTGTCACTGTTATACACCACTGCTTGTAGCTTTTTCTTGGCACTAAAGAAGTTTCCTTGTTTGCTGATTCCTGTGTGATTTTTCCCACACACATATATGATGACTAGAGCTGGTTTTACTGTGTTTCCTGCATAGCACTTCACCTGCAATATCCCTGCCCCTGGATACCCCCTACCTTTTACCACCACTCCTTATTTCTGCTCTGTAAACAGACCTAGCTTTCAAGCCTTTCACTTTCATTAATGGTTTCCTGCATACCACCATCATGGTAACCATTTCCTAAAAACATCTTGATTTTTTGTGCATAAATGACCAGTGGAGGCTGGTGACTTCAAATCAAAGAGGGGGCTGCAGGAGACAGCTGAATGGGTGGGGTCAATGGGAAGGGGTGCGGCCAACTAGAAAGGGGAGGAGCTATGCTCAAAACCACAAAAACTAACTAAATACACTGCCCTGGGTGCCAAATCGTCATTATGAGAGTCCAATCAAGACAAAATGAAGTGTAGAAGAATAAAAATATTTCAATGCATTGGCTACATGACAGCTTACTTAATATCTAGATGGAAACAAAAAGGTTGTGAGGCATGAAAAAATAAATTACTTTTTAAATACATTAATGGAATGCCAGTCAAAATCAAGTATAAGAAAAACAAGCAGCACTCAACTCAAACCACTTCTTGCACTGCAGTTCTAATTATAATTTATATTCAGCTTTATTAAAGTACCAAGTAACATGCTGAAAGTAGAAATCTCTGATGCCCCCACTTGTAAAAATGTTTCTTATCCAAAAAAAGATCTGCTGTCTGACAACTATCTACTTGTTTCATGGGGAAAACATGATCAAAGTAAAAAATGAAAATCAAACAAGAAATAAGCTCAAGATACATTGCTTAAAAGGATTACTGTACAGGTTATGGACCACATGACTGGCATTCTGTTTAGTTTACGGGTAAAGCCTGCAGAGATGACTGGAAGTCTCCAAGTGTAATGAGCTTCTTAAAATAATGTAATCCTGTCCTTTATGACAAATACTGTCATATGCATTTCAATACCCAAGGCTTATACATTATCTAGTTAAGTGTTCTCTACATGGCAACAAAAGAAAGGCTTTCAATGTTGGCAATTCTTTAACAGTATGCTTATTAAAGCTTACTTGCATCTTATGATCTCAGCCAAGCTTACCTGATGGTCATTAAAGTATTGCTACTTAAACACAGAGCAACAGGCACTTTGAGTAATAAGCATAAATCAACAGTACAAAAAATATGACAGAAACCAGACCATTCTGCAAAAATCAAGGACAGATGAAAAGCCACTCTAGTACTTGTGTCTACCTTGGATGGGGAAAGGGGGTACTCTGCACATTTACACTGCATAACTACTCCTTGCCTTGCTTCGACACATCCAGAGTCACTACATGGGGGAGTGGGGTGCAACAAGTATGTCACAATTTGAAATGTCTCTGGCTGACTGTGATGGCCCTGACACATTTGTCATACCTCTCAACCTCAGAGCAAGAAATCTGGACAAAGCCATACAAAGAAGTGGGACAAAGGCCCAAAAATAAGGACAATTTTTAAATATTGCTCTTATAAACTTAGAAAGATAATAGAATAGGTCTTGCATTAGTATGAATTTTCTGAATGGTATGAAATCTGAAACTCAAATGTCTGTCATTATTTTCTAACTTCAGTCATTAATGATTTGTCACTAATTTGCCAAACAAAACACAATTTTATGAAAAATGGAACAAAAATGTGATGTAAAAATATAAAATAGCCACACAATACAGCTGGAAACCTGTCAAAGAAGGGACATTTTAATATTAGTACTGCTAACTTGAGCAGCTGACAAAATAAAAGAATCTACATGCATTTCTGAAATAAAAGTAATCTATAACTCTGATTATTACAGTTATTTCTTAACTGTAAACCCTCCATGTTTTCTTCCAGAATTGCTATTTTACGGATGGATTATTAGGGGGAAAAGCAACATTTTGAGCCAAAATCAGGGACAGTTGAGAGGTTTGGCTATGCCTAATTCTATAAAGTAATTTATTTGCATGTACCTCTCAACCTGTTAATGCAATAAATCTGGACAAGGCCAAATATATTGGGGGAACATATAAACAGTACTAAAAATTGCTCTTGTATAAACTGAGACAGTTGATAAAACAACAGGTCTTACTTTAGCATGCATTTTTCTGAAGGTTATGAAGTCTGAAACTCAGTGTGTCATTATTTAGTGACTTAATTCCTAAATGATTTGCCAGAAAACCACAAATTTTATGAGGAACAAACCAAAAATAGGAAGCAAAAATCTATTAATTCTTTGAAAATCTGGACAGTTGGGAGGTATAGTTCAGCTGGGGCTGTCTTTAAGTTTTCCGTCCTTCCCCCTCACAAAATCATGGTCGAATGAAGCCTCCCCCTGCAGCCATTCCAATGATCCATTATTTGGCTATTTCACTCCATTTACCATAAACACTAATGTGCATACTGATTTACTTCTATGATGATTTGGACTTCATTTGAAAGTTTTATTTTGCATTTTACATCACAAACACTAAGACATCTGCTAAACAAACTTAGCATTAAAACTTCTCTGCCCTTGAAACTCACATTCATTGAAACAGCATTGAAACCCACATTCAAAGAAAATACATTTTACCAGTGGCAGATAAAGATTAATTCTGGGCTGTTTTCAAATCATAGGGCCCTTGCATATGAAACATACATGTGCTCTTTGATACACCTTCCTATTGTTTTGAACATTTTTGCAGTAAACAATGAAACAAAACGCATGCACCAATAATGACAAAACTGCCCAATTCAGAACATCTTTCCAGTAAACAATGAAACAAAATGCATGCACCCATAATGACAAAACTGCCCAGTTCAGAACATTTCCATCATAAAAGTCTACTCAAACTTCTACATTCCACCATTATCAGTAAATATGCACAATTCCACAGTCCACCATTATCAGTAAATATGCACAATTCTACAGTCCACCATTATCAGTAAATATGCACAATCTCTGAAGAAGTAAAAAAGTCATCTAAATAATTCCACATTAAATAAATCTGTAACTAATGAAGAGGTTGCTGCTAGAAAACACCTTAATATTTCATGGTTTCATCGAAAAATAAAGTGACTGATGCCCCTGAGGAATAAATTGCCTATATTACATTAAAAATATTCTTCTTCTTTTGGCTTTTCCCGTTTAGGGGTCGCCACAGCAGATCACCTGTCTGCTCATGATTGGCAGCGGAGTTTTACAGTGTTGAGTTGCCAACCCGGCACCCAACCTTCCACAGAAGGCACACACATGCACACACTCACACCTAGGGCCAATTTAGAGTGTCCAATCCATCTACAGCATGTCTTTGGGATGTGGGAGGAAACCAGAGCACCTGGAGGAAACCCACGCGACCACAGGGAGGACATGCAGACTCCACACAGAAGGCACCCCAGCCAAGAACTGAACTGGAGAACCTCTTGCTGTGAGGTGGCAATGCTAACCGTTGCACCACCATGGCCGCCCTATTACATTAAAAATGATAAGCTAGTAATATTGCAATAGGAAATGGATGGCAAACTGATAACAGGCTCATAGTTAGTATCTTAACTTTTTCAGTAGGACAGTATTCACCCCTTGTGGGAGTAGAACCAACAACCTTTTGCATCAAAAGCAAGTACACAACCTGTTGTGCTATTAAAAATGCAAGCTGACTTAGCATAAGCAGCACTAAACTTCTCTTCTCCTGCAGCTCTCAGCTCCTTGTAAAATCTACTCAATACTCAACTGCATCTCAACTTCGCAGCACAATAAATCTGGAAAAAGCCAAATTTATTGGGGGGGGGGGGGGTCAAAAGCCCAAAAACCAGGGACACATTAAACATTGCTTGTATGATCTTGGAAAGTTGCTAGAATAAAATGCTGTGTTACCACCATACATGTTACTACCAAGGTCCCTGTGCAAAACAGTCAGAGCAACATACCACTATGCCAAATCAGCTGCTTTGTGAAAGAAAAATGCTGTGTTACCACCATACATTTTACTACCAATGTCCCTGTGCAAAACAGTCAGAGCAACATACCACTATGCCAAATCACCTGCTTTGTGAAAGAAACATGCTGTGTTACCACCATACATTTTACTGCCAAGGTCCCTATGCAAAACAGTCAGAGCAACATGCCACTACACCAAATCAGCTGCTTTGTGAAAGAAAGGAAGACTGAAACTTAAATTGCTATCATTTAATGAATTCAGTTCTCACCATAGTTGTCAACCTCTTAGCACAAAACACTTGGACAAACCCAGTAATGAGGGAATACAGCCCTCAAACATATTCAGTGAATTCAGTTCTTGCCATAGCTGTCAACCTTAGCAGAAAAAAACCTGGACAAAGCCAATAATGGGGTAATACAGTCCGAAAAATAAGGACAGATTTCAAATATTCATCTTATAAACTTAGAAAATTGCTAGAATAAAAGGTTGTGTTACTATGTATTTTCTGAAGAATATTAAGTCTGAAATTCAAATGCCTGTCAATTTTACTTCTGATGGAACAAAAACTATTTTCAGCAGAGGCGCAGGGAGAAATACTGCAGACACATGTCTTTGTAAAATGGCAGGACACCAGAGCAAATCCACACAAACACAGGGATGAGATGCAGACTCCACACCGAAGGCACCCCAGCCAAGAATAAAACCAGAAAAACCTATAGCTGTGAGGCAACGATGCTACCACTGCACCATCAAATACATAAGAAGTTAAACATTCAGAAACCTGAAGTCTGAAATTCAAATGCCTGTCAATTTTATTTAACATTTGTTAATCAGGACAGTCTGACTTGAAACAAAAAAAAATATTTTCAGCAGAGGCCCAGGAAGAAATAATGCAGACATGTCTTTGTAACATGGGAGGACACAAAAGCAAACCCACACAAACACAGGGAGAAGATGCAGACACCACACAGAAGGCACCTCAGCCAAGAATCAAACCTAAAAACCTACAGCTGTGTGACAACAATGCTACCACTACACCATCAAATATCAAGCAGTGCACTATTGAAAAGCCACAGATATTATGAGGAACAGATCAGATCAAATATGAGGCAAACATCTGCAATTTTTTTTTACAAATGGTGGTGGGTAGGGAATTCAGGTCCTTAACACCTGCATACAGTGTTCAAGCCTGAGGTATTCCCTACCACACCACCATGAGTTTGTTCTAGCCACCAGTATATAGCAACTGGGGCATTACACACACACACACACACACACACACACACACACACACACACACACACACACACACACACACACACACAAAATGTCCGTTGGAGCATCAAATCCACCACACAAGATGTTCTTCCCCTGACGAGACTCCAGCCTGCCAACGTTGCAGTCCAATAGCACGGGCCGCCCCTGCATAAATCCTAATTTTTGCCCACCCCTCATGTCTAGTTCACATAGGAATTCTATTACTTTCTCCTGTAAAATAATCAAACTGAGGCTATCTAGTCTGCAGTTTCCAGGCTGCCTTACATTTTCCCATCTTTTGCTTAGGGTATCAGGGTTGTAGCACTACTCTTGAATTTAGCATTGCATTGCACAATCAACATTTAATTGTACTGGTGACTGCATCTTGTCAATTAAACTTTGTCCTCCCAACTTTCTTCTAGTTTCTTCTGTCATCTTGCATTATTGCCCCATTCAGTATATTAGTTACTTGCAGCCTTCTCTCATCTTTACATGCTGACATAATACCCCTTTTCATGAATACTGATGTGAATAAGTTGCTAAATAATTCTGTTTCTTCCATTACTTCCTCATACCTTTTCTCCACCCCCTTCCCTTAATGTAATATCCTGCTTGACTACTACCATTCTCAATGTGTTTAAAACTTTCTGCTAACCATTAATGCCACCCCCCCAAGTCATTCTAATTAGAGATACTAGGAAAGAACCCATGAGTGTGGTACTATCCCCAAATCAGGAGGAGGCCACAGTTGTGAAACTGATCAGCAACATCAAGGAGGAGGGACCCAGTCTCCATAAATATAATTGTTGGTCTCATGCATAGATGTCTGAACAGGGTCACCGGGGGGGGGGGGGGGCATTCACTACATCACAAGGAAAAGTTACTTTGACATTAGAAGAGGCAGGCAGTGAGCACAATCTTTCACTGACCACACTGGTGTGCAGAATGTACCACTCCTGGAGAGATGTTTATCATTGTTCAGCAAGCAGGGTTTCTGTCTTTCCACTGCTGACAACATACAGATCCTGGCATACAGTCCTATGTAACTCAATGATGAAGCTTTCCCACATGGATTGTCACATGCCAGCAGGTGTATATAATCCATGGAAGCATGGAAATTATGGAAATTCTAGACAAATCCTTCAAGTGTTTAGCTTAATGATATTGGAAATCTCAAGCAAAAGATAGGAGCTCATTCCAGCCAGTGGTGACATTTGCAAAGGAGGTGGAAAAAGTACTGTAACCCATATTGGTCTTGTTAGGTTTTTGAGAATGTTGTGTCTAGTACATTCTGAGAAGCTAATATACAAGTATTTTTCTGCACAGAGCAAATACTTAGAAACAACATTTAAAATAGGGTCTCAAACTAAAACACAGCATGTAAACAGAATTTCAGAAACAGGTAAAGATGTCCTAATACTAGGTTCTATCTAGTATAATACAAGATAAAAAGCACCTTTAATGAGCTTAGAGAAGTATGTTCACCTGAAACAGAAAAGTGTCTTATGTGGTTTGGTGATGAGTACAACATCCCATTGTATCATTATTTCCACCTGGACTTTGGTCCACATATCATCTATTCATAGCCAATCTCTCATGCACTCAGAATGCTGGCATGGAAGGTTGCTTGCACTATGTTATACCAAGACTTTGGAATGCATAAATTGCTAGATGTCCTAATGTGTGATCAGGGCCATGTGGTGTTGTACAAGAGGCTAAGTTGTACGGAAGGCCTTCTTCCACAAGTGCATGATAGAGTGATAGGCTGAATTGTCTCTGAAAAGTACAGCCTGTAATAATTGTTAAGTCCCTTGCCTATCACTTATGATTGTCAGCAACATGATATGTGGTATGATAAAGCATTAACTGATGATTTGGTGTGGTATATTGAAGATTTACCCATGGTTGGTGTGGTTTAATCATGAGGGTGAATCCCAAGTGATTAAACAAAGGCAACCGTGGGTAAATCTTCGATATACCACAACCACGGAGTCAGTTATTGCTATTATACAATGACATTATTTAAGAAAAAAAATACTTACTTTACTTAAATAATGTCATTGTATAACGTCGGAGTACTGTTCTCCCACCCGTTATGGTACACTGCTTCTTCCCTTTGATGTACTGTGCATGCATATGGGACTTGCGTTCCCATGCATACCTAGTACATCAAGGCTTTGAAACGGAAGCAACGGAGAAAAGAAAGTCTCTGTTGCTCTATTTTCTCTCTTTTTTTTAATTGTGAAAAAAAAAGGTTTTGGGACACTTTATACCAACAGAAAAGAGTCCGGGCGACTGGACCTTTTTCCGTTGGTATATTGTGGGATTTACTACGGGCATGCTGGTTGGGCTGGGCCAATCAGTGTGCACGTTTTCGAATAGAAATAGGGAGTCATTGTATAATAAGGTGTTTGGTTTGTATGCTGCTGCATTGCTAGTGTCTACTGCTATGCATTCTTTGGATTTCCATTTAAATATGCATTGGTGTACATTGATGCACAGCGTTTCATTGTGATGTACTGGATTGCATTGACTTTTTTTTTATTTTTCTGATTGCAGACATTCGTTTGCCCCATTTCATATTATATAACAGTTTTGTTCCTTTTTTGACACTTGAGCATTGACTACACCCTGTTACCCAGCATGCTACCAAGGCTTCTGCATGCACTGAGCTAAAGAGTACAGATAAGATATTTTAAGTTAGTTTAGTACATTCCTGAGAGTGTTTAAATAGGACATTCATTTCTTTTTTTATTTGTACATCATAACAATGTTCATAAATCCTTCTTTTTAATTTTCGTTTGGTCTTTCCGATATAGAAGGACTGGCACTCACAAAGACCGCAAGAAATATTAAGCCACTAGAGTCACAGTTAAAAAAAATTCTGTACTATTTAACCATCTATTTCTACAAGCTAAAAACAATCCTTCTCTGTTGGCTATATAACAACATTGGGAGCAAGGTCCACACTTATAAGTGCCCTTTCTCCATGTGTTTGGATTTTTCATCTTCCCTCCATTTTCCATCAAGCTTTTTAAGTTCTGAGAGTTCTTATATGCAAATTTTAACTTCACTTTTGGATTATTGTTTTTTTCTGGTTATGGAAGGAGTGAACAGCACTGGCTTCAATGAAAGGGGTGGCAAGGAGGAGATTGGAGAAGCAAGAAAGTTGATTGGGCAGCTCTCACAATTGATTGCCTTCCTACGCCCTTCAGTCAATCGATGGTCAAGATTGTCTCTAGAGCCCAGGTAAGGCGGAACCAGGAAGATTTGTATGGAGCTGCCTCAAAATGGCTCAAAATTAATGAAGTTAGCACATTCTGCAACAAAACTTTAATTTTGGGAAAAATAATCAGACTGGATCTATTGAGAATGAGTTTCAGCGAACACCAGTGGATATGAGAGGGACAGAAAGTGAGCAAAGTATAAATGCCATTGAGGCATCTTCAATTCCACCAGGACAAGAAAGAATAACTTATGCTACAGTTACTCAAATAGGTAGAAGTGACTTAAAAGACTGCCCTATTTAAACACTCTTAGGAATGTACTAATAACTAAAGCAAGATATACATTTTTGTTTTGGAGGGTGTAAAAAGAGAAATGAGAGGGGGGGCTTTGGGAAGAGAAAATTGAGTACCAAGAATTGTGGTGGCAGATAACTTTACAAGCTACCACTCCCCCTGGTTCAAATGAAAATATCTCAGTTGCACCCTTACTAAAAATGAGAGCTGCTAAGTTATAACAAACATATATACAAGGAATCATGCAGACATCTTTTTATATTCATTTTCTTACAGCTTTCAGTGAAAAGAATTTTAGATTAGCCATAAAGGGTGCTAAATATATAAAGTTTTAAGTTTGCTACATTTTATCAGTTCAATTTTATCAGCTTAATTCTCATTGCACATTTTTATCTGAGGTTTTTATTCTTGTTACTCTGTTTTTAAAATATATATTGCTCTTGGTAGTGAAATGTGTTTAATTTATTATAATAAGGTTTATTTTAGTAAGCAAGTTTCCGTTCCTTTGTTTTAAGCTATTGTGTTCTATGTTAAGTACATATGTACATTTTACAGTTTTTAATCACTATCTTTTTAAGATGTGCTTGTTAATTAGTAACAGGAAATAGAGGATGATATATAAAGGTTTTATGTTTTCCAGTTCCGCATCTGATGAAGTCTATGGAACTTTGACCAAAACGCTATTTAATACAGTGTATGCGTTTATGAGTGTAGTGTGTTTTACGGGGCTGGATTAAAGATTCTGAATACCAGTGCTGGCTTGGACTTTCCATGGGTACTTTTGGTTTTGGTTATTTCGTAGGTAAATACTTATGACCATGCATCACATGGCTCAGTCAACCAATAAAACTCTTGCTCTTTAGAATACATGCTTCTTGACTCCAGCACACATTTGATGCAAACAGAATTACTTAGACATACAAGTGCAGTGGCTTGGACAGTTGACACTCTAGCTCCTTTGCTTTTAATATTTTGATAAAATTGTTTACTGCCTATGTTTGCCCATTGTTGACTACAATTCTTCATTTTGATCTTATTCCAGAAGTGATCTGTCATTGTTGGAAAGTGTCCAAAAGAATTTTATAAAAATAATAATTGATTGTAAGACTTCATCATATAATGAATTTTTAGAAAAACTAACTTTAGGTTCAATAAGTTATCACTGGTTGCATGGAATATCTTAACATATTGCACACTCCATGATAAAGAATTTTGGTTGTTGTAGAATATTGATATGCTGCACTAAAGGAAAGCATCATGAGTATAAAATTATTGCTTCTTATTTTCCAAATGTAAAATAGCCTTGATAGTTAAATTTATTTTTATTATCATAGTCCTATGTCTATGTCAGGGTTAGTTTTCTTTAACTGCATTTAGATATCTGGCCTGGGAATAAAATTTATTCAAGGAGTATAAAGTTTTCATTGTGATGTTCTATGACGGCTATGCAGTATATTCAAACTATAATGAGTTTCCTTATCTCTTTCCTTGTATTATGTTGTCTACCACAATGAATTTAAACCTTGGGTAGTTGGTACTTTCTGAAGTATGTGCGCATCCTATCATGTTCAGCTTAATTTTTACATTTGCCAAGTCTTTCAGTTACATAACATACAAGTGTTTGTAGAGTCATTATGACAGTCAGTGGGGTGTTTTCTCAACACAAAATTACCCAAAGTTTTAACAATAAGCTATTAACTGCCTTGAGAGTTGCAGCAATTTAAGTGTCCTTAGGAAATATACTGTGCTGGGTAGATGAAGCAACATTTACTAAACACACCAGAGTAGTATGGACTCCATGTTTTTGTGTCACATATCAAGATATGTTATGTCTTTCTATCAAATTTTCAGATTTCTTTTAATAGACAATTATAGGATTATCCCTGTCTTTGTAAATTATGCTATGCCCACTTGCAAATTTTAGATTTGTAGGCTACTGAAATGTGACCTGAGCTAGAATATATTTTTTTTGTTCATTGCACTCTTTCCTTAAAGAACTGTTTCACCTATACCAGATGTTTTAGAAAATCATTGTCACATGAGATTACTCTTGAATATCTGACTTCTTTTCCACTGGTGGCATTGTTCTTTATGAAACATAGGTTACAATGAGTACCATGGGAATATATATTTATAAAAGTGCTTTTGTTTTACATTGTAGAACGCATGCTTTCAGATAAATCATCATAATGTATTTGTGTCTGTGAATAATATTTTGTTTGAAACAGTAGCTGCAAAGCACAGATTATTTGTAGTAATACTGAAATATGGCTCCATGAGTAAAGTGTAATGCTTCTGTGATCAACAAACATAACTGTGATAACAAAAAATTCTCAACACTCAAAAGTGAATGACATTCACAAAATAAATAAGTAAATTCTTTCTCTGATCCTTTCCAAATTTCTACTGCATGTATAGTTACTGTCTTATCTATTTTGACATTGTAAAATGTATTTTATTTGTATTCTGCCTGACATTGGTGATATTATATAACATAAAAGATTTTGTTTGTACAGGTGCTTTTCTCCCCTGCACTGAAAAAGGACCTTTCTGCCCAGTTGGACTTCCGGGTTAACAAAAGTAAAATAAATGAATAAAGCAAGAATAATGCTTAATATTTGTGAAGTGGTGATTGCCAAACAGAAACTCTCTCCTACTGACTAAATAGTAACATAATGACTACAGTGCCTCCCATCATTATGCATCTAATTGGAATAAAGTATTTATTGTTGAAAATAAAGAAATCATTTTCTATGATAAGCTCCAGTATGGTTGCTTTATAGTATAAATGTCAATATGTCTTGTAACTGGACTATAAATAAAATAGTTCCTTAACATACTTAGCCCAACATTGTAAAGGAACCACATTGTTTCTCTCATTTGTAATTATCTGAATCTCTCAAGTAATAGGAAAGTTGGCTACTGTGATTAAACAGTTTCTCACATACAGTGCTGGTGATTCCATTATAAAACCACTGGATGAAATCATAGGTTTGATGTATGGGTTAGTGAGAGACATAAATATTTTGAGTATATCAAACAAGAAGAGATGAAAGAAAGGCTAAGTGTTAAAAAGTTTATACAGTAATGTATTTAAACAAAAATCCTAGCAAAACCTTATTTGTCCATTAATATGCTCTGTTAATATCATATGCACTGACTCCATTGTACTCTTCAATGTCTAAAAAAAATACACCAAGTGCACATAATCTGCATTGTCCATGATAACACTTCCTCCTTTGTCATCTTTAAGTATTCTAGTGCTGTCATTCAGCTTTAGCACTTTCTGTGCTCTAGAATTCTTAGCAGACTTTTTATGATAATTACATTTTAGAGGCTTCCTTAATAAAGCTAATATCTTTGATTCACAATTACTTTCAAAAATGGCATTACCTGACATAAAGGTGGGTTAGAAACACTTTTTCACTTCATCACATACTCAATATGTGCACAAAATGACAATCTTTGAACATATAAATTGAGCCTTCTTGTAAACAATTTTAGGTTTAAAATAGCAGCAACAAGATAAACTGTTTTAGCTGATTGTATAAAAACATTTTATTTAACAAATCCCCATAATGTTCATTTAAATTAAGTTGACTAATCTTAAATACCTTTACATTGGTGTCCAATGATAGAGACTAGTAGTATCTACCTCTCTGATGTCTGCCTATGTCTCTTTGCTTCAGTGTATTTTTCAGTAAGTAATCATTTTTCTTTTGTGGTCTAGTCAACAAAACAAGCATGTTCAAATTCATGCTATGATGATGGGAAAACAGGACTAGGACCATTAACTTTTTTCTTTTTTTCCTATGGTAAGCTTTCATGTCTTCTTAACTAAGGAACTTCTTAAAGATTAGCCTCACGTGTAGTATATTACCTGCCTGCATGACCTCAATTGTTTTTAATTAGCAGAGTCAATAATTTGGTGGACATACCTTTCCTTCTTTTTAATTGAATACACTTTGCCAGTTCTATACCTTTCATTGCAATTGAATGTACTTCGACAGTTCTATGATTATTCAGGTATTTTACACATGTCCCACTTTTTCCCTTAGTCACAATCTTTTTCCCAACATATTCAGTCTCACAAACAAATCATTGTATTTGAAATGGTAGAAATGGAATTTGAAGTGGGTAGTGATGTCTTTATGTGTCTCTACAATTAGATTACCTATGTTTTGTTTTGTGCCTGAAATAATTTGCATTAACTCACAAAATATTGTATCAAAACAGGCACATAACTCATGCATAAGGTCTTATCTGCGAGCCAATTTGTAATTTTATTGAATTGGATTCTTTCAGCACACTGTTCATCTATGTGCTATCTAAAAACATTTTCCCACTGTAACTGCTGAGTCCACACTTGGCATCCAAACTAACTCAAACGTTATAACACCAACACCATATTTAAGTCATAGGAACTAAATGAAGCCTTGTGCCACCAATACATATAATTTCACTCAATTCATTATTTAATAGTTTGTTAGATTTTCCAATTTTTATTCTGATGAAGTCTTGTGCATACTGAAAAATCAAAAGTTTCAACTGTATTTATTTTCCGTTTGGTAACTGTGTAAGTGGACTGGTCTACTGACCATTTTCTGCCATGATTAAGGCTCGAAGGAGCATTAAACAAATGTCTCATGTCAGATAACGTTAAGTATAAGAGTAAAATGTTTTGCAAATACAAAAATAATGCATTACATAAGGTAAGGATAAAGTCAAATTTACATGTGTCAGTTATCAGAAAAACTAGGAGCACTTTTGTAGCCTTTTAAAGCCATAGATTCAGTAATAAATTATCATGTTTCATAATACAGTTGATATAGTAAGTATATGTTATCATCCATTTCCTTGAAAACCAGCTACATTTGGATTATTTCAATAAATGCTCCTTCAGTTTAGCTCTAAAGTTTTTTCAGGGTATTCTGTTTATATAACTCAAACAGTTAATTATTCTAGATAACAGGTCCAAATCTGGATAATTTTTTTTAGTTTTTTTTTTTTGTTTGTTTGTTTTACCTATGTTTTAAATATTGGTATCAGTAGAGAGGAGAGAGCTTTATTCTAATTGTTTCCAAGACTATACGTTTGACCCTTTATTTCTGCTACTCGAGTTTAGTGCTGATATTTTAGAATAACAGAAAAAGGACTTATGCATAAGTAGCCACATTTATTCACACAGTTGGAGATAATGAAATAAATTTAACACATTTAATCTTGCTGATGAACGAAACAACTGATTTAGCAGTCATGAAATGTGAATATGAGGAGATGCATGATTCACCACTGAGACACATTTTCTGTGGAATAAAAATGGTAGACTAATGGTATAGTAAGAAGAAAGCAATGCTTTAAAAAGAAATAGCAGTACAGTCTAAAGGTTGAATAGAAAAAAAACAGCTAAAATAAAGTTAAAGGAGGAAACTGATTCTTATTATTAATGTGGGCTCATACAGAAACCACATGGAATTGAGAAAGCTTAAAAAGAAACCATAAAATAGTTACACAGTTAAGAATAAGAGATAAACAGTTGAACTAATCCCATCTTACTTACTCAATATTGTTGCATGCATGAGAGCATAACATGTCCAGTGATGATTAAAGCATGGATATAATGTGGATTATTGAAGTCTTTCTTGACAGTGTGTAAAACAAGAGAGAAAGTGGCCAGTGAAATGCTTTGCAAATAACTGATATAAATATAAATCCATGATTTGTTTCTGGAAGCCATAGATGCATATGGAGTAGATGTGTGAATGCAGGAAAGGTAGAAGAACATGAATGTTGCAAGGAAATATATGACTGGACTGGGAAACTATATATTGATGGCAGCATTATTAATTTTAATCTTGACACTGGTGTCAAGTGTTATATCATGCTAAAAAGTACATTCAGAGAACTGCATTTACAAAAATAGACCTTAGAATCCCTTATTTCAAATTTGCCATCACAACAGCCTAACTTACTGATAAGAATTGCTGCCTGTGAAGAATTATGAATGATTAAGCATATATCTGGTGTGCAGATGTTTAATATATATCAGTGGAGAGTAAGCATACAAAACAGACAAATATTTACACAGTCATAAAGCCAGTCTTCTGCATGTTCAATAAGAAAAGGACTCTCATGCATGCAATCATGAAGGGCATAAATTGCACATTTTCAGAGTAAATAACATATGTACTTGTGAAGTAAACAACTCACACAGTATATCAGAGAATTCACAAAGTAATGCTGTGAAAAATAATGAGTTGATGAGAAATACAGACCATAAACTACATTAAAGACTAACAGATGATCCACTGTGGCAACCCCTAATGGGAACAGCTGAAAGAAGATGATGATGAAACTACATTAAAGACTAATGCAAATAAAGAAAATTTATCTCAAAGCAAAAATTCTATACATTTTGAAAGTTATGCTGACATCTTTACAAGGCTTTGCTGTATGTTGGATCACTGTAAATTTCAGATAATATTGGATATTTCACTATCTGTGCATGCATTAAGTAGAGTTTCAGTGGAAATGAAGCATGTGGAACAAATGGGAGTAATAGTGAGACAAACAGAGTCTTATAGTTTCATATGTTCATAGGTGTTTACTAGGCTAATGACCACACGGGCCTTTTAAGCCTAGCCATGCAGCCCAAATCTCTGACAAGTTCTGATACCTAAGATAAGTGTAAGCAGGGGTTTGGGAGATGAAACATTTGCAATCCGGGTACTGGGAGATGAACCATTTACAGGTTGCCTTTGTCCATTAGAAACCTAGGTGCCAAACCAGGGATGAATTTCCTGTTCCTTATCACAGTTGTCCAAGTTGCACTTGAATTGGGTTAGGGAGGAACTCTGCTTCACATGGATGGGGAGCTAGTTCCATACATGGGGTAGTATTTGGGATACATACCTGTCTCTCCAGCAGGTCATATTTATATCACAGGCAAGATTTAAGTCTTTATAACAGCTAATTCTGGTGCTGCTTGTTTTGTAGATATGCAGGAAGTCCGTCAGAGTGGCATCTGACAATTCCCTGTATACCAGGCATAGATCTCCCCTCAAAAGACTGTAGGAGACAGAATATAGGAAGAGGGCCTTGACGTTGTCTGCACAGGGCATTTTACTTATGCCCTGTATTCTTTAAATGAGGAACCACTGTGGACATTCCAGTTGTTGGATATGCCTGGATAAGTACATACCAAAGAGGGCATTATACTCAATGATAGGTCTGATGAATGCTGAATACAGGAGAATAATGACTTCCTTGGACTTAGATGCCATACTTTTGTTTATAAGTTGCACAAATATATTGATTTCCTAACTACTGTAGATGTGTGATGGTCAAAGGTTAGATTACTATGTGTGTCCCTAAGTCCCTGACTACTGGGTCAAATCTAAGTGCTGTGTTGTCAATATGATAGTTACCAGTGGTGGATGACTACACAAAGGATACTATTATGCATTTCTTGGCATTTAGTTTTAGTACATACCTCTGACACCAGTTGTTAGGCTGTGTCAGCCCCTCCTGGAGAACATTTGTGTCAGTGCAGGATTCAATGAAAGCTCCTAATTTGCAAGCATCTGCAAATTTAGTCAGCCAGAGACCACTGATATTGGCCTTGACTTCAAAGAAGTAAATGCCAAAAAGGAGCAGTCCAAGGACTGATCCCTGAGGGACACCACTTGTGACTGGCCTCTTTGTAGAGGTGAACTCCCCCATTCTAACTTCCTGTGTTCTGACCGTGAGCTAGCTGGCTATCTGCTGTGTGACATATGAGTTTCTACCTAACATATTGAGTTTGTCAACAATGCCTGAGTGGCATATTGTGTCAAATGCCTTGGCCAGGTCATGGTAGGCAGTATGAACCATTTTTACCTCATCCATTGCTTTGCTTACCTTCTCATAGGTGTTTACTAGGCTAACAACCACAAGGGCCTTATTAAGCCTAGCTATGCATCCCAAATCTCTGACGAGTTCTGATACCCTTGCTAAGTGTAAGCATGGGCCTGGGAGATGAATCATTTACAGGTTACTTGTTTGCATCAGAGTCATAGGTGCCAAACCAGGGATGCATTTCCAGTTTCCCATCCAATTCTTGAAGTTGCACTTGAATTGGATTAGGGAGAACCTCTGATTCACATGGATGGGGAGCATGTTCCATAGACGGGGTAGTCTCTGGGATACATACCTATCTCTCCAGCAGGTCCTATTTATATCACAGGCAAGGCTTAAGTCTTTAGAATGGGTAATTCTGGTACTGTTTGTTTGTCGATATGCAGGAGGTCCATCAAAGTGGGGTCTGACAATGCCTTGTATGACAGGCATAGCTCTCCCCTCAAATGCCTGTAGGAGACAGAGTACAGAAATGGTATCGTGAGGTGGTCTGCATAGGACATATTACTTATGCCCTGTATTCTTTTAGTGAGGAACCTCTGTGGACATTCTGGTTGTTGGATATGCCTGGTTAGGTACATACCAAAGGAGGCATTGTACTCAATGATAGATATGATGAATGCCAAATACAGTGGAACAATGACTTCCTTGGACTTAGATGCCATACCTTTGTTTATAAATTGGGCAACATAGAATGATTTCCTCACCACTGCAGACAAGTGATGGTCAAAGACTAGATTACTATGTGCATCTCTAAGTCCCTGACTACTGGGTCAGCTCTAAGGGCTGTGTTGTCAATATGATGGTTATTAGGAATGGAAGACTTTGCAAAGGATATTATTATGCATTTCTTGGCATTTAGTTTTAGTCCATGACTCTGACACCAGTTGTATATCTGTGTTAGCCCCTCCTGGAGAACATTTGTGTCAGTGTGAGATTCAATGACAGCTACTAACTTACAATCACCTGCAAATTTAGTCAGCCAGAGACCACTGACACTGGCCTTGACTTTTGAGAAGTAAATGCTAAAAAGGAGCAGTCCAAAGACTGATCCCTGCGGGTCTCCACTTATGATTGGCCTCTTTGTAGAGGTGGACTCCTAAATTCTAACTTCCTGGGTCCTGTCTGTGAGCCAGTTGGCTATCCACTGGGTGACACAAGTGTTTGTACCTAACCTCTTGAGTATGTCAACAATGCCCGAGTGGGGTATTGTGTCAAATGCCTTGGCCAGGTCAAGGTAGGCAGTGTGAATGATTTTGCCCTTATCCATTGCTTTAATGACCTTCTCAAAGAAGTCCACCAGGTTGAGTAGGCATGATCTCCCCTTTACGAAACCAAACTGGGTTGGGTCCAGTGTCTGGAGGTTTACTATATCTCTACTGATCATCTCCATGATAATTCTTTCCATGGCTTTACATATACGACTAGTGATACTTATGGGTCTGTAGTTTCCAGGGTCTGTAGATGGCCCACCTCTGTGCAGAGGGATAACTGTTGCCTTTCTCCATTCATGAGGCATGAATCCTATTTAGATGCTACAGTTAAATAGTAATTCCAGAGGCCCTGATAGGTCATGTTTCATGCTATTTAGAAGGCATCCTGGGATATTGTCTGGGCCCATTGATGCTGTGTTCTTGGTCTTACAGAGAGCATTAAGGACCTGTTCCCCAGTGATAGTAGGGGGGGGGTTATATCTGATGATATTTCCTGAGGGAAGGTTGGGGGGAGAGAGGAGTAAAGTTGGAGCTGAATTTATTACTCAGGAGGTTTGCTATATCTTCTGGCTCAGTGTAGGTGGCTAAATTCACAATGAGCTCTGCACACAATTGTGTATTGCTTTTGATGTTGTGGACATAGCTATGAAAACAAAAGTGCTGCAGATTCTAAAGACAACCACAAGGCATTCTATAGTGATGTCAAGAATCTACATGGCAATACTCAGATCTGCTCTGAGTTAAAGCACAATGGCAATACATATACAGAACCAACTGATATTGCCAACATATTGGCCAACAGGTTCAGTGTGAACTTTACCCCCCCCCTTTCACCCCTAAAGGGCCTATCACAATACCTGAGGAATGCCAGTTCCCTAGTATCACAGCTACAAAGGTAAAAACCACATTGTCCAAAGCCAAGAATACAGCTTGCTGTGTTCTACATGAATTACAAAGTTAATTGGCACCACACCTGAGTACCTTGTTCAATCACAGCCTCATTTCAGGCTTTGTTCCTACCCAATGGTGAACTGCTATGATCATCCCACTCCACAAAGGGGGAGCGACTACAGACCCTGGGAACTACTGCCCCATTAATCTGACAAGTCTGATATGTAAAGCTATGAAGCGCATCATCATGGACCTTATAAATAAGGACATAGGGAATCTCCAAACTCTGGACCCCACACAGTTTGGGTTTGTGAAAGGTAGATCATGCCTGCGCAACCTGATAGACGTCTTCGAGTCAGTCACCAGAGCTGTGGATAAGGGCAAGGTAGTTCACACAGCCTACCTAGATCTTGCCAAGGCCTTTGACACCATCCTTCACTCAGGAATCATAGCTAGACTCACTAAACTAGGCATAAACCCCTATGTCATAAGATGGGTTGCCAACTGGCTCACTGATAGAACCCACACTATAAAAGTAGCGGACTCCAAATCTGACTACCAACCAGTTACAAGTGGTGTCCCACAAGGATCGGTCCTAGGTCCTCTCCTGTTTGGTATCTACTTCTCTGTACTTTAAGCCAACACAAAGGTACTCTGGCTGACCAAGTTCGCAGATGATTGTAAACTGGGAGCTATTATTGATTCTTCAACTGATGTAGACATTCTACAAAAAGACCTCACTGACACCAATGACTGACGCCAGAACCATGGCCTTAAGCTCAATGCCAAAAAGTGCATTGTCATTCCCTTTGGGAAAAATTTGGTCCCCATGAACAACCACATAGGTCGTAGTCCACTAAGCACCAAAGGTGTGATAAGAGACGTGGAGACACAGGTTGACAGCAACCTCTCCTTTGATAACCACATTGTCACTGTAGTCAGAAAGTCCTTCTATGTGGCACATCTCATTACAAAAGGTTTCTCATCCAGGAAGAAAGTGGTTATAATCCTTCTTTACTCGTCCCTCATTAGACCTGTTATAGAATACAATGCCACATTTGGTATGTACCTCAGTAGACACCTATAACAACTGGAAAGGCCACAAAAATACCTCACTAAGAGGATCTTAGGCCTTAGGCACATGCCCTATACAGACAGACTCAAAAAACTCCAGCTATACTCTGTCTCCTATCGCCTACTTCAAGGTGATCTCTGCTTGACCAATAAAGCCATGTCTGACCTAGAGCTGCTAGATATGCTACACCTAAAGAAATCCCAATCCCTCCGTGCCACACACTCCAGGGACCTAAACTTCATTACCACAATAAACAGAACATGCTGGAGGGACAGGTTCCTAACCCAGAGACTTCCCATACTCTGGAACAAACTTCCCATTCACATCAAGCAGAGAACTTCACTGGCCCTCTTTAACAGAAATCTTGATGAGTGGATGGGCAATATGAAGTTCAACCTGGGGATCACTTCAGTGGCCTTGCTTGACAGGAGCACAGGGAATTAACTTTGGGTGGCATGATGCTAGGGAATTTTCTTGGGCTAGGCTTATATAGGCTCCAGGGCCGTTAACTTAGTGCACACCTATGAACCTATAAATAATGCTTTGTGGTTGTCCTTGGCTTGGGAGACCAAACTTACCTCACATTTGGCTTTGGTAGACTTTATTTGTCCTCTGAGTTTTTTGTGTAGTTTAATGAGAGTGCTTATATCCTGCTGGGTGCTGCACCTCCTATATTTTGCCATGATTTTCTTCCTTCTGCATAGTCAGCTGTATGGATAATGTAATTAAAAAAGCCAAGATTAGAATCTGTATGAATCCACAAGACATAAATCAGTGTTAAGTAAGATGCATCCACTTAAAAGCACTGATGTTCAGAAAACAAATATTTATTATGATGTGAATCTGCCTGGATATTTTGCCTAATTGGTCTTTATCTAGTGAATTCAGAGCTATGTAATTTCAACACAACACTGAGAGGATACACACTTATGAGAATGGCATTGGTTAGTCCTTCAGTACCTGAGGCCTTCCAGACAGCAGTAATGAAAAAAAGTTGAGCTAAACTGGAACATGCTGAAAGGACAGGAAGACTTTTATGGAGGCTAAGACAAAATAGTCTCAAATGAACAAAGAAAAAAAACACAAGTGAGTAGCATCATATCATGTAGCTGGGTCTCCATCCTGTGCTACACTCATGACAAGAAAAAAGTAAAACTAGTAGACTAAGTTGTGTGACTGAGAGACAAAAAATGATTTGTGCTATAGTTAAATACTTATCCAAGTTTATTCATGAGAACCATCTGTACCTTTAAGGAGATTGTTTGAGAAAGCAATTGAATGATTCAGAGTGTGGGAACAACAGTGTTCCAAAGATACTGGCTACAGAATCTCCAACTCTATAACACTGTGATATGAATAAAAACACTTAGGTTACAAGTAGATGAGAGATGATATTTTACAGGGGTGGAGTTGCTACTAGAGGAGCAAACAATTGCCTCTTGTTCCACAGCACTGAAAGTAACATATCTGAAATCCTCAGGATAAAAAGGAACGTCCAACTAGAGTGGATGGCTGGGAATATTTCTGTGAATATGGGAATGGGAGCCATATCTGTGTAGAGACAGTTATTAAGACCTTAAAGCACCTAAATAAAGCATAATTACATCTTCAAAGAATGACATCAGCTCTGCAAAAATCTAACTTAAAAGTTTGTTCAAAACATAAAGAGACAGGCAATTTGCAGATGCTTTTAATGGAGTTTATTGAGCAAAGACAGGGAAAGAATTGTTGAATCAAGATTTTGAAATTAAGTCTGTAATTTGCTGTCTAAAAACAATTACAGGAAAGGTTATGAAAGCTGAAAAAAGTGCACTGAGATTGATACTGAAATGCATTTGCTAAAAGGAAGAAGTACCAATACTGATCCTATGCATACCCTGATAGTCTTGTGCAAGGTTGTTGTTCAAATCAAATTAAATAATCGTGCCAGATTGTCTCAGATACAAATGCTGAAGAAAATCCATGAAACACTTCCTGGAGTTGTGAAGTGTTAGTATCTTGTGAGGTTTCCTATGTTTTTATCAGGAAAATATCAGCAGGTCAAGATGATCAATAATTAATAAGGTTGGATGATGATTCACAGAAGTAGTCTTAAAATAAAAATGATACTCATGAGATGCCACAAAGGCCACCGAGTACACTTACTGCTGACTTGCACTTGTTTAAAAACTAGTATTATCTGATTTGTCTTGATTACTACTTGAGGTATCAAGAAGTACTCAAAATGAGAGGCACTTCATATAATTCTGTCATAATGCTTCTGAAGGCCAGATTTTTAGATGTAACATTCCTGATGTTCTAATTGTATGAAATGGTAGACCATTGTAGAGAAAAGAAAGCAGGAATTTTATTCAGCAAACTTTGTGAATGTCTATCCATTTATAAGCTGTTATTAAACCATTCAGGTGCTGTAGCTTGTAACTCAACTTACAGAATTTCATTATTAAATAGCCCAAATCTGAAACATTACATTCCAAATGATATACTGGCAACTCAAATAATATTTTAAAAATATATCCAGGTAATACTTGTGATGGTCCAAAACATATTGTAGGCTCTGTTATTAACATATAATTTTCCTACAATTCTAAGGAGTCCCTATACTTTTTCTATTACATTTTCTCTCAGTTACCAGCAAAATATTCAATGTGAACTGCTATAAACCAATTTGGAACAAATTCTTAATTCTTTACAATTCATTCTTAAGGATGTTAGAAATTCAGCCCGTATACAAACGATTTCCTAACTGCAGTACATTTCTTCTAGCTTAAATCAGCTTTCTTATTTATCAGATTCAAATTATATGCTCAAAGAAAATTGCATATTGGCAAATATCATTAGTCTGTCATTATCCCTGCACTTATTTTAGATAATAATCCTCAGCTTGTGGGCAAAAAATTCCATAAATTTACACAAGTGTGAGAATTGATGCACATTACTACCTATCAAAAAAGATCCACAAACAATGGAAAAATCAAAATAATAATTCAGACTTTATGGAATAGAACACGTTAAAGTATTCTAATCAAGTTGTTCCACAGAAATCACAAAGCCGAATATATATTACCAAAAAATGTGATTAATCACTGCCAACATTACCTCAAATGCCCATACAAATCACAAAGCCAGAAATCTTGCCAAAATGTCTGGCTGATCACTGCCAAAGACTTATCTAACTGTGCCATTTCCCTCACCCCAACTATTCAACAAATTGTGAACACCATAAATATTGCAAAAATGTATTTGGATTATAACTGCCAGCGTTATTTTAAAAAAAAGTAGTAACACTAACTCACACCACCATTCTTCAAACACTGACCATAATTCTACAAAATGTCCTTGATTTTATATTACATATATTAACAAAAAAAAAACTCCCTTCAAGTGCCTTTGCACCTACATTTAAATGGTGCAAATGTCTCTACTCACATGACCTTGCAAGTTTTAAACTTCGCTTATTTACAAGTCTGGAACATCAACTGAACTGGAACATTGCCCTCCCTGGATCACCCGGTGTTCCATGGCTGCATTTTCTTCTGTGGAACTTTATTCATTAACTTATTTACTTGTTAGAGCAAAGAAACATTGCTGTAAAAAAAAATAAATACGGAAAGGGTTCCTCTACAAGAACAGCATCCTAGGTGATGGCCTAGTTTGCTTATGCATAAAGCCAGCTCTATTCGGCATTCAAGAATGACTGCTGAAAGCATTCAGACACACACTGGATGCTTGGCATGGTGCTAGGTAAGATACAACAATTCTCTTTTTTTTTTGTTAAAGAGGCATTGCAAATTATGTCAAAACTCCTTTAACTGAAAATTAAATATCTTGTGTGTGTTGAATTTCTCTACAGAATTCAATTACATTTTGTGCTCATTTTCAAAAATTCAAGAAATCAAAAATCCATACTTAGGATGCGTACTGTGCATATGTTATGAACTGAATTTATGTTGTAAAGTGTTCTGTGAAGATGACGCTGTGATTATGGGAAAAGACCAATTCATATATGCAGCTATAAATATTCACCCTTTAACTGTATTATCATTTTGGTTAAAAATGCAGCACTGAGGTTTTTCACAGATGCTGCTGTCTGGGTAGTTTCTTTCTGATTTTAAGATACGTTTCTGAGTCTGTAAGAGGCACTGTGTATCACATTACAGTTCTATTAACAAATATTTGCTGATTTTTAAATTCCACATTTCTTTTTTCCAAGGAAATAGAATAATAAATAATACATTGAACGTCTAAGGCATGTGATAGTTTAATAACAATCTGGCATTAAAAATGCATCCATCTGCTAAGCTATGCGATCACTGAATTATAACATTAGAAGTGAAACATTTTATCTTGTAAAACTATTTACATAGAAAAAGCTATTCTGGATGTCCAAACAATTAGACGTGATTGGGATGAAAATTCATCTGTATGACAACTGACAGTGAATTATGATAGAAGTGCTCTCAGGGGAGTCATATGAAATTAACAAGATGCAGCAACTATGAACTCATTCTTTTCATATGGAAACATAATTCACAGGCATCACAGCAGTTGCCTAATTTCATGACTCAAATATGTATTGTCAGTACCACAGTGAAATTCAAAAGGTATGAGTAGTATATCAAACACTGTAAACAACAGAACTAATAACAGTGTGTTTGCTTTGACAAATCTAATTAACCTTTTTCATAGTACAAAAGAAATTATGTGTCATTTAACTAATGCAAAATCAAGGTATGAGTAGAGTAATGAAAAATGATTCATTTGTCAAATAAAATGAATAAAACAAATGCCTACTGCTAAGTGACTGGTTTAATCAGATACCTTTGAAATGAAACATGATCTAGATGGCTTGCAGCCTGCATAGCATAATTAGCAACTGACACCGTCTATCTTTTGCCATGTACTGTGTGAGTTAACATATGGTATTCCTTTTGGAGTTATTTAAGGAACCTGAAACAACTATTTTGTATAAGTTAACACATGAATGTTATGACTGAAACTAAAGTCAATAATAACATTTCACTTAATACAAAGTAGTCTGACATGGATGGGTTTGCTAGCCACTTGGATGCCTGAAGGCTGGGCATGGAGAAAAAAGGGTGTTTATTGTTTCCAAGAAGGAACAGTCCAAGTAGAAGCAGAGCCAGAGGTTTTGGAATTGTGCGACAACTTTGAGTTTATAACTCCTGTCCCATAACTGTAGCTCGTCCAATGCTATATGCAAGGCTGTGCAAAATAATCTATTTAGCTAACCAGAGATTCTGAAAAGCAACTTTGCAAAGTATATAACCATAAACCATGATGAATCCGTTAAAAATTATAGCACATTTCATTACATTAAATTACTTTTAAAAAGCAGACACTGTGGCATGCCAAGCTATGCACATTAGCCAGAGATCTCTGCTACTGGACAATGCACACATAACCATGTAGTCTACTAAACATGTCTAGGTAAAAAAAAAAAGAGATGAAACAGAAACTCTAATCATGCAACACAATAATAATTAAACTAAAAGCAGATAACATCATCAAAAATAATCCTAGCAACAATAAAAATAAAAAAAGTAGATTAATGTTTTTTTTGCCAGGTAAAATCCCAACACCATATAGGGGATGCATCTCTTATCACCTCCTGAATATTACAGTCAGATTTGATATTATTGTACACTTGCAGAAGATGCAGTTACCCTGCTGAAACAACTAGCATGGCATAAGTATTAATAGATCAGCTTTCAGTAACACATAACAAAACGCAGTTTGAAAGTGGATTTAATTTTATAAAGTAGCATATTTATTTCTAAAAAGTTACTAGTGTACTGCATATGTAAGTATTTTTCTGTTTATCAGAGAATTTTCTACAGTTTGCATGTTCTCATATGGAGAGAGTCAATACTAAACAGAAACAAAAGCAAATCTTCTTAGTGACAACTGGGTCTGTCTTTAAAATAGTCCTGTAAGACCAGTGAAATTACTGGACAACTAATTTCCACTGCACTGCCTTGACTAAGCTTTCACCAGCTATGACTTCGGTGGGAAAGTAGATGCTCAAGTTGCTCACTCTAGAGATCTTAACCTAGCTGGTGACATTAAAAGGTCATGCTGGAGAGACAGATATGTCTCCCAGAAACTGCTGCTTCTCTGGAAAAGACTCCCTGTTCACATAAAACAGACCTCCTCTATGACCCTATTTAAACACAATCTGGATAACTGGAGGGGAGACCACAAATTCGCCCTGTGGTGGCATCCTTGTCCCTCATGGACAGGAGTGGCCGGTGCTTATTACAGACCTGCTCTGTTCATAAATTCGTTCTGCAAACTACTAAAAAAAAAACAAATGGAGATACTTGGGATTAACATGGCTGGGCTTGTAAAGGCTCTAGAGACGCTAGCCTAGTAACTTTCTATGAATTTATGAACATATGTGTAAAAATTAACTAGGATGCTCCAAATAGATAAAATGGCAGCCATTAGTCTCCATATTCATCATCTAATAAAATAAAAGATCACATGCAAAAATTATTAGGAAACAGCTTCTTGACAAATGCTGAAAGGCAGAAGCAAATAACAACCTAGACCATCAAAGGTCCAAATGCTTCAACATTAGCAGACTAGAAAAAGATGTTTTAAATCGAATGTAACCCTAACAGATAAGTAGAAAGTTCAAAGACAAAGCTATAACTCTAAAATTAAAATCATCTAGTTTTTACAAAACAGCAGGAGCCAAGATAAATTGCCCAGAAAGAAATGCCAGTGCAGTCCACTTCAAGGAAGAACAAAAGCAAAGCCACATAAAAACTAAGAATATTAAAGGTTCATTTGTGGAGGGACTAGATATAACCAACAAGCTTAGAAGTGAAATGTGACAATTTTGGAATACTTCCCAGTCCTCAATCTTGAGAGGGGAAAAGGGAGCAGATGAGGGATGGTTATTCTGCTGGCATGTGAGGTCTGTTGAACAAAAAAAAATATGAAGCATATTTGAGACATTTCACAGAATGTTTGGTATCAGTGTTTCAGTGAATAGCAACATGCAGTAATAGGGATAGATTTCATATAACATAGCAACCACAGCTATAAATAATTACTTTCCTATTTTAAAGCCTTGCAAATTTTCCTTCCCTTGAAAGATACCTTAGAAAAGGTACCTTAGTTATCATATTGTCCATAAACATCTGTACTCACATCTTTTGTCTTAGAAGAATAACAAAAATAGCTTAGGACATGTTTGTCTTAAACCACTTAGATTGCACTGACCCTAGCACATTAGCAATATCAGACTTCTACAATGCATATATATATATATATATATATATATATATATATATATATATATATATATATATATATATATATATACACATGTATATATATAAATTATGTGTTTGTGTATGCACGTATATGCCTATACATACATGAACTAGTAAACTGGTAAATGTCAGCATGCATAATCCTTGAAAAACATTATTCCAAAACAGAAATGTTAGCACACTTATCTGATTCTGAAAATATTGAAACAAAATTAATCAACAAAGGAAACAATCTCCTTTTCCAACTGATAAAAGAAAACATAGTGCAGAGTTTCAGACATAATTTACTTGACAAAGGTACTGTTAGGGAAAGTGGTTTTCATAAGTTAAGGTGTAGGGAAGGTTTAAGATTAGCATATGAGTAAGTGGATAAGATGGGTTTTGTCTTGCTCCACCTTACTCATGCATTAAACTTAATCCTCCTTAAGAGGGTGTAGGTGAGAGGATAAGGGAAGGAGGGAGGTGATGAGGAGTTCATTCCAGAAGGATCCCCCACTCCACAGGCCCTCAAACATTTCCATTGCCTTATGGTGTTGCAGTGGAGGACCCCTATGTTGAGGAAGCAGAGGCTTGTGATGGCAATGTGTTCAGCCCCATCTGGGACAGAAAAATCATCAGCTTACTGTAAAGCATCCTGGACTAACAGAAGATTTCTCTACAGTATCTGTTCCACCACATGCTCAACTTAGTCCCGAAGCCCATGGTCAGTGAGACTTGAGACGGTGCCTACAGGATCGATGTAATTGACCCGACCCTGTCAGGATGTCCTTGTATGGGTTGAAGGTGATTGTTTCCTGACCTGGGAGGCACATGGCTGGGCTGCTCTTAAGGATTCTGGACCGACCTGTGGAAAAAATAAATGGAAATGGGAGAGAACAAAAATAAACCCCGGGATTCATGAAGATTGCACCAGGTGCAGGCGTAGCGTAGGCGGTATAATGCCAAATATGGCTGCCGAGCGATTCAGGTACAATCCAATTCCACATGCACTACCAGTGTACGCCAGATCTGCGCAGCTCACAGCTCAGGTATGCTAATCACCCCATGCACAGTAATGCAGCATGCAAATAAAGGTACATAGCGATTCATGAAGTGGTGTAGGCATAGCGTAAGCCTACAGAAATGTAAACCAAAAAAAATGATTTACATTTTGCCAAACAGAACATCGGAGCCATGAAAGCGGATCAGACTCATGTATTACAAATATAATAAAACAAAGAAAAGGACTGCCAAAAAATCTGGTAAACGCTCTATCCCTGTATCAAATAGTATATTAATAAATGTCATAAGGCAAAAGGTTAGAGCGAAGCACGCGCCGCACACCACAGCTCAAACAGGAAGTTTAGGGGAAGACAATAAGGAAATGCCACAGTAGGATAATTGGAGTACAACTGAGCAATTAACACCTATTAACTCACAATGGGCCATTGATGGCAGCTAACAAGGCTGCTAGCAGCAACCTGCAGAACAGGATAGGGGAGGTGTCGGATTGCAAAGAAAAGAGAACTGTAACCACAGAGCAAAGCAAACCTGCAGTAGATCGGCTATAGAACACATTTCACAAGACAATCCTGGTTTGGGAAAGTACAAAACAAGAAAGCAGGCTGCTGGATGCATGCCAGACAATGGGAGTGGAATCGTTAAGAAAAGCTAAGGCAAGGGCAAGAGGTAATCTACGGCAGCTAAATGTAATTCAACACCAAAGGCACCACAATAGCAGTACCTGTGGTAAAACACATAAGATACCCTGCATCTCCGATTGTACATATACACCCTATGACATCATCAGTGTTCAAAGCACAATAGTATAAAGTGTGAAGGCACCTCACACACACTTGTGTATTCCCAAACACTGTACCATCAGTGTAAATAGACAGGGAATTTTTACAATGCACTTGTTGGGAGCTGCCATAGCTGTGCTTCATCACCATGTGTTGGAGACTGAAGGTGTTGTGGAGGATGATGCTGACAACCACCTCAGGCCCTGGAGGAGGAGAAGAGTGTTCAGACCAAGGGTAACCTTACCAGGGGCTATATGATCCGGAGATAGTAGAGCATTACAGGGTGGACAGGGACATCATACAGCAAACAGTTGAGCTGTGCCGGCCACGCCTGAGATCCAGAAAAAACAGAGGGGAACCCATCCCAGTGGACACAAAGGTATGTGTAAGCTTGAGAATACTAGCCACAGGTACCTTTCAAAGACATATCATGGAGATCTCACAGGCATCCGTATCCAGGGTACTCCACCAGTTCCTGGATGCCATGTTACCACATGCAATGAGCATATATACTTCCCCCGAACTCAGGAGGAGTTGGCCAGCAATATGCGTCTCTTCCATCATGTGGCACACTACCCGGAAGTACTGGATGCAATAGACTGCATGCACATACATATCAAGTCACCACCCGGTGAGCATGGTAGGTGCTACATAAACTACAAGGGATACCACTCCATCAACTGCCAGGTTGTGTGCAATGCCCAGGGCATTATCATGGATGTGAGTGCTGGCAGCCCTGGAAGCTACCATGACTCCCACATCTGGCATGCCTCACAGCTGTGTCAGGTATTTATCAAGGGGGACATCTCATATGGCCACCTTGTGGGGGATGCTGGCTATGCACTGGAGCCGTGGATGATGACTCCCACTATAATGAGGCACACACACAAACCAGAATCATCAGAGAGCATGTGTTTGGGATGCTGAAATCACAGTTCCATTGCTTGGACATATCTGGTGGATATGCAGTACTCTCCAGGCACATGTGCCCACATCTTCATAGTATGTGCCATGCTACATAATATGATTCTGCAGAAACAGCTGCAGCAGGGACGTAATGGTGAAGGCCCTCACAGCCCACTGCAATTGCCAAGGCCATCACAGGCACAGAGGGATTCAGACCACAAGCACCCTGTACCAGCCCCAGTAGGCAGACGGAGGCATATCCAATATTCCCACGCCTTGGCAAAGAGGGAACGTATAGCACATACACTGACAGTGTAGGCCCCTACAGACTGACACACTTCTCCACCTGCACACACAGTAAAATGGATGGCACACACACACGACCACCTGTAAATTGTAATGTATAGGTGGCCTACTGTGTGAATCCTACATAGGCAGCCCTCAACTATTGCACACACAACAGCTATTAGAACAAGGAAAGTCAACACCTGAACAGTAAACAAAGCTAACAGCATATGTTGATACTGTATGTATAGGTTCCTAGGTACATCGGTAGGTACATGCCCGATTGTCAGAGGCCATTCATCAGCCTAGGCAAAATGTGTTTGCTGTCACCACTCATCAATTAACTAACTGTCTCTCTGTGGAGCAAAGCCAATTGCAGGATCCATGTGTGTAACCATTGTCCCCCACCCACTCTGCATGGATTCCCTGGTGTGTTAATGAGGGGCTCCATATAATGTAATCAGGGATGTAGTGCCAAAGCATGGGGAGTACCCATGACAGGTATCTGTCACCCCAGAATTCTCCAGTTATAGTTGTGTCAAGATGTAGCACATTACAGTGTGTGGCTCACTGTGACATAGATTCCCAATGCTGTAGCACATCCATTAAACATCACTTGGACATACCATTAATAGGTATCATCCATATGTAAACTAACTGAGTTACACATTTGATTGCAGTATGGAGGAACAGCCATAGTACAGTCCACATACAAAACACCATAACACTTGTACAAATCCCAGATGACCAAGTGGTAAAGCCACTGACTCTGTCGTGCATGTTCCTGGTTCCATGTCCTGCAAGGTCCGTTACGTAATCCCGATGGCACGAATAATGGATGTTGGATGCAGGTCATTAGAGCATGTTTCAGCATATGTTAGCGGGTTTATGTGGTGGCAAGTGACAGTAAGCATCGTTTAAACATGACTACACGGATATGCGCAAAACAGGTCTACGCTTTGCTGAATATCGTGCAGATCACGGTCAAAGGTGTCCAAAACAGGTGAAACCAGCATTATTTACCCTTGTACTAATAGTGCCTGCTCTGAGAGGTAAAATGACCACTGCCAAAAGTAGAACACGCAACCATGTACACAATCACCTACCACTAAGCTACCCGAGATGTACCAACGGCAGATGTGCATTGTGACAGGTTAAAACACAAAAGGCCAGAGTTCAGGAGACAGTATACACCACCAGGTACCCAACAAAAGGTGTGTTCACTCTTTTGCTCTCTCTCTCTCTCTATATATACATATATATATATATATATATATATATATATATATATATATATATATATATATATATATATATGGTTCCCTATTAGAATCCTGAAACACTATAAGCCTGAAAGTCAAAATCCTGAAAACTAATGACTGAAAATGCAAAATCTTGAAAATGCAAAATCCTGAAAGTCAAAATCCTGAAAACACAAAATGGACATACTGACGTCATTGTGGCTTTGCTATTGTTAGCCCTGTGGTGTTAGGTCATGCGTTGGGTCCGGGTGAGTGTGCGGTTGGTTTTATGTTAGGGTTAGGGGCGGTATAAGTGAGTTAGGGTTAGGGTGCAGGTTAGGCATGTATGCAATAGTGACAAATATTGGGGTTAGGGGTGGTTTAAGTGAGTTAGGTTAGGCGGGTCAGGTGAGTGTGCGATAGTGACGGACCTTAGGGTTAGGGTTAGGGTCAGGGTCAGTTGGTAGATATTAGTGTCTTTATAGTGACATATTTGCATTATTTGTGTTTTCAGGATTTTGACTTTCAGGATTTTGCATTTTCGAGATTTTGCATTTTCAGTCATTAGTTTTCAGGATTTTGACTTTCAGGCTTATAGTGTTTCGGGATTCTAATAGGGAACCATATATAGATATACATATATATATATATATATATATATATATATATATATATATATATATATATATATATATACATATATATATATATATATACAATAGAGATAGAAAGGGTAATAGAGAGATATATGTCGATATATACAGATATACATATATCTGCAAATATATAGATAGGTTAACGACATGTACACAACCATGGAAGCACAAATAAATCAGATACTGCCAGCTACCAAATGCTTTACATACCGACATGCATAATCACGAGGCTTAAAGACCAAAAGACCACAGTACCGGAACGCTAGAACCGCGAGTAATATTATCACGATGTTAAGGGACATTTAGTTATTGCTGCTGATGCTGTGGTCCAGGTAGGTACTGTGTTTAAGTGTGGTTCTGATTGCTGTAGTGTGTGTAAGTGTGTGTTGAGAGTGTGGTGTGTGTTTCCGTGGGACTGTAATGTGTGTGTGTGTGTGTGTGTGTGTGTGTGTGTGTGTGTGTGTGTGTGTGTGTGAGTGTGTTTGCATCGTGTGTCTGTTCGTGCTAACACAGAGGTAGATTATTACAGTAGGTGTGGTCATAGCCGGCCTTAGGCATACGGTTACCACCTGTCCCACTTTGAGAGGGACAGTCCCTCTTTGGGCAGTTGTGTCCTGACAAAAAATATTAAAAAGGGCAAATGTCCTGAGATTGTAGGACATAATTATGTCCCATATATTATGTAATAGTTGCATTAAATAGTTATTCCTGTATCTAAAATACGTAAATGTTACAAGAAACATAATAACCAACTAAAGTGCTACAAGAATAAGGTTTTATTTAGGATAAAAGTAAGTTCTATCCTTTGTTCTGATTGTGGGTATGTGTCGGCCTCTAAACCCCGATGTGTATTCTGCAAATATCCCACTATGGCCATTTGAAAAGGTGGCAACCCAAGCGAAAGAGGTTCAGTCACCAACACAACTGCAATGAGTGCAAATATATGTGACAGAAATACACGAGACAGCTTTCATGTAGCAACATTTCATTACATATCGATGTATTTCCAGAGGGATTGAAGGATCAGCATCACCTGCATGCTATATAGGAACCAATTAACAATGGCTTAATGAATAAGCATGCAATAACCATAATACTAGTCTACTAAATGATAGGTCTTCAATTAGAGAAGGAGCCCCAACACACATATGGAATATGTATAAATGCAGTCCCCATAAACCTTTGTCTGCTATGTACACCCACCTACATCTCCCCCACACCCGAAACAATTGCAATACAGACTGTAATAACATCACAAACATCTACTCACTCAATGACATCTGCAGAAACGTTAACATATCTTGTGAGAGACACACTTGTAATGGTGCCATGTGAAATTGTTGCTGTTGTACAATGGAACAGATGCTAATGTACAGGTTTTGTTTGCAATAGTCTCGTATCAGACAGTTGAGATAACAGCTACACACACATGTAGAACTACATACTCTAGCCGTCACACATAATCCACGGGGGACATGAATTCAAAATATCTGTGTCTCTCCATACAGCAGTTGCAATTCATCACAATAAAACACATCCAGGCCGTCTTCCTCGCAGGTAGGGCAAAAGGATAATGTCCAAGTGGAGTATTCAATTATGCCCCACTGTTGCCATGTAATTGGCTAATGGAGCAGCTGCACAGCTGATGTGCATGTAATAATTTACTCCTGAACACCAATTGGTGGCAGGATACCACATGTTACAGGTATCTACGTATAAAAGGATGGCTTGCCATACATTCAAACCATATGCTCATACCATAGAACCGTTTAAACAGGAAAGGAGTAAGACAGATATTTTTGTAAACTCGGACCACTAAGAAGGTATGTAAAACACTCAGTATGATAGTGTATGTGGTGCCTGTTCTGTATTAATGAAAGTGTACACAATGCATACAGTGGGAAAAGGTATTATGTAGCGATGTCTTGTTGAGCATAGTAATGCTTGTAGAAATTGTGTGTACTGCTGTTGGCCACAAGGTAAACATCTCATACACCACAAGGGATACTACATAAGGGCTTTAAACATAACAATTCCACTCCAGCCGCTGTCAGTGGTACGGTATGTCCAACAAGTACGTGCCATAACAGGGGATAGTATATGTTGATATACTGTAACAATAGGCATATGCATGGGTGTATAACGAGAATAACATGCCTAAGGTGGATCTGCTGTGCAATTATGCTTTGCATTATGGGATATTGTTTCAAAAATGTGAAATGCACAGTATTGTAGGTAGATATGTAAAATATTTTACATAGCATTACTGTTATATTATGCAAACATAAGTTATGTCTATTGGCATGTACAATACACAATAACAGGATACATATGGCTTGTAGTCACCAGACAGTGTAACAGCATGATAGCTAATTGAAATGGAAGAGATACTCAATTATCCATGCACAAAGGACAGGCCCGTAATTGAGTACAATGCCCCTTTTGGGATGTACCTTACCAGACACCTGCAGCAACTGGAAAGACCCCAAAAGTACCTCACCAAGAGGATCAAAGGGCTCAAACAGATATCATATGCTGCCCGGTTAAAGAAACTCCAGCTCTACTCAGTGGCATACCGCCTGCTCAGAGGCGATCTGTGCCTGACGTATAAAGCCATGTCCAACCCGGAATTAATGGACATGCTGCACCTCAGAAAATCCATATCCCATCGAGCTACGCACTTGAGAGACTTGAACCTCAGCACTGAAATAAATAGGACATGCTGGAGGGACAGATTCATAACCCAGAGGCTCCCTTCACTCTGGAATAAAATGCCAGTCCAGGTTAGTCAGAGTCCCTCATTGACTCTCTTCAAGAGGAATCTTGATGAGTGGATGGGAGATCGTAGGTTTACCCTGGGTATCACTTCTGTGTCACTGTTAGACAGAGGCACAGTATACTAACCTCGAAAAAGGGCATAGCAAAATTAATTTAAAATGGGTGGTGAAAGCCAAACAGACTCTGGCTAGGCTTATAAATGCCCTAGGGCAGATAGCCTAGTATGAACCTATGAACCTATGAACCTATAGGTTCATAGTTAAGTACTATGCTGTCTGGCCAAGTCAATTTGTAAGCCCAACTACAGTGTTTTCACTGGCGGCACCTCCCTAGGTTAGTGTCCTGTGCCTATGAATAGCAGAGCCATTTGTTTCCTGCACCTGTGTACAGTACAGCCACTGCAGTGATCCCTGGCGTACATGTCTGTCTCCCATCCACCCATTGAGGTATCTCATGAAGAGTGATAGTGAGGGTCCCTGCCTGATGTGCATAGGAATCATGTTCCAAAGCATGGTGAGTGTCCGGTTCAGGAATGTATCCATCCAGCACGTCCTACAAATCGTTGCGTTTGGGTACATATCCCAGAGCATGTTGCTCTCAGTGGCTTTTGCTTATGTTGCTTATGTGGAGCATATCCATCAATATTGTTGTGGACATGGGCCTTGTATGTTCAGCAGAGGTTACCTCTGAGTATGCAGTATGCAAATGAGTACAGTTGGGATTTCTGTAGTTATGCTGCTTACGTCATCCTTCGGAGGTCAGTAATCCTGTTGGTGTGTTAATGTTGTGGTATTTAAAGCCATTGCTGTTCTGTAAGGTACACCCCAAATGGGGTGTTGTACCCTTGAACGTGTTTCATAAGTCAGGAGTATAGAGGTACAATGGCTGCCTTTGTTCCGGCTACAAACCCATTACAGATTAGGGTGGCCACGTAGAAGGATATTCACGCCACCTTGGCAATATGGTTATCAAAGGAGTGGGTGCTATCTACGTGTGTACAAAGATCCCTTATAATGTCTTATGTATGTAGGGGACTACCACCTATGTGATAGTCAGTGGGTGATTGCTGTAATCCAAAGGGGATGTCTATGCACATTGTGGCATGCAGCTTGAGGCCATGTTATCGACACCAGGTATCCATCACAGTGACACCCTTATGGAGGGTGTCTGTATCAGCTGGTGAATCAATCATGGCTCCTAGTTTGCAGTCGTCTGGAAACCTATTCAGGGAAAGTCCTTCTGTGATAGCCTGTACCTCAGGGAAGCATATACCAAACATGAGGGGCCCTATGACGGAGGACTGGGGTATGCCAATTGTAACTGATGTACAGTAGGAACTATGGTATGCTACCCTCACTGTGTGGGTCCTGTCCGTGAGCCACTTTGCATAACATTTCGAGACGTAGGGGTCATTGTGCAGGTGAATGTGTATGTTGAAAATACCAGAATGAGGAACGGTGTTGAAAGCCAATGAGAGGACAAGGTAGGCTGTGTGGACCTCCTTACCATCATCTACTACCTTGGTAACTGTCTCAAAGGACTCCACCAGGTGTAGGAGCCATGGTCTGGCCCTAACAAATCCAACCTGGGTGTTATCAAAGGTTTGGAGGCTACCAATGTCTCTGTGAATGACTTCCATGATGATGTGCTCCATAGCCTTGCAGAACAGTCTAGACAGGCGTATATGGCAATAGTTCCTCTGGTCCATTGTGGCGCCACCTTTCTGGAGTGTGATAACTGTTGCTTTGTGCCATTCAGGGGCCACAATGCCTGATACAAGGCTATTAGTGAATTTGGTGCCCAAGTGGGCAGCCATGTCATTCTGAGGTTTGTGTAAATCGCAGCCTGGGATGTTGGACGGTCACATGGAGTCTGTGTTCCAGGCTTTAGAGAGTGTAGGTTTGAACTGCATAGTTGTGACCGCAGGGACTCTGCATTGTTCCTGCATAGATTTGAGCCCTTTATGGTGTGAGAGGGGTGTAAAGTTAGCATTGAACCTATCTGCCAGGATGTTGCCAATATCAGTTGGTTCTGTAATGTTCCTACCTAACCATTGTATGTCAGAGCAGATGTGGGTATTGCCATCGAGAGTAGTGACATACCTCCATTACGCTTTATGGTAGTCCTTGGAATGTGTCGCAGTAATGTTTACGTAGCTAGCTTTGGAGGATGTGATAAGAGATCTCTGATTTCTACTGAGGCTGACCAGGGAGCTACCCCACCCATTGGATTGTACTCTACTTTGCAACAGTCTCCTCCTTCTGTTGTACATTATGTCCATGGCAGTGGACCTCCAGAGTGGCGTCCGTTATCTGGTGGGTACCTTCATGGCTCTGTTTGGGATAGCATGATACATGCAGTCATGTGCTAATGAAGTGCAGTTGTGTATGTTTCAGCATTTGTAACTATATTGTCCATCTGCACGGATGTGATGACGTTTACTACTGCTGTCATAAGAAGCCCGAAGTTGGCTTTGTAGAAATATTGTACTGTGTTTTCCATGAAGGGTGTGGTGCCAGGATGTGGATAACAAGGGTGATTAGCATACGTTCAGAACTGACCAACGAGGTGATAACCCCAGGTGTGAAACACCAGTCACACATGTTGGTAATGTCCAGGTCTAGGATATTGTTGGCCTTGGTGGTGGTGTGTATAGGTTGATCCAGCCAATTGGAAGTTATGAATCCCAGAAAGTGTTGGCCTAATGTGTTGGTACATGAGTAGGTATCCCAATTAAGTCTGGGGTAGTGTCAGTCTCACATCAGTAGTTCCTGTTTGAACCCTACTTTCCAGTACACCAAGAAATGAGGGTCGTTAACCGTGGGGTATGGTGTGGAATCTGTAGCAAGCTACAATTTGTATAGCATTTCTGGCCACAGTTAGTTGCACTTGGATTACCTCTGATGCATTGTGCTAAGCAACCAGCCTGGAGGTGTGTATATCCTTGTGAAATGTGGACACACCTCCGCCGTGGGTGTTCCGGTCCTGGTTACATGACTGAAAGGTGTGGTCTGCGTAATAGCCTGTCAGTGCAGGGGTGCACTCTGGAGCCTAGAAGCAGGTCCCAGTCACTGCAGAGATATCAAAGTGGTCCATTATAAGGAGCGCCTCAGATAAGTGCATTTGAGATGAAGATGTCAAGCATCGAGTAACATTACCCTCAGGTTTTGCTTGCCTGTTCCTGTTCTGGTGGTGAATATGTTATTTGAAATGTGTCTAAAACACGCATTATAGGAGCAGCAACAGCCTTAGATGTTATCCGTAATCCCAGGGCCGACAGGTGCAGGTCATCTGTGCCAAAGCATCGTGTTTTGTCGACCATGTCATTCAAAGCAGACAGATACTGGATACCCTTGAAATGACACCAGAAGCATAGGCAACTGTTGAAGTGAATAATTCAGTCATTGTACTGTGGTATCAGTCTGGACGAATGCAGAATGCTTCTCAGGGCTTGGGCAATACCTGCCTGGGCTACAGGATCAGAGAGTTATTGCATGTCCCTGTACATGTAGTCCAGGAAGTTACATCTCAGGGCATTCACACTAACATGGAGAATGACAGTCATATTGTACCTGTTGAGGAGTGACCTGAGTGCATAGGTTATGTTGTGGATCCTGTTACCTGACAGCCAGATGAAAGTGACTATCGCCTTGTGTAGCCTGCTGAGTGGGACATCTGCGTGACCACCTACAGAGTCAACTATGACTAGTGTGTTGGGTATTTTATAACACCCTATTGGCTGTAGTTGATGGGCACACATGAGTCTGTCGGCTATAAGTAATTGGTGTTGTGTTTGGTGATGGGGGCTGTTTCTGTTGCCTACACAGAGTAGTATGGAGAGGCTCTGCAAATGTTGTAGTCTTGCTATGTGTGGACTGTGGTGGTGGAGATCTAGTGAGACTTTGTGATGAGTAGGGTGTGGTGCAAACGTTTAACATCCCCACATGATTGCCAGGTTCAGTCTGGGTTGGAGAGAGCATTACCTCCAGCATGGCTGCATATTTGCATCTCCCACAGGCTGTAGTGTCATATGTTAGGAGGTGAGCATTGACTGTGTACATGAGACAATTGCTATATTTATTTTAGGTTGCAAAAGTTAGCAACAAGTCACATTGAAAAAGGCTTTAACAGCCGAAACCGGTTTGTGCATATTTAGTTAGGTTGACTTTTGCAACCTAAAATAAATACATCTTTTATCCTGTTGCCGCCGAGTGCTGGTCTCTTTTTCGTTTGGTTATTCATGGTTTGGACCGTGCACCAATAGTCCTACGTGCGTGCCTTGGTTTCTTTGGACAATTGCTATATTGCCTCATGTTGCCCATATTCATCATAGAGACAGGCAATAACACTGGTAATTGACACTTGGCCATGCCTGTATATTCAACCATTTCTCACAAGATATGTGAGGTAAGTGTGTACAACAGCTGTTGTACTATAAGTAAGCTGGAAATGTAAGGACAAACAGTGTTTACCTGTTGGAAATAAGTAGGATTGAGTGCTATAGTAATTAGTAGCTCATGAAGTGCTTACATGTTCTGAACAAGTGCTGAGCATGAATAAGCAATACAGATAGGGTGTTGGATAACATAAACTCACTGCCCCCCCAACAGGTACACAATCACATATCCATGAACACTACATAGCCCCTGTAACCATAACTATGATGGTACAAGGTGCACTCAGGCTGCATGTGACCTGTCAACATCCCTGGTCGTATAATACACATATGGCAAAACAGTTTGCTCTACACATACACTTCCATGTAAAACATAGGTTCATGTCAGTCTGTGAAAACACTGAATGGAGCACACCAACAGTTATCACAACCCACAAAGTGGAGACGCCACTCATAATGGGAGGCACTGCACTATTACCCTGCTGAGTATGTTCTGAAAGTCCATGGACCTTAATCAACATAGATGTTGTTAGCAGTACAGATGTAGATGACAGTATGGATGATTTCACACTGCATAGCATACCTGTGACAGGTCATAAGACATCATCACACATACTGTGTTCCACCTACACTCAGTATACTAGATGTACTTTCGTATGTCACAGGAGTGTTCTACCAGTGGCTTGTTGACAGAAGCAACACTACAAAAGGTATCTGAGTGACATGTGCATATCACACTAGTGGCAGCTACAGTAAAACAGGGCCTCATTGTAGCCCATACCACACAGGCAAATGGGAGGCATCTGCATATGTAAGTATGTGAATGGCTATGACCTAGGAGCAATAGCTGACAGTGTTGTGGACAGCATACAGAATGGGCTTTGTGGGTGAGGTGCATGACATGTGCACAATCTGACAGCTACTTATTGCATTGTCACCGCTAGGTTAATAACACTGTACCCATTAACTACCACCTAGGCAGCGGTCAACATTATGGACACTGTGTGTAAGGTGCTGTGCAGTTTATCTCCCTGAGCTAGTGACGTCACCAGGCCTATTAGGTAGTCATAAGAGGCAACCCAAGTCATCACAGAGTGCCATTCATGAGCATGGAGATCATTTGACAGCCATACTCAGCACTCAAGTGACGAATATCGGTTCACATATCACCTTTAAGGGGTATTGGCCATACTTGGATGGGCGACACCAGCCTTCACAATCCTCATCTCCACTATGCAGCATGCTGCCTACCCTGCATAAAGACATGTGCAACACTGTGATGTTGGACATGCTACACGTACATATCCTGATCTGAAAGACATACGTCATGGACAGCCACCTTCCTAGTACAAGGATCGCCACATGCTGGACAGATCCCTGTGCCATACATGTTACATACTCCTGCCAAACCATGCAACCCTGTACAGCAAAGCTGCACATGTCATCTCTGTCATACATGGTGCGATGACCACATGGTAGATGTATCATTAACTGTCTGGATCAGTAATGCGGTACTGATTCACCTGTCGGTGGGAACATGCCTGTTGGATACAGCTAGAAAACCTTACATCCTATGCCCATACATGGCCCAGGGCATACACACTACTACATGACCTTGGCCGTACATCCCTGCGAATCCCATCCGGCTAGCCATTGTCCCATGTGTATCACATGTGCAATACAGGCAATACGTGGCAGGATGTTGAACTGCTGTACAGTGCAGTGTAGATGTATATGGCAAAACACATGCATGTAAAGTTTTCCATGCACATGTCTGCATTGTCACTGCTCATGTCTGTGAAGGCAGTGTATGTGTTGATATGTGACATATACACAGCATCAAGGTCAACAGCATTAATGTGGACACATCCAGGCATGTGCTGATAGGTAAGAACACCTGTACAGGCAAACAGACATGCCTACATCAAGACAGCATTCACATGGAGTATGAGCAATGTGATGAGGTGACACACATATATGGTGATAATATCCACTCCCCATCGGGTGTTACATGTGTGTGACATAAACATGTCAGTCGTGTCAGTGTCATGACGATTTGCAAAGTCAACTGTTCATATGTACTAAATGTAATACACATGTATGTGCACCTGTATCTCTGTGCATCTCTGAGATGCTGTGACCTGTCTCCATCATTATGTCTTCCAGATAATGCCTCGATCATGACTGCCAGCATATAGCCGCTTGGAGGATGATGCCCTCATACCGTACCTCCAGGATAACTATGAGGTATTGTTCAGCCATGTGCCACAACATGCCCAGCAGTGTGATGACCTGTGGCAGGAACTTTGCAGGAGGGTTAATGATGTGGGTGGCCATAACCACACCTACCAGCAGGTGTGCAGACACTGCATGGACCTGATCCGACATGTGAAACAGCATGCCAATGCAATCGCCAGGGAACAAGGTAGAACAGGTGGTGGGCCACCAACCCAGCCCCCACTCACACCTACCGAGGAGCTACTCGCCAGCCTGGGAAACCCATCAGAACAGCATCCACAAACTCTAGCTGCCATCATGGAGGTGGGTGTCTCCCAACCACTGAGCCTGGAGTTGCCTGGTAAGTCACTACTGCACATATAACTATTATATCCCATTTAGTTGCATGTGTCACTGTACAATATGTAATGTAACATTATATGCAAGGTATGTTTACACACATGCCGCATACTATAGTATGCTACCCTGTGTATTCACACATGTGCATACTCCATAGTATATGCAATTGTACTGGCGAATGTGTTAACATGCACAGTGCACCCTGTAGCTGTCATACAGTCATGGATAATGATCAAACTGCTGTGTCACCCCTATACAGGTACCTCTAGCATGCCGCAGAGACAGCAGGCCGTTGCAGGTGAGACAGTTATCAGTATCAGACATGTTAATGCACAGATCTATTCGCCATGTGGCCAGTTAACACATGTACACATAATGTATGGTCCAGTCATGATATACAGGTCGCATCTTTCATCAATCACACTGGCTACCCATATGCAATATATACAAACTAAATGAAACACCAACATGAAACCATGGTAACTGTTATTGCTAGATGTGTGGACAGCTGTGCATACAATGGTGGAGGTATTGTTCAATGTAGGAATATGTACTATACATCAGAACAACACATGTGGGGTAAGCAAACAGTACTACACAGTGAGCTGGGATATGGGCAGCCCACAAGATTCACTATTGTGGAATATGCCCCTGCAATGAGTGCAGACATTGTGATGTGCCATCTGACATATCCCAGACATGTAGTGGTCCGGCTGCAACATTGTCTCACTATCCCATAAAACATACCCCACATACCAAACATACAACCCTTTGTCTGCATAAACCTGTGGACAGTGGAGTATCTGACATCTATGGGTGTACATCATATGGGACAACACAGACATGTGAGATAGACGGCCATCACAAACATTTGGCCAACACATGTTCACACATGGCCATGGAGGATGGCCAGAGACATGTAGCAACACACAGTAGATGTGATGTGTATATGTGTACACCCTGTTGCACATTGTTTACACATGGTCCAACTATAGCCTTTGTTGAATGGTTATATAGTAGATGTGGAACACTGGGCATCCTAAAAGCCTGTGCACAGCTTGTGGAGGTGTCACTTAATTCGACCACATAAGATGTGTTGAACATCATGACTGTGTCACAGCATGACAGTAGTCACCTGTACAGCTTCCACATACATACACAGACACCACATCAGGCCACAGATAGTGTACATTTCCCTTGCTGCTGTTGGACATCACTGTCAGCTGTGCACTTCGTGTGTGTGGTACATAAATGTCATGTGAGACATGGTGTATTGACAAGTCTGCCATGTGTGGACATGGTTGCCAGGCAGCTAAGAAATGTTAGCAGTTGTGCAGGGGTGTCATCCGTATGTCTTCCGGTGACCTGTCACACATGACACAGCATGGTTTAGTGTGTATACACCTCAGCGACATGGGTCACAATCCACAGTATTTATGTATTGTGTATGCATGCAGTCATGGCTATGCACTGTGTGTGTATTCCACACTGTATAGCAATAGAGACGCCTCATGATTCCATGCAATGGCACTGTGTCTGTGCTTCACACTGTATAGCAATATAGATGCCTCAGACTACCCTTCAATGGTCATGCACATCTGCTAAAAGTGCATTCTATCTGTAGGGCATACAGACAACACTGCAATGTGACACCATTACACTGCTGTACATGTGTCAGGACACCATTGTGTCAAACATATATGCATGTCAATGCACACGTCAGCAGATTACATGTCATACTACATGTTAATGTCAAGGATATATGCCTCATATCAGCCATGTGTACTGTTAACCTGTGCTGGTCGACATTGTGTATCACAGGGATGCATGCTTACTACCATGATTGTGTGAAATGCATGGCTTCTGCTATGACACATGCTTGCTGTTGTGTGCAACCCAGGGATGTATGCTAACAACAACTATTAATGTCTGAGCTGCATGCCGTCTGCTGTATCACATGCATGCTGCATGCCTTCTGTCAAATCACATGCATGGTCTGTGTGTGTCTGTGTGTGTCTGTGTGTCTGTGTGTGTCTGTGTGTGTGTCTGTATGTGTGTGTGTGTGTGTGTGTGTGTGTGTGTGTGTGTGTGTGTGTGTGTGTGTGTGTCTCTATTGTAATGTAGAGTCTTTGTTTGCCTTCACAGGTGATGTAGGTGCGTTACCCTCCTGTGGTCCATCTGATGCTAGTGTCCCCACAGACTCTAGCAGTGATGAACATATGCTTGAGGTAAGGCAGGGTTGTCAGGGGCTGAATCTGTGTCATTGGTTGCCATCCCACCTATATCCCCCTCACACAGTTCTCATGCCAACACATACCCCATCACCAGTGGCCATAGAGGAAGGACAGTTAGTGTGTGTTAGCTTGGAACAGGAATGTGTGGTGGCTATGGAAGGTGTGTCTTCACACCATGGTGTCAGTGAAATGACTGCAGATGTGCCACACAGGCATGTGGCCAGTGCTGCTAGTAGGAGGACCTCTGGCCGACATGCACCTACAGGACAGAGTGCAGCAGCTGGTGTCACCAGACGCATGTTTCAGACTGTAATGGCGGCACAGGCATGTGCTGAATGGCAGAACAGAGAAGGGCAGAGGCTTCAGAGGGCTGCTATCCATTCTTTAAATGACAACATCCAGGCATTGGCAAATGCTCAACAGCAGATTGCTGATGTTTTGGACAGGCGATTGGGTGACATGGTTGGAATCCTTGACCGTGGCATGGCAATCCGCGAGCATGAGCTGTCTGTGCTGGAACATCTGATAGGAGTGAGGCGTAGGCCATGTGGACTTAGGCCAGCTACACCACCTGGTGCAGGTCTATGTGAATAAGCTACCTCACATGCCCACTCCCATAGTGCCAGTAACAGCAGCAGTGCAGCTGGTGCTGCGCTGTCCACACCAGGACACAGCAGGCCACATGGATGTGGCCCTGGATGGTCCCAGTGGGGACATGGTTCCAGTGGACATGTGTCTTTGGACAGTACTCAATCTGTACCTCTGCCTGGTAGTGCCCGTCCAACCCCTGGCAGGCATAGGTCACGTGGCCATGGCCGGACACAGTGAGCTGTAAATCCTGGTCTTTACAATCTGGAGTTGTCAATAATACCCCTGTGTAGGCCGGACAAATGGCAGAACTGTGTGCACACATACACGCATACACCAGAAACATCTGTAGGGCACTGCAACAACCACACATGTCCAATTAGATCACAGGACCTAACCCACACACATGATGTCATCCACTGGTGCAGCCTAGGCCCCTGGCAAACATTATCACCCTGTGCATATGATGATGCCTGTGCTGCATCTCTGTCATCCACACCATTGGTGCAGGGACGTGCTCATATGGTCTGATGCACAGGGTGAACAGAATAGTGAGATAAGTGTATATTACAATTATTGTGTACTGTTGACACGCAGCAGACATACCATGTAGTACAGGTTTAGAATGCATTGTTTTATGTTCACAGTATGTGTCTTGGTAACAACAGTAACAGCATGTTGGTAATGATGCCCTGCTTCCCCCCTTAAGGTCTAATTGCATGTGCCATTAAGTACCAGTGTTTGCAGTTTCCCATGTGTAAATGTGGAGTACTCACAGGCATGTATGGCAATACCAGCATGCTATACTTAGCCTCAGCCTCACTGTTGGAAAGGCTGACATTCCAAAGATGTCTACACATCTACTGAACCAGGAGCATGTGAGCTGTGTACTAGGCTACAGTGGCTAGAGACGTGACATCCATACTGGGTGACATCACAGGTACAGTTACATGGTGCGGGGGGGTTACACAGCATCTAGCTGATGTCAAGGGTAGAGGCCAGTTGATAACATGAGGCCTCACTGTGTAGCAGTAATACACTTTCACATTACAGGATGAGAACACACACAGACATACACAGACACACACAGTAACACGCCCACACTCACGGGGTCAATGACACTATAACACACACTTGATAGTGTTGAGGTGAGGACCCCTGCCTATCTGGTAATCACCATTACAGTACTGTGCACCCACATGATGCGACACAGAGAATGAACATGTACAGGTAGTCAGTAATGCCTAAGACCAACAGCATCAACAGGGTAGTAGATTGCATCACCTTGAGGGGTTATGGGTCCTATCTGTTCTCTATGGTAGCAGACATCCTCACTCTATGCACCAGACAGCCATACATACATACACACACACACACTGGAGTCCACAAATGTCATGCACATACAGATAGCTAACATGTGTGTGATACACACACAACCCCTGCCTATGTCTTGCTTTCTACACTGCAGTATGTACAGATCTCTACAACAGTGTACAGGGGTGTGTAACAATTGGGATGTATTCCCCACCATATGTGAAATATATGGTCACACAAGCAAACACACATGGCATTATCAAACATCTGCTATCTTATGATACATCTGACAGACATGCAGCAGTATTGCCCACATTACAATGTGTACTGATGCTATCTTCAGCAATTGTGCTGCTATATGCACATGGGAGGACTTAAGTGTTACAGGTGTCAAGTGATTTACAGTCAGTGACACCCTGACCGCTGTGTAGGTTGTATGTCTTCACCTTCAATTAACAGAAACATAGCTTACTGTTTGCACATGTTATGGTAGGATGGCTTGTGACACACCTGTGAGCTGTCTTCAGCAAACATCCATCTGCAAAGGTGGCCCACCACTTTATGTACACACATCCATCCATACCTGATGTACAGCTTACCGTACTGTCAGTATTTCACCATATACAGGTGTCAATGATGGGGCTGCATTGCAACTGCATGTTGTAGTAAGGCACAGATGAACTGCAAACATCAGCTACTGCACATGCATGGTAGCTGAATGCACACCACTACATGTACATGTGTGTAGGTCCTACATTCCTGTCATGTAACCATGTTTGTATGCATTGCAATTGGTGGACATGTGTGATGACATACATGACACATGGACTGTTGTATGATATGATAGTTTTCATGGGTAACCAGTACAGAGGGAATGTTAACTCAGTCAACATTGCTACCTTATGTACTGTTAGCATTCAGCAGCCATGGACCTACCTTCCATGTGCATGCATGTAATTGCTGTAGCCACTTGTCTGCATGAAGGACAGCAAAAGCTATGCTATGTACATATATGTTGTGTGTGTATGGGGCATGTACATATCCACGGCAGTGACATGTATGTCATATCCAAACATGAGTGTGTTTTCTGGTGTACAGCAACAGTTATCTGTTACAGCTGAATAAGACCCAGGGCCCCTGTTATGTGTACAGCCGACCTGGTTATGAACAGTGGTATCATTGCATTGCATAACACATGATGAAACCCTGTCAGTACATGGGTAGTCTGCACAGTTGCTGTAGAGCTAGGTACAGTCCACTGGTCATGAGTAACATGGTGTTGTACTAATGTATGGATGTGTGTTGCTGGTCCAAGGACATGGTGATGTCTGAGGGCTACATACTAGAATGCGGCATTTACCAATGTGATCTGCACCTGACACATCTGTGATGGCTTTTGAGAGTGTACTGGTCAGTACATGTGAGTGGCCTTCATGTACGTGGGGACACTAACACCTGGAGCAGTCCGTAATGGTCTTATGGCCCACATGTCTGTATCTGAGGTATACTGTGGTAGTGCTATTGTGCACAACTGAGCCTAATGCCAGGTGTTCCTCACTGCACGGATGTCAGTATTTCCCATTGTTGGATCTAGATTGGCAGCTATGATTACAACGCTACACATCTAGCACTGTTTAGCATACACATACAATGCAGTTGTCCTGTAGGTGTCAGGGTGTTTACCTGGTCTCAGGTCCTTCGTCTATGTATGGTACTATATGTGCGAAGTAGCCACTCCTGCCAGGACATCACCACGGGTGGTATTATTGTGCCATGTTTAGATTGGTACAGCTAAGTTGATGGATAGCAGCAGATGTTGTGTAGAAGACTGGTGTCAGATATATGTAGTGCAGCGTTCATGCTAACAATGATGACTGTCGACACACTGTGCCCATCCGTGTTTAGAATCTGTGTGTATACAAGACCGCCCTTGCTTCTAAGTGTGTGAACATGCCCAGTACGCCGTTGTGTAGATGGACACATAGTGCATTCCAAATGGACATGTGCTACTAAGTGTGTGAGCATGCCCAGTGACACCTTTTTTCGGTTATGTGCCTCTGTGTATGGGCATGACCATTGTAATCCTGTATAGCGATAGTGGGTCATCCAGACAACAGATGGCCATGCCCCACTTCAGGATGGATTCCTACATTGAACACATTGGTTCACAGGTATGTACACCATAACTGCCAGAATCCATGTCAATGTCTGCATTCCTAGAAGGTCATATTGACTGTCTTGAAAGGTGTACTGTCTGTGGCGCGTCTCGTATCTATGTAGTGTTGTAATAGTGCTCTGTAGATAGGCAGTTGCCCTGCTCACACCACTGCCGTGTGTTTGTCTCCGTCTGCCTTGAGACAGTAATATGCTTTTAGACTGCTCAGACTCCATACAATCCCTATCAGCGTTTGTTCCATTGTTGATGATGTCACCCACCTAGAAGTATGCCTCTCGGGAGTGCTGTGCTCCAGTAATCTAGGTAGCATGGTCTGTAACTGCGTAATGCTGTAGTGTGATACGGTAGTTAGGTCTATGTTCTAATCCCAGCCCTGACAAGTGTGTGTGTTTCCAGCTGCCTGGGGACAGAGTAATGCTTTTAGACTGCTCACTCTCCATACAATCCCTATCGGCGTCTTTGCCTTTGCTGATGATGTCACCCACCTAGAAGTATGCCTCTGGGAATGCTGTGATCTAGTAAACTTTGCAGTGCGTTCTGTAACTATGTAATGCTGTAGTGTGCTAGAATAGACAGATAGGTGTTCGATTCCAAGGCATGACAGGTGTGTGTTTGGCATTCATATCCTATGTGTTGGTATCTGTGGGTGGCTAGCTCTAGGATGTGTTAAGCATGTTTTGTTGCTTTCCTATATAGTGTCCACAAATGTCATAATTGCCCAAGAGACTGGGTTGTCAACACATACACATACATTCGCCAATAGGTCTGGTGAGTGAATGTCAGTAGCCCTACTCTTACCCTTACTACAGTCTGACCCGTGTGACGCAATGAAACACACTTGCCTTGATAGTAACACCAGCACATAATGCAGGTGGTGCATGTGGTTTCCTTTTCATTCTTGTCTAATGCTTTGGTGTCATGTGGTCCGCTGTTGTGATATAAATTCAATATGTACATATGTGTGTGTATATGTATATGTTTGTGTGTGTGTGTGTGTGTGTGTGTGTGTGTGTGTGTGTGTGTGTGTGTGTGTGTATATATATATATATATATATATATATTTAAAGAGAGAGAGAGAGACATTAGCACTATTGAATGTCTGTGCTGGATGATCTCTACTTGATCACCTCGTATGTATGTACGTATATCTGCAATGGCTTAGTTGTAAAGCACATCATCTGTGGTGTGCAGTGTCCTGGGTTCTAGCCATGTAGAGACCGGTTATTTTGTTGTTGGGAAGAACAAGGGTCATTGAATACGGTGATAGTAAGGCACCTTTAACCAGTTGTGTGCGGATCTGAGCGACAGTAAGCAGTGGTTATTAATTTGGAGGATCAGTATGGGTCATATAACTATGCATTAGAAAACAATACTATGCAAATACGGTTGACAATAGTGAATCCCGTTTATCCCCAGGGTGTGATGCAGATCCCAAGACTATATGTGTATAGATAGCTGGGTGCAGGACTAGAATATAGGTGAAAGCATGGGAGGGGGGTCAGGCATACTGTACATACATTGGAGCCCTGTGCCTTGGGATTGCTCCTACCTTAGCACGCCTAAGCTAGGGGTGTGTCTATACCTGCCTGGTGAAATTGGGAGGGACAACAGCAGTAGTGGAGTAGTCAAGGTGAACAGGCTGCACAAACAGGTGATAATTAGCACAATCAGCAGATTACATGGCCAGCCTGCCCCAGAACACTACGGTAAAGTGAGCAAACACCATACACACAGGTTTTTTCCACACTCTACACCACCGGTGTATACATGCGGGGACATTTCTCGACACAATCCAACCAAATGAGAAGGGCTGCAGCAGGCAACATAGACCAACATGTGCAGGAGACTGAGGGTGGTGAGGATGTGAATGCTGCTGAACAACCATTAGTGAGGTGACATAAGACTTTATAGACCCAGGGTAACCTACCAGGGGCTACACGAGCTGGAGATAGTGGAGCACCATGGGGTGGACAGAGACCTCCTACAGCAGCTTGTTGAGCTGTGCCAGCCACACCTGACACATCGAACAGGCCGAGGGAAACCCATCCCAGTGGATACCAAGGTATGTGTTGGCCTAGGTATACTAGCCACAGGTACTTCCCAAACCACAACTGGGGATATCATGGGGATCTCACAGACATCGGCATCCAGAGTATTGCACCAGTTCACAGACGCCATGTCCCCACATGCCAATGAGCATGTACATGTCCTCAACACACGTGATTTGTTGACCAGCAATATGCGTCTCTTCCACCAAATGGCAGACTACCCTGGAGTACTGGGTGCTATAGCCTGCATGCACGTATGCATCAAAGCACCACCCGGTGAGCGGTGTACGGCCTACATTAACTGCAGGGGCATACCCTCCAACAGCTAGGCCGTATGCGATGGCGAGGGCATTAAACTGAATGTGTGTGCTGCCTGCCCTGGAAGCTATGACGATTACAATATATGGCATCTGACGCAGCTGTACCACACCTTTGCCAATATGGACATCCCCTACAGTCACCTAGTGGGGGATGCTGGGTAACCACTGGAGTTGTGGTTGATGACACCCATCAGCAATGCACACACACCTGAACAACTACACCATAATGAGGCACACGCACAGGCAAGACATGTAATTGACCGTGTGTTTGGGATGCTCAGGTCACGGTTCTGGTGTCTGGACACATCCAGTGGAGCCTTGCAGTATTCACCAGCTACATGCACCCAAATTGTTATGGTATGTGCTATGCTACACAATCTGATTTTGTGGTAACAGTTGCAACAGGAACAGCATGGGGCAGGGCCACACAGCCCCCCACCAATGCCAAGGCCTGTACAGGCACAGTGTGACTTGGAGGAGGAACTACCTGAGCTGGACCCAGTAGGCGAAAGGAGGCATGCACAGTTTGACCTGCCCTTGGCAAAGAGGCAAAACATGGCATATGCACTGACACAGTAGATACCCAGGGAATTTCACCCTCTCTGACTCGCACAGACAGTACAAGGGGTGACAAGCATGACACTATCTGTGCTCAGCCATGTATATGAAGTGCACTGTGTGCATCCGACATAGGCAGCCCTCCAGCACCATCCTCAGGTCTGGAACACCCCTAAGGTAAGTCAATCAACCTACCAATTGGCAGTTGTATAAGAATGTGTATTTACCTGTAGCTATGGTATGGATGTGAGCATACAAGGGAATTTGGTGGTCGACTGTTAGGGCAGCAGACAGTACACGTCCATAGCAGCACCATGACATTTGTAGCACATACCGGGGTCACAATAGTAGCCAGTAGTACACAGGGTGTCCTAACCCACTGCAGGTTATGGGCTGAACATCATGTGTGTCCATACAGCCCACACAAGTCTCATATAGCTGGACAGGTGTAGACCAATACAGACAAATGCTATACAATGGCCACTGGATATGCCCAGTGGATGATCTCAACCCCCACAGACACACACACAGACTACTGCAGGCCAGGCAGTTGGATGTAGGTTGTGAAGGCTAGGACGTCTGAAGCCACTATGCTGGTAATTAAAGCTAGGATCTGACGTACACTGGTATGCTTCCAACCAGCAATTTAGGTAGGTCCACACACTGAAATGGAGTACCTGGCATACCAGTACAGTAGTAGAAAATGTGTACAACTGTCAGCTGTGCCCCCTTCCAATGTACACATGTGAGAGTCATGTGCGCCACTCCCGTTGTTGTGTAGGACTATGGATACAGTTGGATGTCCCCCCACGCTGTGCAGAAATGTAGCAACAGTCAATGCCACATGACCATTAGCTACCCTGCAGAAACAGCATGCCACCTGTCGGTGTACAACGCAGGGGCAGCACCACAGTACTGACTATCTGGACATGTGACACATGCGATCCAGTTGACCATACTGGGCATGCTCAAACACATGAAGGTATGACAGGAATGTCAGTCGACAACATGCGTAATAGTCATACTCGGCATGCTCACACACTGAAACACAGGACAGCCACGTCTGCAAACACCAGTGGTCCGGACATATCTGCCAGTACATCGCTATACTGTTGGATGACTGTGCTGTATGGTATGTGTGTGGTACTGTCTATTGTCTGTATATATGCCATGGTGTATTGGTAATTCACATGAGCTGTGTGCGCAGGGTATTGCTACCAACACATGCAAAGGACGGTTCTTTGTTTGTGGCCAGAATGACGCCTTTGGATACGGAGTGTGTAAGGCACATACCAGCAGGTGGGAGTGGTTGTGCATGGGTTTGCATGGTGTTAAGCACTGCTGACCTCTGGTTACAGCTCCTTATACTTATTTAGACTCCACATTTCTTTAACAGTGCAATACTCGCATACTGGTAGACAAACACACTTACACCCACTCGCTCACTCACTTGCACATGCACCGACATTGGTGCTTCCATTTGTCACTAATGCTGGGTGGGCATGATCCCTTGTGATGCCTATTACGTCAGACTACATGATTACAGTATCGGGTATGGCTAAACATTAGGCGATGGCAGGCGTTCGACTGTACGGAATGGGCGGCCTGTCCAGTGACATAATCATATTATATGCGTGTTGCTCATACAATCTGCTCCCATCTGGCTGATACATGGGAACAGATACTCTGCAATGCTGACATGTAAATGTGTTTTGGGAAATGCATCTCTCTGCCGGGTCATGCTATCACATACCTATTGTAGGTTTTCCACCTTTTAGATTCGCCAACGTGAGACTCTAGGAGTAACACCTTTCCTATTTTGCATGGGGCAGTCCCTCATTAGGCATATGTGTCATGCGAGAATACTCTAGCCATAGCAAATGTCCTGATTAGAAGACAATATTGTATTCTACGTGTCTGTAATAGTTGCATGTAACGGTTATTGTACACATGACACGTCGATATGTTATGTGAAGTAGCATAAGCAACTTGACTGCTGCTAGACTAAGCTTTGATTTGTGCTAATATGTATATTCCTGTACTATGCATGGCTGTAGGTATGTTCTGACCTGGTACGTCTGACATTTCTACAGAGCAGGTCCCACTTTGGCCATTTGGAAAGGTGGCAGCCCTATAGGACCTGTATGTAGAGCTGTCACATTTGGCAAGGCAACACATACCCACAGCCAGTAGTAAACTGACTACTTCACCGGTTTGCATACATTAAGGTTATTCTTGTAGCATTATAGTTGCTAATACTGTTTCCTATAACATGTAGCTGTTTCAGATACAAAAAAATCATTTTATGACACCACTACACACAATATATGAACTCTTTTCCCGAAATCACAGGCCATGTGCCGTAACATTCATTTTGCAGGACACAACTGCCCAGAGAGGAGTGTCCCTCACAAAGGCAAACAGGTGGTAATCCCAGACTATTATGCTATCATCTACCTAAGGTGGTCAGCGGAATATGCGCTTTCCATCACTAGCAGACCTCACATACGAATGGGGGAGAATGAACACTGTATCAGGGACACTGCATAACACCCTGAGGGACACAGTTAGATGATTGATTCCATTAACCTGACAAACTGACAGTCACAGGGCATATGTATTCATTCACATTTGTCGAGGTACATGCTGTTTATGACTCATACATGTTGTCATTAGTCATTACGTGTATTCCGCCACCTGTCCACCTAATATCACTAATTCTGGAAGTGTTTAGTTAGGACTGTGTTACATTCTGATTTGTATTTATGGACGTCCATGATAATTGTGTACAAGGCACTGATATAGCCCCTATGTGTTCCCCCAGTGGTTTACGGACTATCCAGTAGATGTGCTCTTCAGATTTGGGAGGTATAGGCGTCTGCTATGCCCACATAGGAATATTAATTACTTCCACTGGGCGGGCCTACTACATCTCTACCAACCAACACCTGCAAACTTAGGACCATTATTGCATACCCATGATTCACCTACCTGACACCCCTCTACAGCACTCATGACAAATACTTACTGCAAGGGACCCCGTTATCCATGTTTAAAGTGTAGACATTGCACATCTCTCCTACTGGTACTTTCCTGCCGGTGGTTTGGAAAGCAGCAGTGTATTTACCTTTATTGCCTGTCTGTATGTCTGACCGGTCTAGCTGGGCAGTGTGGGAGGTAAACGTTTGTGTATTGGACCTCCCAGTAACATATGCCTGGTCTGAACATATGTTACCCATAATTGCTGTAAAGTAACCTAGTTATGTACATGTGTATATCTACAATGATATATATATATATATATATATATATTTTTTTTTTTTTGTGTGTGTATATGTGTATAAATCAATAAGTGTTGTATGTGTATATATATATATATATATATATATATATATATATATATATATATATATATATATATATATATATATAAATATATACATCTGTGTGTCCGTTGACCAATACATATCCCGGGCAAACAGATTTACACATGCGTATTGGGTTTTATCTCTGCTTCAACAGCATACTATTGCCTTAGTCATTATGACACCGACACTTCACTCCGGTTAACTTGTAATCGGTATATAGCATGTTATACAGCAGATGTTGCACTTTGTTCATGTATGGAGTACCGCTGATAAGTGTGATGTGATACAGTGTCATTTGACCTATTCCTTGTCTGCACAGCCTATTATTCCTGCTACTGTATTTGTTTCTGTGCACATTCATATTATTTATGTCAATAAATGGAGTGCATGTGTTACAGAGAATGTACGTCAACATATTGATGTCTGCATGTTGTTGTGTCTTTCAGCTTTTCCCGGTTAGGGGTCGTCACAGCAGAACTCCGGTCTGCTAATGATTGGCAGATAGATTTTTACGTGCCGAGTTGCCAGCCCTGATGCACAACCTTCAACGAAGGTACGCCCATTCATGTATGTCTCCACGCAGAATATGCTCTAGCTGAGAATCGCACCTACATACTATCTGACCTACACGGGCCACTCCATTGGAACCGGCACAACCAACCCTGGCACTCCTGTTTCCATAATCGCATAGCCATAGTTTCTCCAGCCCACCTGTGTTGAGTTTCCACATGTAACAGCTATTATCCACCTGATATCACAGCCATGACACACCTTTACACATTGCCCTCTCCAGAGCGTTAGGGGCCCTACACACATTTTGTACCGCCTCGTGTATTCACAGGGTCTCCCACCATTTATATTTGCAAATACATGCCTTTCCTGGTGTTATGGATTACGAACATTTGCAGGTTACAGGTGTAGGTGGTCACAACATGAACTACATTCCATCTGTGTGTAATGTTGACGTAGCAGTTTAATGATATTATGGCCACTGGTATAACCCTGCCTCTGGTGTGAATAGCGGTGCTTTACTCACTCTTGTGCAGCTTTATCTGACATACGCTGCAAGCACTATATAATACCTTAGTTGCTCTAGATTCCCTTCACAACCCTTGTGTATGCTTTCTTCTTTCGGCATTCATTCTATATATATATATATATATATATATATATATATATATATATATATATATATTTTTTTTTTTTCTTTCCATATATTTCTTTATTTTATGTCTGTGGATATATATCTATACACACATATATACATATATATAAGTTACATCTGTACAAAGCAACATACATTTGCTATGCTGGGAGCTGCTTACACCCGCACAGGCACACTTGCATATCCTTATTGTGAGTTACATATGTTTACTGCCACTTCTTTGTGCTTAGGTGTGCCTTATTCATTATGACAGTAACACTTTGATTGATGGAATCCGGTTAATGGTCCCAAGCGAAACACACGTTCACCTTTACATGTTTAAATGTTGGCTTTACAGCACAGAGGCATTTATTACATAAGAAAATGATATGTGCTATAGTTGTACTTGAACCGGGAATGTATTTACATTAGGCGGATGCTCTAACCACTACACTATTGGTGTTCTGCTTCATTTATATGTATACCCATGGTTCATAGCTACCCTAACATACACCTCATCGCTTCACTTACACACCAGGCATCCATTCTCCTGCTGGGAAAACCGCAGTACTACAAATGCAACATTCCCTATTCCCTACTGCTCTGGACCCATGCTGCATGTTTACTCACTCCAGGGATATTCAGAACTCCAAAGCTTATAGTCCTGGCACATGCGTGTGTTTGCTTGTCAGGGTGTTCATGTGGTGATCCGGGTTTAGGCTTGTCTGACTGGTGACTCGAACTGTCTGTACCTATTCAAATGTCAGACATAGCACATGGACAGATTTGGTTCCAATTTTAACATTCTACCTGTGTTTACAGACGCAGGGGTTTGGGCACCTCTGACCAGATTATTATGTTGGCACTACATAATATAGGGTGGGGGGTGGTTCAACTACATAGTACAGGTGGGGGGTGTTTCCACTGGTGTTTCCCTTCACATTTGACTATTTCATTCATTCATATATATGATGAATGTTATTCCGGACATCACTTATGATTTCACTACAGGTATGTAATAGTACTGTCAACAAATGTGACAGTTGGGTGGTGTACATATGTGTATGGACCTCTGTAATACTCAGGAACTAATTTCAACAGTGACAGGGACAAGGCAATGACAAATCAGGGACAATCACAGACACTTCTACAATATTAGTACTATTAACTTGAAACGTGTTGACAGATTCAGAGCCATATGTATTAATACTTATTTTCTGCAGTTAAAAGCGTCTATTAATCGTAATTATTGTCATTAGTCATTCAAGTGTCATTCAACACCTTTCCTCCAAAGGTCACTGGTTTTGTGAGTGATTTAAGAGGCTGGCCAGTTATTGTGTGAATGCTCTGACCATTGGTAGGGTTGCCACATTTTCATTTGTACAGGATGGGATATATTCTGGACACACCAGATTGTTTAGGCCAACACATACCCACAGTCAGTACAGGGTTTAGAACATTCATTATTTTCCTAGATGAGAGCCTATTCCTGTAGCTCTTTAGTTGCTTATTCTGTTTCTTGTACGATTTACGTATTTTACATCCAGAAATAACTGTTTTAGGCAACTGTTACATGAAATATAGTACATAGTTATTTCCTACAATCACAGGACATTTGCCATTGTATCATTCTTGGTCAGGACACACCTACCCAAACAGTGACTGTCCCTTACAAAGTGGGTCAAGAGGTACCCTGCTTATGTCAGCGCCTTAATCACCCTATTTCCAAGTGCCACTATGTGACTGTGTACAATATATTCTCTCGATAATTCATGTGGGGAGATGTGCAACACGGGCAGGTGTTTGATCCTGGGTAGTAGGTTCTGCATGACCATCTAGAGGCTGAACAGACTCATGAACAACTACTGCACATACAACTTGTGTCCAGATGCCTACAGGACTGGACATCGTGTCGTGATACCAGGTCTGATGTTTACACAGGATACTTATCCCATGAGGGATATCCAAAAATTGAACAAGCTAATAACCGTCCATTCTTTTGGATTTATGAAAATGTGTTAGGGTTTTACATGCAAGGGATACATAGTTTGCAATCCTGACACTACCTAGGGTGACACTGCCTACTACATATGAGTAGTGGCCACTATGTGTAGATATGGCTGCGCCAAGCTAGTAGCCCAAATATGGCTGGATTTGGTGGACGTTCAGGAATGGGGGTGGGTTGTGTGCTGTAGAGGGGATGATGGGTATTCAATTATGCATCCAGGTGTGTTGCATTTGGATGGCCCAGTTCCATCCAGACCATTCTGTGGGTATGTGCCGGTGATGTTTCTGTACATGTGTATCGCACATTTTAATATTCATATGTTTATGTGATTGTGTTCTACAGTATGGCCTGTCAGGTTGTATTGCGGATGTGTATGCTTGTTCTTTTTGTTTCTTTCTGATTCACCTGCTGCTCCCTTATACACCTCCAGTTCACCTATTGTGCATCCAACACAGTCTCGCCTTTGTGGATTATACCATTACACATCCTCCCCCAACACACATATTCCAGACACTCCATCCATCCCTTCTTTGGTTGATGGCTCATGGCACGGTCAAGGGAACACATTGCATACACTACATATTTCAGGTACCTGTATGGTTGTGAGGACTACCCTGGCATTTTTCATCTTCCACATGCTGTACATCATGCACATAGGTACACGTAAATACTTATCTTTCATGACATGGTAGGTACACCTGGGTAATACCCGTTCAACTTTGACACATCCTGACAAGAACGGCATGGACCGCATATGGGCGGATTTTGGCCAAATGCTCTGACCATTGGTCGGGTTGCCACCTTTTCATATGGCCAGGATGGGATATATTCCAGACACAAATCAGATTCTACAGGACAACACATACCCATGGTCAGTACTATGGATAATACTTTTGTTTTATGCCTACATGTTAGCTTACTGTTGTAGCAGTTTATATGCTCCTTCTGTTTTGTTTACTTGCTTATTCTATTTCTTGCAACATGTGGTATGTTACATACGGACATAACTATTGTATGTGACTATTACATGCAATGTGGGACATAATTATGTCATACGGTCGCAGTATATTTTACATTTATAATGGTTTTGGTATGGACACAGCTTCCCAGCTGTGTACTATCCCTCACAATGTGGGACAGGTGGTAACCCTGACCATTGGGCTAGACATAGCTATTGGTGGCACGCTAACATGATGCGTTTCACTTCCACTTGGTATACCTATCTACACTGCATTAGAATATGGGCACACGGTTTTAAATGTCATTTGTTTGAGGGATGGAGACTCAATATTCGCTAACGTGCATTTGTGTTTGCTTCTTAATTTTGTGTTCTCAAGAACTGTCTTGCATGCTTTGCATACATTTCAGTATCCATGGACACTGACAGGTGTGATTACTATTGCAGGCAAATTGTAATATTCAGCATTTTAGGTTGCACATCAACAGCTGACATTAACACGCCTCCGTGTGGCACTTCGACATGCCCCATGCACTCGCACTTGTTTCCTATGCACGTGGCTGTGGCGGCAGCGCGCCTTCATTAATATGCATATGGTGCTACTGCGCCATCTACACACCGCACAGTCGGTACAAGCCTAACGCCAGCCTTGCGCTGAGCTTCATGAATCCCGGGGAAAGAATGACGAAAAAATGCATAATTATGATAAAAAAGGAGAGAAGGGGAAGACAAAAAATAAATCCAGAGAATAAATTCACTGTCTCTCCCTCTTTCAACGGATGAAGAAATCTGCTCATTTTATCGTAGCTTGACTACTGAAAGGAGCGCTTCTTAAAGAGTTGGGCTTTGATTGCTATGGTGTTTTTAGCATTATGCACCAACAAACTAGAACCGATGGGCAAGATTGTTCTGGTTTGCCTAGATAGAAATCTCTGAGCAGGTGAGCCAAGTAGGTTGTCACAGGGTATATTTCTGAAATTACATAAATTCAAGAAGATATCAGTATCGTCACACTTTGACCTATCTAGTAATTGCATTGCACTTTGTACTGCATGTTCAGCCTGGCCATTTGATTGTGGGTATTCCAGTCTACTAGTAATATGGATAAAGTTCTACTCTTTTGCAAATTTCTGAAATAATTGACTGGTAAACTGGGTACTGTTGTCAGAAATAACTTTGTGGGGACTACCATGGACTGAGAAATGATGTTTCAATTTAGTAATAACAGCACTGGATGTTAGGTTAGGTAGCAAATTCATCTCAAACCAGTTTGAATAAGAGTCTACCAACATTAAGTAAAGCCGATTGTTCCACTCAAATACGTCATTGGCTACTGCTGACCAAGGTTGCTCAGGAATCTGGCTTAGCTGAAGTAGTTGTTTTTGCAAACGCAGTTTAGTACTATTGCATATTGGACAACATGAAAGCACTTTATCAATGTCTTTTGACAGAGAAGGCCAAAAGACTAGTCCTCTCACACTTCTTTTGGTAGCTTCAGAACCTGGGTGGCCACGATGCTAAATCTGAAAGTATTCATGTTGCAAGGAAGTAGGAACAATAACCTTAGGACCTTTGAAAATTATACCGTCTTCCATCAGCATCTCATGTCTGTAAGAAAAATAAGGTTGCACTTCTGGCGGTACACAAGATTGCTTTGATGGCCATCCAACACTGTTGAAGTGGTTGAGCTTCTACAAAATTGGATCAGTCTTTGTATGATTTAGAGCTCATCAAGTATCATGGTTGAAAAATTACACACTTCCATAACATCAAAGTTTTCTACATCAAGCTGTTCTGTGGTATTTCTGGGTGATTTGGATAAGGTATCAGCCATATAAAGAAGTTTGCCTTTTGTATAGACCATTTTGGAGTTTTTTTTTTTTTTTTTGTAATCAGAGCATCATTCTTTGTAGTCTTGCTGGAGCTGTATGCATAGGCTTCTTTAAAATAACGACTAGAGGTTGATGATCAGTTTCAATTTGGATACCTTGGCCATAAATATAATCATTGTACTTAGAGCATGCGAACACAATTGCCAAAAGTTCCTTTTCAATTTGAGCATACTGCATTTATTTGGGTAAGAGTCCTAGAAACATAAGCAACAGGTCTGCCCTCTTGAAGAATAACTGCACCAAGACCGAACCTTGAAGCATCACAAGAAAGAACTACTGACTTGTAGACATAGTATGTCAATGTAGGTGGGTGGGCAATTTGCTGTTTGAGGTTATGAAATGCTCTCTGATGTTGTCCCGACCATGGCCTGGCAACATTTTTGCATGCCAGCTCTCTCAAAGGTGCTCATAACTCACTTAATTTAGGGATAAATTTGTCCAATTAGTTAACCATACAAGGAAACACTGCAGGGCTTGGACATTGTCTGGAGCTGGCATCTCAAGAATGGCTGCTTGTTTGGAAGGGTCTGCCCATAAGCTTGTACTGGTACACCTACATAAGTAACTTCTGGTAGCTTGAATTTACATTTCACAGGAGTGAGCTTCAGGTTAACTTCGCGTGTATGTCCAGAACTTTCCTGAGGTTTCTGTCATGCTCTGCTTTTCCATTACCTCCAACCAGTAAATCATTCACTATTATAGCACAGGATAACCCAAAGGAATTTGCTCCATTGCATGCTGAAAGACTTTGCTGGCAGAATTTAATCCAAAAGGGATTCTGAGAAATCTGTATCTAACGTGCTGAATGTAGTCAGTAATGAAGATTTGCGATCAAGCATTACTTGCCAAAATGAACTCTTTGCATCCAAGACAGAAAAAACAGTGGAACTTGGCATGAAGGCAGCAACCTCCTCCACTGATATATAGGATGATATGGCCTCTTTAATGCTTTGTTCAAGTCTCTTGAGTCAATGCATATTCTGATTTCATCTGAGCTTTTCTTATGAGCAACTACCATGGAAGACATCCACTCAGCTGGTTCTGTGACTGGACAAATCACACCTTGCTGCACCATCTTATCTAACTGGATCCTGACTTTGACCTGCATAGATATTGGAACTCTCCTTGCTGGTCTAATCACTGGACTGACCTATGGGTCTACTTTCATGGAGTACAAAACTGGAAGTTTGCCTAGCTTCTCATCGAAAATAGCATACTTTGAGAAATTAGCATCAGTGAAGCTGGGACTGGGACATGTGCTTACATGATGGACTTCTTTTGTAAAATAAAGCATTTCCATTCACAAACTGTCTCTGAGATGTAATAATAACTGCACAGGTCTTCTGACTACATAAAATTGGAAGCTGCAACTTTTCCCAGCCAAATAGCATGAAAGCACTACTGAGCCTTAGGTTTGAATCTCTTCACCTCCATAGGTTCATAATTTTATCAGTTCATAGGTGTGCACTAGGCTAATGGCCCTGCAGCCTTTACAAGCCTAGCCCATAGAAGTGCCCTGGCATTGTGCCACCCATCATTAGTTCCCAGTGCATCTATCAAGTAGAGCCACTGGAGTGATTCTTGGGGTGAACTTTCTATTTCCCATCCACTCATCAAGATTTCTCTTGAAGAGGCTTGTAAGGTGCTCTGCTTGACATGTATGGGAAGTCTATTCCAGACCATGGGCAGTTTTTGGGTTATTGAACCTGTCCCACCAGCATGTCCTGTTGATTGTGGTAATGAGGTTAAGGTCTGTAGAGTGTGTGGTCGAAGGGACTTGGATTTCTTTACGTGTAGCATTTCTAACAGAGCTGGGTCAGACATGGCTTTGTAAATCAAGCAGAGATTGCCTCTTAGTAGACAATATGAGACAGAGAATAGCTGGAGTTTTTTGAGTCTGTCCATGTAGGACATATGTTTAAGGCCTAGGATCCTCTTTGTGAGGTACTTTTGTGGCCTCTCCAGTTGTTGTAGGTGTCTAGTGAGGTACATGCCAAATGGGGCATTATACTCTATGAATGGTCTAATGAGTAAAGAGTAAAGATAAATGATGACCTCTTTCTTCCTGAATACAAAACCCTTGGTAATGAGATGTGTCACATAGAAGGACTTTCTGACCACTGTGGAAATGCGGTGGTCGAAGGAGAGGTTACTGTCAACCTGTGCCTCCAGATCTCTTATAACACCTTCAGTGTTCAATGGGCTCCCATCAATGTGGTAATTAGTGGAAAGTGAGCTTTTACCAATGGGGATGACAATGCATTTTTTGGCATTAAGCTTAAGGCCATGGTTTCAACACCAGCCACTGGTCACAGTGAGGCCTTTCTGTAGGATGTCTGCATCACTTGGGGAGTTAATAATGGCTCCCAGCATGCAAGTTGTCTGCAAATTTGGTCAGCCAGAGTCCCTCTATGTTGGCCTGGACTTCTGAGAAGTAGATGCAAAACAGGAGAGGACCCAGGATCGATCCCTATGGGACTCCACTCGTCACTGGTTGGCAGTCTGACTTGGAGTCTGCTACTTTCACACTGTGTGTTTTATCTGTGAGCCAATTTGCAACCCACCTAATGATATAGGGGTTGATGTCTAGTTTGGTGAGTTTATCAATAATTCCTGATTGAGTGAGTAATGGTATCAAAGGCCTTGGCCAGATTGAGGTAGGCTGTATGAACTGCCTTACCTTCATCTACCACTCTGGTGGCTGAGTCAACGAAGTCAACCAGGTTGAGCAGGCATGATCTACTTTTCCCAAAACCAAATTGTGTGGGATCTAGAGTTTGGAGATTCCCTATATCCTTATTAATTAGGTCCATGATGATGCATTCCATAGCCTTACATATCAGAGTCATCAGGCTAATGGGGCGATAATTTCCAGGGTCTGTAGTTATGCCTCCTTTATGGAGAGAGATGGCTGTAGCAGTGCGCCATTTGGTAGGGACAAAGCTTGAAGTGAGGCTGTGAGTGGACAGACCACAAAGATGTGGTACGAGTTCACTTGGTAATTCATGTAGAACACAGCCAGGGATATTGTTGGGTCCCATGGAAGCTGTTTTCTTGCCCTTAGACAATGCAGCTTTAATCTGTGCTGCAGTAATGCAGGGTGCCTGAAATTCTTCTGGTATTGACATTGGTCCATTAGGGGTGAGAGAGGGGTAAAGTTGGCACTGAATCTGTCTGCCAGTATGTTGGCTATATCTGTCAGCTCAGTATAGGAGGTATCATTGTACAGTAACTCAGATCAAATCTGGGTATTGCCATGGAGATTCTTGATATAACTAAAGAAGGCTTTGTGGTTGTTTTTAGTGTCTGCCACAATTCTACCTTCATAGCTGGCTTTGGAGGTTTTGAAGAGGGATCTCAACTTTTTGTTGAGGCTAATAAAGGACTTTTTCCAGTCTTGGGACTTCACCTTTTTCTGCAACAGTTTCTTCCTTCTATTATAGAGTTTATTAATTGCAGGGGACCACCAGACTGGCTTCAATTGTTTTGGAGGAGATCATCTTGGTTCTGTCGGGTATAGCTAGTTCCATGCATTTATGTATGTGTTCGTACAGTGCATTGGTGTATGATTCAGCAGTAATGCATCTATTTTCCATTGGCATGGGTGCCGTGTAGTTAGCCACCTCTGTTTTTAGGAGTCCAAAGTCAGCTTTGGAGAAATTTTTCATGGTGGATATCCTTGCGGGGGGTGTAGGTGAGATGTGGATTTCCATGGTGATTAGTTTGTGGTCAGATCTATCCATGGAGGAATTGGCTATTGGTGTAGAGCAACAGTTGCCCATGTTAGCAATAACCAGGTCAAGGATGTTGCTTCCTCTAGTGGGGATAAGAATGAGTTAGTCCAGGGCATTAAAACTGATGAATTCCAGGAAGCGTTGGACCAGTGCATTGGTGCTTGAGTAGTTTTCCTAGTTGATGGAGGGGTAGTTGAAGTCTCCTTGAATGAGAGTATTGGGTTGGACCTTGATAGATTCCAGTGTACTTAGGAATGTGGAGTGAGAGTCTAGGGACACGGTTGGGATCCTATAGCAGGCTATGACCTGGATCGCAATCTTACCCAATGTTAGTTGTACCTGAAGTATCTCAGATGTATTTATGCTGGGTTACTAGTCTGGAGGTGTGCATATCCTTTATGAATATGGAGACACCACTATGTTTAAAGCTTTGGTCCATGTTTTGGGCCGAAAGGTGTGGAATGAGTTATAGCCTTGTAGTGCAGGGGTGGTTTCTGCCACTTTAAACCAGGTCTCCATTACAGCACAAATGTCGATGTTCTCCATTTTGAGGAGTGCTTCCAGTGAGTGCATCTTGAGATTTAGACATCTAGTGTTGAGCAGCATGACCCTCAGATTGCATTTATTTATAGCTGTTATGGTGGTAATTTGATCTTTAGAACACTGCCAAAAAAAGGCACTATAGTAGTGGCAACAGCCTTAGCCAGTACCTGGAAATTCAAGGGTGACAGATGTAGGCCATCTCTGGGAAAGCATCAAGGTCTGTCAATTATGTTATCCCAAGAAGAGAGATATGGATCTCCTTAGAATGACAACAGAAGCTTAACCAATTGTTGAAGTCAATCATTTTTTGTTTGTACTGCAGTATCATTCTGTGTGATGGTAGAATACTGATCAGGGCTAGTATCATCCCTGCCTGGGCCTCATAATCCAACAGCTCTACCATGTCCCTTTTCATGTAGTCCAGGAACGTGCATCTCAGGCCATTCACACCCACATGGACAATGACAGAGTCATACTTGTACTTGTTGTGGAGTGACTTGAGTGCATGTGTTATTTGACAGATTCTGGCACCTGATAGACAGCTGACTATTACCCTCTCCTTATTCAACCTAGTGAGTGGGACATCTGTGTGCCTCACTATTGAGTCACCTATGATTAGTGTACGGGGCAAGGTGTTTAGCCTTAGGGGCTAAGGTTGAGGGGCACACTGTGGAGGTGAGCTATGTGTCCTGTGGTTTGTGCTATGTTGTGGCAGCCAAGTACATTTCTGTTTTGGAGGTCTCTGCTGTTTGGGTAAATTTCTATTGAGTGCCTCTGTGAAGGTGGGTGTGTGGTATATGATAGTGTGTGTTTTGGAGGACTATGTGTTCCATGTGGTGTGATGCAGGTGTTGACCTTCTCCTCTTGACCAGCTAGTCTGGCCTTCCTGGAGAGTACATAGCTTTCAATTTGCTGATATAAGCAACAAGCTTCACACAATTAGCCAAATTAAGTTGTTCACCAGCTGTTACTCTAGCAAATTTTTCTGCTGAGATAATATTACACTTTGAACCAGTGCCTACTTTGAGCTCTGTGGGTTTACCATTGATCAGGACAGTACAAAACACTTCATTTTTTGCTAACAAATCTACTGCATTAACCTTTTAACTGACCACTGCTAAACCATCTACATAGAAAGTAGAGTTGCAGCTTTCTATATGATCAACTTGCTTTTTTTGTGTGACCTTTCTTAATAACTGAATGAGGTTTGCTTGATTTACAAAAGTGATTCAATTTTTTACACTTGTGCATTGCTAATCAAATGCTAAGCATTTCTCTCTTTAGACTCATGATTTGCACAACAATTATAAAAGTTAACAATAAATCTTGAGTTGGGTTTTGCTGAATCACCTTTATACTGCATTGAGCATGTCTGTTTTGGTGAGCTAGTTTTAGAACTTGCTAGAAAGTTACAGGTCCTCCCTGGAAAACCTGAGGGCTGCAGCTGCCATGTGTATAGACCTGCTTCTGCTAGCCACGTGCTGTATGCTGTCTACTCTTACTCTAGAGGCTGCTGAAACCTTGCTCTTATCACTTGCAAGCATACTTGTGTACCTTTCTGTGAGCTCTTGACAAATCTCTATAGCTTTGCTCAATGTTAAATCACTGTCACAAAGCAAAATCTTTCTCACTGCAGCATTATTAGCACCACACACAAGCCTGTTCTTAATTAACTCATCTTTCAAATCACCATATCTGTACATTTTAGCTTTATTTATCAAGTCAGTGATATAAGCTGTAAACGTTTCACCTGGCGTTTGGTTTCTTGTATAAAATAGCTGCCTCTCTAATGTAACATTTGTCTTGGGGTTGCACATTTCTCTAAATTTATGTTTCAAGCACTCAGGGTCCTATCTTAATTCAGCCTGTACAACAATAAGGTGATTTTCCCCTTCTCCTGCATATACTGCTGGTGCATACACAAATGAATACTCTCTTTCAATGGCTTCTGACCTGGTTAAGTTAAGCAAAATAAATGCCTATATATGTGCATCTTTGTCAGAAAAAGCTGCTTGTATGAAAATATTGTATTCCTGCTCAAATACTCTCCAATTTTCTACAATATTATGATCAAAGACAAGTGGACTAGGTCTGCAAAATGCCTCTGCCGTATCAACACACAATTGTGAACTTGCTTGAAATTATGTATGGACATACCACACACACACACACACACACACATATATATATATATATATATATATATATATATATATATATATATATATATATATATATATATATATATATATATATATATATATATATATATATATATATATATATATATATCAGAACTTGTAATTATGCCCGATAGCACAACAGCCTGTTTGAAATAACTGCACTTTGCCAAATAAGTCTGCATAGCACAAGAACACTTTATAATCACTGTACTTTGTGAAACCACCCTTTATCAGTGTAAGAAATACTTCAAAATGACTGTACTTTGCAAATAAACCTTACACAGCCCAATAAGTTCAGAGTAAGAAACACTTCAAAATGGCTGAACTTTGCAAAATAACTCTGCACAGTGTTAGAAACTCTTTGAAATGGCTGCACTCTGCAAATAAATGTACACAGCACAAGAAACTTTTCGAAATGGCTGCACTTTGATTGCACTTTGCAAAATAACTGTACTTTACACACAGCAAACTCCTTGAAATAATTGCACTGTAATAAAGCACACACTCTGCAAACACTTTGCACACTCTGAGATACTTTGTAAAAATCTAGTTATGCTTTGAATGGCTTCACTCAATGTGAAATAGTAGCAAATATGGTTGTTTACAAAAAATGCAGTCTCCTTGCTTTTCTAAGCTTATTTTGCCCTTTTATTGTACTCTTTATGCCAAATTAACCTCTTATTATGTTCATTATACTTTTTGTGCTCATTTTACTTTAAACATGCTTGTTATGCAAACCAGAGGTAATTCTGAACCCCATATAAGTATTTCTGATAGTTTTATCAAATATTGTGGATTTAAACACTTTGGGCCAGATTCACGATGGCTTGCATGGAGTCTAAGAGTAGAGTAAGACTCCATGCAGCCATCATCTCCGACGAGCGATCCAGGAACAGCCTGTAGGGGCGTGCAAGAGAGCTCCTAAAATGACTCTTACACGGACAGGGCCGGGACATGCAAATTACCTCAATTGCAGCTGAAAGGCATTCAAATGAGGCAGATTTGTGATTCAGGAAACCTGTCCGAGTCAGAGAAGTGTTATCTGCAGAAATGTACTCAGTTGACAACTGAGTACCATTCTGCAAATAGCAAAACGGAGCTGTGACAGCTCCAAATAAAGGTTGCATCCAGTAGAGGAAGCATGCCAATGGCCAAATAAACGGCCATTGGCAATGTTTCCCGATGCAAATGAAAAAAATGAATTTATTTTTTTTGTCCGATATTCCATGTTTAAGCGTAGCACAGCTTCGTGCAAACGGGCTGCGCTCCAAAAATAAAAAACAGAAAAATAAAAATCAAAACCCACAAATGTGGATTTTATGGGTATTTGCAATGTACAATGCAAGGCAATGGCAGGCTGAAGACAACATGGCTACCGAGTAGGGGTTGCTAAGGGGGAACCCAGTCTAAGAGATGTAACCAAGCATTAGTATGCAATCCTATGCAAATGAGGGTAAGGATAGTGAATCCCAAGTCTACATAGCAAATGAGCACAGTCAGTGAAGTGTAAGACTAGGATAAGGGGAGTAACAAAGTAGGATATAGGTGACATCAGGAGGGGGTATGTATGAAAGAAGATAAGCTCGTTGGAGCAGAGTGGCATGTGTTAGCTGTCAGTTGCTCATCACTGGAAGAGGTGTGTCATCAGGTATCCTAGCTAAAGCCAAGAAATAGAAGGTACACACTGTGGGTATCACTAAAGTTTCTTGTAAAAATGCTTGCAACATGTATGCGTGTGTGTGTGCTCCTGTAAACTCGAGTAAGACAGTGTGCACGCGTGTAAGTGTGAGTGTGCGCTTTTAAGCCAGAGTAAGCATGTATAAGGCTGATTAAAGAGTTGTAAGCAAGTTTGCGCTGGTGTGCGCATGTTTTAACCCGAATAAGCAAGTTTTAGTCCATGTAAGCATGTGTGCACGCATGTTAGCTGCTGTGCGCGTGTTTGCGCTTGTGTGTAAGGCACTCACCCCTGAGGAAACAGAAAGGAAAAAGGAAGCACAACAAATAGTAGGAAGCTACCAGGGAGTACTGGCAATGCTAGCAGGTGAAAACAATCAGAATCAGGCAATTACACAGGCAGTACACTAGCCCAGCCCAGTCTAGCACTTAAAACTCTGCACACAACCGTCCATTATGTTTGTCACAAGAGACACTGCAGTAAGCTAATAGAAGTGAAAACTGAAAAAGCTTTACTGAGACAAAGAAATGTTAGGGGCTGCCATTGCTGTTATAAGGTGACATATGCAACATGCTGAGGGTGGTGACAATGGGAATGCTGCCAACCAACCCCCAGTGAGGAGACGGAGAAGAGTGTACAGGCCCAGGGTAACCTACCAGGGGCTACATGAGCTGGAGATAGTGGAGCACTATAGAGTGGACAGAGACCTCATGCAGCAAATTGTTGAGCTGTGCAGGCCACGCCTCACACACAGAACCATCAGAGGGGAACCCATTCCAGTGGAAACCAAGTTATGTGTTGGCCTACAAATACTAGCAACAGGTACCTTCCAGAGACCAACTGGTGATATGATGGGGATATCACAGGCATCAGCATCCAGGGTACTGCACCAGTTTCTGGATGCCATGTCAGCACATGTCGGTGATCATGTATATTTCCCCAATTCCCGTGAGGTATTGGCCAGCAATATGCGTCTCTTCCAGCAAATAGCGGAATACCCTGAGGCAGTGGGTGCAATAGACTGCATGCACATACGCATCAAAGCACCAGCCGGTGAGCGGGGTAGGGTCTACTTCAACCGCAAGGGCTTTCCCTCCATCAACTGCCAGGTCGTGTGTGATGCCCAGAGCATAATACTGAATGTGTGCGCTGGCTGCCCTGGAAGCTACCATGATTCCCATATCTGGCATCTGACGCAGCTGTACCAGATATTTGCCAATGGGGACATCACACATGGTCACCTAGTGGGGGGTGCTGGCTATGCACTGGAGCAGTGGCTGATGACACCCATCAGAAACGCACATACACCTGAACAGGAACGCCATAATGAGGCACACGCACAAACATGAAATGCAATTGAGCGTGTGTTTGGGCTGCTCAAGTCATGGTTCCAGTGCCTGGACACATCTGGTGGAGCCTTGCAGTACACACCAACTACATGTACCCAAATTGTCATGGTATGTGCTATGCTACATAATATGATCCTGTGAAAACAGCTGCAGCAGGACCAGCATAGGCCTGGGCCAAACAGCCCCCCACCATTGCCAAGGTCATCAATGGCAGAGCATGACTCGGAGGAGGAACAACCTGAGCCTGCCCCAGTAGGCAGAAGAAGGCGTGCCCAGTATGCTTTGGCCTTGGCAAAGAGGCAACGCATAGCACATACACTGGCTCAGTAGGAACCCTGGAAATTATACCTCTCTCTGACCCGCACATATAGTAAAAGGGATGCCTAAGTTGACACTACCTGCTTCAAACATGTACAGGGAGTGTAGTATGTGCATCCGACATAGGCAGCCCTGCAGCACCACCTGAGGCATGATTGCCATGTGTCAAGCAATTTAAGGTAGTGCCAAACAGCATTTATCCCCATGTAGTATATGCAAACAGAATACACACACCAACTAGTACAACTGTGGTCAGTGTTGAGTAATATTGGGCAATGTCCAGCAAAGTTGGTGAATATACAGCAATGTTGGACAAGCCTCGTCTAAGTAGGGCATAGCAGAACAAAATCCAACATGCTCATATTTGCTTAACTGGCCCTTAAGCAGTGTGGTCTGCTCAATATGGAAATATAAAGCAGTGATGGGCCTCGAACCCAGGATACTGTGCACCATAGTTAAAGTACTGAACCACTAAACCATGACAGCATTGCACTGTTCAGTCAGTATGAAGGGATGTTGATAAGTATATGCAAAGTATCTCATGGAAACCCTGCAGGCACAGCATAATCCCTGTTGAGTTATGACACAAAGGTGAGTCCTGCAGTAAGAACAGAACTTGACTTCCAACACACACTATATAAATGTTAATATTGGTCATGTTCACACACATCCAGAAATGTAGTGGACTTCAGATCACAACATACTGAAAGGTCACACTGGGCGTGCTCACACACTTGAATAAATGAGACATATGTCAGGCAACAAAACATGAAAAGCCTGAACTGGGCATGCTCACACACATAGGCCATGTCTGACTACAGCAGTGGGCCGCACATATCTGGCAGTTGCATGTGTTAATCCAGCAACCTCTCACTATCCAGCAATCTGCTCTGTGATCACAGTTACATGACAACAGACACTTATATAATATAGTGGAACCCTGTCATGATCAAACATGTTCCGCAGATACGTAAGTTGTTCATAGAAACTGGGAAAGCAAAGACGATAAAGACCTGCAAACAGTATCAGCAATAAATATTGTGCATTCCGAGCAGAAGCATAGGTTCAGAGGTCGATAGTAGGCTATCTGCCCTAGGGTATGTACAAGCCTAGCCAGAGTGTGTTTGGCTTTTGCAGCCCTGTCAGAGTACTACACTCTGCCAGTATATAGTAGGTCACACAAGATAGCCCATGTACGTTTAGGCTAGTGTGCCTCTGTGTAGCAGGGACACAGAAGATATCCCATGGGTAAACATATGATCACCCATACAGCCATCAAGATGTCCCCTGTAGGTGGTTAGTGGGTGGCCCTTCCTATGTGAAACTGTGATCACAATCTAGAGTGAGTGGAGGTCCTGGGATAAGAATCTGTCCCTCCAGCATGTCCTATTAACATCTGTGCTGACGTATATGTCCCTGGAGTGTGTAGCTACAAGGGAGTTGGATATCCTGAAGTGGATGGAGCATGTCCATTAATTTTGGGTGGGGTATTACTGCAAACAACAGGCACACATCATATCCGAGTAGGTGGTAAGTGACTGAATAGAGCTGGAGTTACTGCATCTGAACTGTGCAGGTCATCTGTGTGAGTCCCTACATCTGCTTGGTGCGGAACTTATAGGTTCATAGGTTCATAGGTAGATACTAGGCTATCTGCCCTAGGGCATTTATAAGCCTAGCCAGAGTGTATTTGGCATCCGTCTCCCTATTAGATTAGTCTACTGTGCCTCTCTAAATTAGGTCACAGAAGGTACCCTTTAAGATTAGTTTGCTGTGCCTCTGTCTAGCAGGGACACAGAAGAGATCCCGGGGTGAATTTGCAATTTCCCATCCATGTGTCCAGATTTGGCTTGAAGCGGGTCAGCGAGGGGCTATGTCTAATATGAATTGGGATTCTATTCCAGAGTGAGGGGAGCTTTTGGGAAATTAATCTGTTCCTCCAGCATGTCCTTTTTATTCTTGCGCTGAGGTTTAAGTCCCTGGAGCGTGTATCTCTAAGGGACTTGGATTTCTCAGGTGGAGCATGTCCATTAATTCTGGCTTTGACATGGTTTTGTATGTCAGGCATAGATTGCCTCTGAGTAGGCGGTAAGCAACTGAGTAGAGCTGGAGTTTCCTTAGTTGAGCTGCATATGACATCTGTTTGTAGCCCATGATCCTCTTGGAGAGGCACTTTTGGGTCTCTCCAGGTGCTGCAGGTGTTGGGTAAAGTACATCCCAAAAGGGCCATTGTATTCAAATATGGGGCTGATGACTGATGAGTAGAGGGGCACAATGACCTCTCTTGATGTAGATGTGAACCCTTTCGTGATAAGGTGGCATATATAGAAGGTCTTTGTAACCACGTTGACAATGTGATTATCAAAGGAGAGATTACTATTTACATTGGTCCCCAAATCTCAAATTACTACTTCTGTACTTAATGCATTACCACCTATGTGGTAATTTGTGTGCATCTTGTTTTTCACAAAGGGGATGACTATGCACTTTTTAGCATGTAGCTCGAGCTTGTGGCTCTGGCACCAAACATCCATCTCTGTGAGACCCTTTTGGAGGATGCTTGTGTCAGCTGGAGAGTCGATTATGGCCCCCAGTTTGCAGTCATCTGCGAACCTTGTCAGCCATAATCCCCCCGTGTTAGCCTGAACCTCAGAGAAGTATATTCTGAACCAGAGAGGTCCCAGAACTGAGCCCTGTGGGATGCCACTTGTAACGGGTTTGTATTTGGACATGGCACTTGCGATTCTGACCACGTGGGTTCTATCCCTGAGCCAGTTTGCAACCCATCTAGTGATATAGGGGTTGATATTTAAGCTGTTAAGCTTATGTATGATTTCCAAATGTGGTATTTTGTTGAACGTTTTTGCGAGGTCCAGGTAGGCTGTGTGGACTACCTTGCCCTCATCCATAGCTTTGGTAACTGTTTCAAAGAAATCAACTAGGTGTAAGAGGTGAGTTCTGCCCTTAGCAAAGCCGAATTGGGTAGGGTCCAGTGTCCGGAGGCTCCCAATGTCTTTGTTTATGAGTTCCATGATAATACACTCCATAGCTGTACAGACCAGACTAGTCAGGATTATGGGGCGATAGTTCCCAGGGTCTGTTGTGGCACCACCTTTGTGGAGTGGAACCACTGTAGCTGTACGCCATTATTCGGGTACATATCCTGTAGTAAGGCTAAGTTTGAACAGTGACTTAATATGAGGGTTCAGTTCTTCTTGGAGCTTGTGTAAGACACAGCCTGGGACACCGTCCAGTCCCATAGCTGCTGTGTATTTTGCTTTGGCGAGGGCAGCCTTCACCTGTGCATCTGTGATGTCAGGGAGGTTACATTCAGTTGGGATAGGCATTTGTTCCTTTGTGGGTGAAGGGGGGAGAGGTTTGTGCTGAATCTGTCTGCCAGGATGTTGGCTGTATGTAGTTTCGGTATATTTTGTACCGTTATGCAACAATTCAGAGCATATCTGGGAGTTTCCACCCATATTATGGACATAACTAAAGAAGGACTTGTGATTATCTTTAGTGTCTAGGGCAATATCCCTTTGGAAACTGGCCTTTGATGATTTTATGAGGTATCGAAGTTTCTTGCTAATACTGATCAGAGATGCCTTCCATTTCTGGGATTTTGCTCTGTCATTGTAGTAGCTTCCTCCTTCTGTTGTATAGCTTATTTATAGCCGGGCTCCAATAAACAGGTCTCCTGTTTTTGGAGGAGTGAGTCTTCGTTTTATTTGGGATAGCACGATCCATGCATTCCTGCAGGTGCTCATAGAATGCATTTGTAAAGGATTCTGCGGATTGGCCTGTATTATCATCTGGCCTGTGGGCTTTGAAGGATTCCACCTCAGTCTTGAGAAGTGCAAAGTTGGCGTTTGAGAAATTCTATACAGTGATTTCCTTGGCTGGTGGTGGGGACGGGATATGGATGTCCATGGAAATTTGTTAATGGTCTGATCTTACCAATGAAGGGTTTACCTCTGGTGTGGAACATAGAGTCCCCATGTTGGTGATGACCAGGTCCAATATGTTGTTCCTTCTTGTGGGAGTGGTGACCAGTTGCTCCATCGCATAACAGTTTATAACTTCAAGGAACCATTGGGTGAGTGTGTTTGGGCATGAGTAGTTGTTGCAGTCAAAGTTTGGGTAGTTGAAGTCACCCAATAACATAGTTTTAAGAGAGACCTTGATATTCTCCAGTGTTCTCAGGAATGCCAAGTGGGGTTCCTGTAATAGGGAGGGTGTTCTGTAGGAGGCTACAAACTGAAAGGCAGTTTGGCCTGCTGTTAGTTGCACATGGATGGTTTCTGATGCTTCATGCAGTTCCACTAACCTGGAGGTGTAGGTATCTTTGATGAATATAGATACTACCCCTCCTTTTGTGCTTTGGTCTGAGTTTTGTGTGTGAAACGCATGGTATGAGTTATAACCTGGTAGTGCTGGGGTGCTCTCAGGAGCCTTGAACCAGGTTTCTGTTACTGCACAGACATTGATATTCTCCATACTGAGGAGAGCCACAAGTGGGTGCATCTTGAGGTTTAGACATCTGGCATTGAGTAGCATTACCTTTAGATTTTGTATCCTTGGGTTGTCTATGGAGGTGTGTTTGTCCTTTGAGCCTTGCCTAAAAAATGCACTATGGGGGTGGCAAGAGGCATGGCCAGTATATGAAAGCCTAAGGGTGACAGGTGCAAGACGTCCCTAGCGAAGCAACGTGGCTTGTCGGGCATGTCATCTCAGGTTGACAGACACTGGATCCACATTGAATGACACCAATACTGTAGACAATTGTTGAAACTGATCATTTTGTCTTTATGCTCTGGAATCATTCTTGGTGAGGGCAAGATGCTACCCAAAGTCAGGGTCATACTAGCCTGGGCTACATGATCAGAGAGCTGCTCAATGTCTCATTTCTTGTAGTCCAGGAAGGTACGTCTCATGTCATTCACACCTGCATGGACAATGACGGAGTCATACTTGTACCTGCTTTGGAGTGACCTGAGTGCTTGTGTTATGTGGTGGATCCTGCCACCTGACAGGCAGCTTACAGTGACCTTCTCCTTGTTCAGTCAGTTGAGTGGAATGTCAGTGTGCCAGACAATAGAGTCCCCTATAACAAGTGTATTTGGTGTGTTGTTTGGCCTTAAGGGCTGTGACTGTGAGGCACACTGATTTTGTGAGATATGTGATTCATGGGTATTGTTGAGGGGAGGCTGTTGCTTAGGTATCTGTGTTCAGTACAGTTGCTGCAGGTGTTGGGTAAGGTACACCCCAAAGGTGGCATTGTAACCAAGCATGGTTGTTATTAGTATAGGGGCACAATGACATCACTCGATCTAGATGTGAAACCATATGGGATAAGGTTGCTTATATAGAAGGTCTGTCCAACCACTGTGGCAAAGTGAATGTCAAAGGTGACAGTACGAACAAGTCATGTCCCCAATCACCTAAAAACACATAACATATGTAATGGAGTACTACCTATGTGTTAATGTGTGGGCATGTTGTTATTCCCAAAGGGGATGACTATGCAACTAATGGCATTTAGCTGTATGCCATGGCTCAGGCAACAGTAATCCATCTCTGTGAAACCCTGTTGGAGTATGCATGTGGCAGTTGGAGAGGTGATCATGCCACCCAGTTTGCAGTCAAGTGTAAACAAGGTCAGCCATATTCCCCATGTGGTAGCCTGTACGTCAGACAAATATATACTGAACAAGAGAGGTCCCAGGACTGAGCCGTGTGGGATGCCACGTGTAACTGGTGTATAGTCAGACATGGCACCTGCAATTCTGACCATGTGGGTGCTATTTCTGATCCAGGTAGCAATCCATCATGTGAGATATGTGTCCATATCGATGCTGGTGAGCTTATGCATAATGGCCCAGTGGGTATTGTGTGGAAGGGTTTAGCAAGCTTCAGGTAGGCTGCGTGTACAACTGTCTCTATGTTGATGGACCTGCTAACTGTCAAAAGAATACAAACATGTTCAAGAGGCAAGATCTGCCCACAACAACGCTGAAATGTGTAGGACACAGTGTCTGTAGTTTCCTGATGTCTATGTGTAAGAGTCCCATGACAATACACTCCATAGCTTTGCATAACAGGATAGTTAGGCTTATAGGGCAATATTGTCTGTTGTCCGTTCTGGCACCAACTATGTGGAGTGGGAACACTGTTTCTGTATGCCATTCCATGGGTACATATCTTGTAGTAACTCCAATACTGCACAGTGATGTAATGTGAGGGTTACATCTGTCATGAAGCTCGTGTAATATGCAGGCCGGAGCACCGACTGGTCACACTGATGCTGTAATGTATACTTTGGGGAGTGCAGCACTCACCTGTTATTGTGTGGTGTCAGGGAGGTTACACTCTGTTGGGATGGACAGTTGCTCCCTAGGGGGAATGGGGGGAAACATCTGCCCTGAACCTGTTTGCCAGGATGTTGGCTATGCCAGTGGGTTCAGGGTAAGTGCAGTCAGTATGCAGTAACTCACAGCATATCAGTGAGTGTCCACCCAGGTTCCTGACCTAAATTGATGAAGCCTTGTGATAGTCCTACTTGTCTGGTGCAATTGTCCGTGAGAAGAAGACCTTAGATAAGTACATGAGTGATCATAGCTGTCTGCTAGTACAGATCACAGATGCTTTCCCCATCTGGGATTGTGCTCTATCATGTAGTAGCTTCCTCCTGACATTGTACAGCTCATTAATGGCTGGTGTCTACCAGACAGGTACCCTGCCATTGGAGGAGTGAGTCTTGTTGTTATTTGGGGTAGCAAAATCCATGCAGTCCACTAGGAGTCCATAGAATGTGTATGTAAAGGATTCAACAGTCGGAGCTGTATTTCACACTGTCTCAAGGTCTCTGAAGGATAACACCTTGCTTTGGTGAAGTGAGACGTTGGCTCATTAGAAGTTCACCAAGATTACCCAGGATGGGTGTGTGGAGTGTATATGTATGTCCAGTGAGATAGATGTATGTTCCGATCTTACCAATGAGGGGTATATTGCTGGTGTGTAACATAGAGTCCCCATGTTGGTGATGATCAGGTTCAATATGTATTCCCCCTTGTGGCTCTGGTGACTGGTTGTGCCATAGCATATGAATGTACAAATTGTAGCGACTATAGGGCAAGGTTGTTGCAGCTTGAGTAGTATCCACAGTCAATATTCATGTATCTGATGTCACCCAATATAATGGTGTTTGTGGAAACCATCATATCCCCCACTATTCCCAGGAAAGCCGAGTGTGGTTCCTGAGTATGGGAGGGTGGTTTGTAGTAGGCAACAAACTGAAAGGCAGTTTTGAACAATGGTAGTTGTATATGTATGGTCTGTGATGCTTACTGCACTGCACTGCACTGCTTACTGCAGTGCCACTAACCCGGAGGTGTGTGTATCTGTGATGTATAGGGATACACCCCCTAGTTGTGTTGTCCATTCCAAGTCCTGTGGTCAGGAAGCATGGTATGAAACATAACCTGGTAGTGCTGGTGTGCATATGTGACCCTGCACTAGGCGTCTGTTAGTGCACATATATTGCTATCCCCCATACTGAGGGGAGTCCTGAGTGGCCGCAATATGGGTTGAGCTCAACCAAAAGGTAGGGTTGCAGTATGTAGAAATGCTGTCTGAGTTTAACAAGCAAAAAATAGAGCAGCTGAACAGCAAAATCAATTCCAACTTTTTCTCTCTTAAGGACAAATTGATTGCTGAGAATTTCAAAAGTAAATTTGGCTTGATTCAAGATAGGCTCTCTAAAGAAAATGAACTTTTATCTAAGCGCAAAATCAAAAAATTCCAGCATGACCTTAAAGAATATGAGGAAGGAGTTGCTTATATTAGAGTTACATCAGAGTGCACTGACGCAAGGATTGATTCAGTATGTTCAGTAGTAGGAAATGAGGAGTCTGTGAATGCTGGTGAAGAGGAAGAAGGGCCAAGACGCTCAGAGTGTTTGGCTCAGCATGGACAACGAAATGTAGAAAATTTGGCCAGTTCATCTCCTTGTTCTTCATCTTTCGAAAGTTTTCAAGGGGGATAACAAGCACAGAATGTACAAGTTTACCAAAAGGAGCCGAATGGCCACAGGACTTGGGCAGAAGTAACTACTACCAATATGGGGAACTACAACAAGCCATCCAAGAAGAAAACGTGGAGGAAATGGAAAAACTAACTTTCTCTTCAGGTACATTTGATGCTTGTAGTTGTACAATAGTCAATTTGTCATCACGATTTTTTGATGCCACTACTTGTGAAGTTTTGAGCAAGGGTTGGAATTTTGTTCCATCTAGTAGAGCTAATAAATGCGATGTTATTGAGTTGAGAGACTTTACTAGAAAATTAAATTTCAAATTATTGTTCAAAAACAGTGACAGCATTTCTAGTAACTTGTTCAGAAAACCATGTATTTTTAACCCTCCATTGAGAAAAGAGTTGGAAATTTTTCTCAGCATGACCGAACTTCAAATAATTGACCTGTTGGACAATCATAGCAGCTTTATGTATTTTAATATGACTGCCAAGGAGCGCAACTTGTTTTATGATTTGGTGAATGATGATAAATTACTTATTAGTAAGGCAGACAAAGGGAATACATTAGTAGTGTGTGATAGGGATTATTATGATAAGAAAATGCATTGTTTGTTGGCTGATGATACTTTTTATGAAAAAGTCAATTTTTCTGCAGTCAAAAAATCTTACAATTTTATTGATGCACTAGTGGAGGAATGGTTCTATACAGGTAGAATAACTGAGGACATCAAGAAATATATTTGCAATGCATCACCTAGATTTAGTAAACTTTTCGGTCTAGCCAAGGTTCACAAAAATTTGGATGACCCCCCATTTAGACCCATTGTAGCTAGTGAAGGGACGAAAACTGAAGCTATCTCTATTTTTGTCGACAAACATTTGCAAAGGGTAGTTGTGAAAGGCACTGCCTATATCAAAGACACTTTTGATTTTGCTAATTCTATTAAAGATGTTGACATTACAGATTCTGACCTACTAGTTACCCTGGACATAAAATCATTGTATACAGTCATTCCCAATGAGGAGGGAATGGAAACAGTAAGGTTAGAACTTTTGTGTTCTGGTCTTTTTTCCAACAGTACTATCAGTTTATTAATGAGATGTTGGATGTCATTCTTAGTTGCAACTATTTTAAGTTCAAGGATGATTTCTATAATCAAAAGAATGGGGTGGCCATGGGTGCAGCGATGGCACCCAGTTATGCTAATATCTTTATGAATGGTTGGGAGAAAAGGCACATTTTTATTGATGCATTTAAAAACATGCTTTGTTATAGACGTTTTATTGCCGATCTGTTTATTGTATGGCGAGGGGGCATTGAATCCCTGAATACCTTTTTAGCGTATCTAAATGGGGTCTGTACTTATTTGAAGTTTACATCGGTATGGGATGACAAGACCATTTCATATTTAGATATGATGCTGTATAAAGAAACAGGCAAATTGTTAACTAAAATTAACAAAAAAAAAAAAATACAAAACAATGCCTATTTGCACTTTTCAAGCATGCATCCCAAGAATATGAAAGAAAACATTATAAAAGGCCAATTGATGAGGGCTCATCAACTAACTTCAGGGGATGTTGATTTCATTAATGAAGGAACAGACATATGTCATAAATTTACAGCTAGAGGTTATTCTAAAGATTTGGTTAATAGCAAATTTGAATAAGTGAAAGAAGTTAGAAACAACCTTAGGGTGCCCCCCAAAGAAAAGTAGGATTAGTGACTTTAAGACTGCTATGCAAATATCCACTAGTGTACTTCAGAAGCTATAAAACAGATTATTAGAACTAACTGGAAAATATTGAAAAGCAATGAAGAGGTTTACAAGGCAATTGGAGAGAGTCCATGCTTTGTTTACAAAAAAGGGAAGAGCTTTAAAACATTTTTTTAAAGCCAACTTAATGTTAAACCCTACAGTATGGGTGGTAGGATGGAGAAATATTTTGCATGTAGTCTTTGTGATTTGATTTATGAGGGAATCAAAGTAATTACTATTAACAATTATAAGATCAAGATTAACAAAATTTACACATGTAAATCCAAGTATGTTGTCTAATTGTTTGCAAATCTTGTGGAGCATTTTATGTGGGTCAAACGTGTAGGGAATTATTCAAGAGAATGTATGAACATAAAAGAGATGTGGAGACAGGTAATGACAACAATGCTTTAGGCAAACACTACAAAACAGGTGATTGTACAGTTGATTTCAAATTTGTGGTATTGGGAGCTATTACTAATTATGAAACAAAATTTAATGCAGAAGAAGAGCTTGGATGGTTGGAATACACATGGCAGGTTAAGTTGAATGCCTGCTATCGTCCAGGGCTTAACAGCAGAGAGGATTTTGTAGCTTACTCGAAGAGGAAGGGGTTAAAACATTAAACCTGTATAGCCATGTGAGGTGGAATTTTAGCATTTAAATGAATGACAGTGTAATTTTAAATTAAGTCTGATGAAGTCTTGTTTGTTAGAAGATGGAAGTGCTTACTGGATTTTATTACTTTGCTTATTTTTGTTATTAAAAGTGCAGTTTGGTTTATAACCATGTTTCATTATTTTTGTTTTCCATTCTAACCCTCTGTTACTCATCTAGTCAAGATGCAGTAGACGACTCTTTGTGGGTTCTGTTCCAGCAGCTTTATTATGTACAAACACATCACAAGTGAAGTTTTATAACTTTAATGTAGGTAACTTACTAGCTACATTCATTCTTACATGCTCAATCTCTGGCTGCACTTTCAAATGACACTGAGTATAGCACACACCGGCTATTTATACATGCACGTTCAGTACTTGATATGCTTCTTAAAGACACAGCACACACACACACACACACACACACACACACACACACACACACACTCTGTTCTACATCCTCCCTCTTTGAAAAATAGATCAATCAATGCTGAGAATATCAGTTGACATGCAAACAATACAAATAGTTCTTTGTCATGCAATCATACAGAGCTAGGTACATACATACAATTATGTCCAGGTAGCTGTGTATTTCACAGTAGTCTGAAAGTACGACCAAATTGTGTGACATAAAACAGGGAATTAGACTTAGCAATTGGAACTGTCTCTGCTGAATGTCCAACCTTAGAAATATCAGGCACATCCTCAGGAAAGGAAGTAGAAGTTAAGACACATTCTGAAATGGTAACATTGTCTGGATTGCTCTGAGGTCTAAAGTCTGTATCACAGGAACAATGCTGTGATAATGATTCTGGTACAGGAAATCATGTGACATAAAACTGAGAATTAGGCTTAGAAACTGGAACTATCTCTGCTGAATGTTCAACCTTAGGAATATCGAGAACATCCTCGGGAATGGAAGTAGAAGTTAAGATATGTTCTGGAATGGGAACATTGTCTGGATTGCTCTGAGACCTAGACTGTGTATCACAGGAACAATGCTGCGATAATGATTCTAGTACAGGAAGATGTCTATGATTTCTACTGTACTCCACACACTCAGATTCTATGAAATAGGATGTTGGCTTGGTAAATAAACCTGTTACTTGACCCATCCAGTCAAAACCTTTCGCCGTTTGTATCCTCACTGACTCTCCTTTTTTCAATGGATGAAGAAATCTGCTCAATTTATCATAAATGGACTTCTGGAAAGAATGCTTCCTGAATAATTGGGCTCTGATGGTTCTATATTTAGCTTTAGACCTTAATAAACTGGAACTAATAGGCAGCGTTGCTCTGATTTGCCTGGATAGAAGTCTCTGAGCAGGCGAGCCAAGTGTAGCATCACAGGATATGTTTCTGAGATTAAGTAAATTCAAAAAGACATCCATATTATGCTTTTTATCATGCTTTGACCATCCAAGTAATTGCTTTGCACTCTGTACTGCATATTCAGTTAGTCCATTTCACTGTAGATGTTCTGGACTACTAGTAGCATGCACAAAGTCCCATTCTCTTGCAAATTTCTGAAACAACTGACTAGTAAATTGAGTACCATTGTCAGAAATAACTTTGTGTGGACTACCATGGACTGTGAAATGACATTTTAACTTAGTAGTGGATGTTAGGTTAGGTAGGAAATCAATCTCAAACCAGTTTGAATAAAAGTCTACCAATACTAAGTAATGCTGATTGTTCCACTTGAATCTGTCAGTGGCTACTGTTGACCAAGGTAGTTCAGGAACTTGACTTAGCTGAAGTGGTTCTATTTGCAAATGCAGTTTAGTACTATTGCATACTGAACAAGAAAAAAAGTACTTTATTAATGTCTTTCACCAATGAAGGCCAAAATACTAGTTCTCTCACCCTTCTTTTGATAGATTTTGAACCTGGGTGACCATGATGCAAACTCTGGATATATTCATGTTGTAAGGAAGCAGGAACAACAATTTTAGGACCTTTGAAAATAACACCATCTTCCATTAACATCTCTTCTTTGTAAGGAAAATAGGTTTGCACTTCAGGTGGTATATTAGATTGCTTTGATGGCCATCCAACATTAATGTAGTAGTTGAGGTTTTGCAAAATTGGATCAGTCTTTGTATGATCTCTCAGCTCATCAAGTCTCGTGGTAGAAAAATTATGCACTGCCATTATGTCAAAGTTAAAATTCTTTTTGTCAAGATGTTCCATTGTATTTCTGGGTGATCTGGAAAAGGCATCAGCCAGATAAAGAAGTTTGATTTTGCATAGACCATTTTGATGTAATTTGAGCATCATTTTTTTGTAATCTTGCTGGAGCTGAATGCATAGGTTTCTTTAGAATAGTAACTAGAGGTTGGTGATCTATTTCAATCTGAATAGCTCGACTATAATATAATCATGAAACTCCACATGCAAATAATATTGCCAAAATTTCTTTCTCATGTTGAGCATAATGCATCTCAGTTTGGGTTAGTGTTCTAGGTGCAAAAGCTACTGGTCTGCCTTCCTGAAGAATAACTGCGCCAAGACCAAATTTTGAAGCATCACAGGAAAGAGTGACTGGTTTATTGATATCATAGTATCTTAATGTAAGTGTGGTGGTAATTTTCCATTTAAGGTCTTCAAATGCCTTCTGGTGCTGTTGCAACCAAGACCATGTAACATTTTTGCATGTTAGCTCTCTTAAAGGTGCTGCCAACTCACTGAAGTCTGGTATGAACTTGCTTAAATAGTTGACCATGCCAAGGAAATGCTGTTAAACTTGAATATTATCTGGTGCTGACATCTCAAGAATAGCGGCTTGCTTGGACAGGTTTGGTCTTAAGCCAGTGTTGATAAATAACTGACATATATAAGTAACTTCTGGTAGTCTGAATTTACAGTTCAGAGGATTGAGCTTTAAGTTCACTTAACGTGCTCTGTCTAGAACTCTCTTAAGGTTTCTGTCATGCTCCTCTTCACCATTGCCTCCAACCAATAAATCATCTACTATTATGGCACAAGGATAACCTGGAAAAAATTGCTCCATTGCACGCTGGAAGACCTTATTCAAAAGAATATACATCTGCCAAATGGGGTACCAAAAGTGGTTAGTAATGAGGATTTGCGATCAATCATCACTTGCCAAAATGAACTTTTTGCATCCAAGACAGAAAAAACAGTGGCATTCGGTATTAGGGCTGAGACCTCTTCAACTGTATGCCTTGGATGATGTGGTTTCTTCAATGCTTTGTTCAAATCTTTTGGGTCAATACATATTCTGATTTTATCTGAGCCTTTTTTGTGAGCTGCTACCATGGACAACACCTATTCAGTTGGTTCTGTAACTAGACAAATTACACCTTGCTGGACCATTTTATCCAGTTGAGCTTTGACTTTATCCTGCAGAGCTATCAGAACTTTTCTTGCTGGTCTGATTACTGGACTAACCTCTGTTTCCATTGATTCAGCCTGTACAACAATATGATGACTTTCACCTTCTCCCTCATATACTGCTGGTGCATACACAAATGAACAGTCTCTTTCAATGGCCTCTGACCCAGCTAAGTTTAGCAAAATGAATGCCCTGGTGCATGCATCTTTGTCAGAATAAGCTGCTTGTATAAAATATCATACTCTTGTTGAAATATTCTCCAATTATCTGCAATATTCTGATCAAATACTAGTGGTGAGGGTTTTCAAACACATGCCAGTGAAGGTTTTTTTTTGCAAATATACATGAACACATACATACACATAAGCCAGAAATTTATGCAAGTATTTGTAACTTTGCCGAATAGCACAACAAGTCTCTGAATAATAAGTCTCTCAGGCCCTATAATACTCTGAAATTGCTGTCCTGCCAGAAATCACCTATCAGTGGAAGAAACATTTCAAATAACTGCACTGTGCAAATAAACTGGGCAGAGTAAGATCAGAGTAAGAAACATTTCAAAGTAACTACACTTTGTAAATAAACTGTGTTCAGCACACTGAAACTTCCCCCAAATGGTGGTAACTTGCTAGATAATTCTTTACAGTGCAAGAAACACACTGTAATGGCAGCATTTGTGAATAAATACACCCAGCACAAGAAACTTTTTGAAATGGCTGTACTTTGACATACTTCATGAAATAGTTGCACTTTGCCACAAACAAACTCTTCAGAATACATGCACAGTAATAAGCATACACTGTAAGCACTTTCACACACTTTGAGATACTTTGAATAACTCATAATTATGCCAAAACACAGCACTTTTCAAAATAACATGCAGTTGCCTTGCTTTATTTATGCTTAATGTTCCCTTTTTGCCCTTATCATATTCGTTTCGCTTGTTTGATCTCTTTTCATGCACATTGTAATTTTCTTGTGCTCGTTTTACTCTAAACATACTCATTTTGTTTTAAACATACTCATTTTGCTTTTCTGATAATCATTTTATTAAATTTCTCAATCTTAAACATTTTGTTTAATTAATAAACCTTCTGTGCCTCTCACTTGTCTAATAATGTGGCTGGTGGCCTTGTAATGCTCCACTTTATCTTTTTTTATAAAATTAACTGTTAGTGCAAGTTTTCATTATCTTTGATTCTTTTCTGGCTCTTTTTTGTGCTCATTTTTCTTAGTTTACCTTCATGGTTATCTCTGCACCTCGTAGCTCTGAATATTAGTCTCTGCAATCCTACTTCTGACACCATGTCGCTCTTCTAGACAGGATTTAATAGATGAGTCTTTGTGGGTTCTGGTCAAGCAGCTTTTTTATGCACAAACACATCACAATTGAAGCTTATTAACTTTAACTTAGGTAACTTATATATAAACTAGCTACATTCATTCTTACATGCCCACTCTCTGGCTGTACTTTCAAAATGGCACTGAGTATAGCACATGCCTGCTATTTATATATGCATGTTCACTCCTTGATATGTTTCTTAAAGACACAACACACAAACTCTGTCCTACACCCTACATGTCTTATTTACTTATCAAATTAATCAGGTTTACTAGGAAAGGCTCAAAGGACAAAACCACCACCATAACGGGTGCAAGTATACAAAATCTGAAGGTAATGCTACTCAGTGCTAGAAGTCTAAACCTCAAAATGCACTCACTTGAGGCACTCATAAAAATGGAGAACATCAATATCTGTGCAGTAACTGAGACCTGGTTCAAGGCTCCAGAGAGCACCCCTGCAATACCAGGCTACAACTCTTACCACACTTTTCAGCCATTAAACCAGGACCAAAACATTAAAGGTGAAGGAGTGTCCATATTCAACAAGGATATTCACACCTCCACACTAGTTGCCCAACAGAATGCATCTGAAATTCTCCAGGTGCAACTAACACTAGGTAAGAGTGCAATCCAAATTGTAGCTTGCTACAGATCCCCCACCATGCCCCAAGATTCTCACTACACCTTTCTAAACATACTGGAAAATATTAAGATACAACCAAACACCCTAATACTGGGTGATTTCAACTACCTTGCCATTAACTGGGAAAACTACTCGTGTAACAACACCTTTGCCCAACGGTTCTTGGAATTCATAAATTCCAACACCCTGGTCAACTAATCCATAGTCCCACCAGGGGCTCCAATATCCTGGAACAGGTCATTACCAACATGGGAAATCAATGCTCCACATCAGTGGTCACCCCATTGTTGGTTTGGTCTGACCATAAGCTAATCATCTTTGACATCCACATCCAACCTCCACCCCCCCCCCGCCCCCCCCCAGTAAGGAAACATCTGTAAAAAACTTCTCCAAGGCCAACTTCATGCTTCTCAAGTCAGAAGTGACAAACTTCATGACACCCATGTGGACGGGAACTGAAAGTTCGACTGCCGAATCTTACACTAAAGCACTGTACAAGCACATCCACTCGTGCATGAATGGTGCCTTCCCAAATAGAACTGAGACTATATATATATAAATATATATATATATATATATATATATATATATATATATATATATATATATAAACACACAGACACCACATCTGCAGGTAAACAAAGCTCACAGGAAAGTACAATGTTACAAAATTCTAAAACATTACTCAAAACAGGAACAATCAAGTGCAACACCTTGTTGAGAAATGTGTAAGTACTGTTTGTATGCATCACAAAACAATGACAGAATAACCTTTTCATAAGCTTTCCCTAACAAACCAGTCAGGCTTATTGGTCTAGATTAATTTATATCCTGTTCTTCTAGCTTTAGCTAAAGGTACTACAAGAGAAACCATCCAAATTTCTGATACTAACCTTGTATACAAGATTTCTCAAACTGGTAAATTAAACAAGGTACAAAAGAAATGGAAGTTTTAAACAGAAAAATGCATTTAAACCACTGGGCCTGATGCAGCATTAGCTGTTATTTTTGCCATGGCTTCTTAACTTTAAAGTCTGTGATGTTAGGACAGATGTTATACTCCCAAAATCACACTCCAGATCTAAAAAAAAAGCAAACGGCTATGTCTACTGCTCTGCTAGGATTATTCACAATTTAATTATTAATGTTCAGACATACTTCACCAGTCAGACTTCCTATACTGTGTTACAATCACAGAAAAGGCTTGGTTGCTATTGTTGATGTAAACTACAAATGTCAATTCTTACTGTGTATTAGGATTTCTTAGTAAGACACACTAAACTCTTGTTTGTATCTGATCTTACTCAATTATGTGTTCCAGCAAATGTTTTTCTTTTCTTAAAGTGATGCTTTGCAAAAATTTAGACCAGCAGGGAGGAGTCTTTTGTACATCTTTCTCACAACAAGCAAAATCTGAGGGTAATGCTAGTCAATGCTAGAAGTCAGAAGTTGAAACCTAAAAATGCATTCACTCGAGGCACTCCTTAAAATGGAGAACATTGACATCTGTGTAGTGACAGAGACCTGGTTCAAGGCTCCAGAGAGCACCCCTGCATTACCAGGCTATAATTCATACCACACCTTTCGGCCACCTTACCTGGACTGAAACACTAAAGGTGGAGGCGTGTCCATATTCATTATGGATATCCACACCTCCAGGCTAGTTGCTCAGCATAATGCATCCGAGATTATCCAAGTGCAACTAACTCTGGGCAAGACCGCAATCCAAATTGTAACTTGCTACAGATCCCCCAGGATTCCCACTCCTCATTTCTTGATACACTGGAAAATACTAGAGTACAACCCAACACCCTAATAATGGGTGATTTCAACTACCCCACCATTAACCGGAAAAACTACTCATGTACCAACTCTTTTGCTCAACGTTTTCTGGAATTCATAAATTCCAATGCCTTGGTTCAACTTATCCACATCCCCACCAGGGGCAGCAATATCCTAGACCTGATCATTACCAACATGGGCAACCGGTGTTCCACATCAGAGGTCAATTCCTCATTGGTCAGATCCGACCACAAGCTAATCAGCCTAGACATCCACATCCCGCCCTGAACCCCCATTAGAGAAACCACCTTAAAAATTTCTCCAAAGCCAACTTCATGCACAACACCCATGCCGATGGACAATAGAGGTACAACTGCTGAATCATACACAAATGCACTTTATAAGCACTTACACAAGTGCATGGATCATGCTATCCCTAACAGAACCAAGATGCTATCCTCCAAATAAAGGAAGCCAACTTGGTTGTCCTCTGCCATAAACAAACTCTACAACAGAAGAAAGAAACTGTTGCAAAAAAGAGTAAAATCACATGACTGGAAGAACTCCCTGGTCAGCCTCAGTAAGAAGCTGAGATTCCTCATAAAATCCTCCAAAGCTAGTTATGAAAACAAAATCGCCACTGATTCTAAAGACAACCACAAAGCATTCTATAGCTATGCCAAGAATCTCAATGACAACACTCAGATCGGCTCTGAGTTACAGCACAATGGCACTAAATATACAGAACCAATTGATATTGCCAACATCCTGGCAACTTTACCCCACCACCCACAAAAGGGCCCATCTCTGTACCAGAAGAATGCAAAGTTCCTGTAATCATGGCTGCACAGGTAAAAACCACACTCTCCAAAGCCAAGAACACAGCATCCTTGGGACATGACAACATCCCAGGCCACGTTCTACATGAACTACAGAATGAACTGGTACCCCACCTAAGCACCATGTTCAATCATAGCCTCACCTCAGGCTTTGTGCCCGCTGAATGGTACACAGAGATGGTTATCCCAATCCACAAAGGGGGAGCCAACACAGATCCTGGGAACTACCGCCACATTAGACTAATGAGCCTGGTCTGCAAGGCCATGGTACGTATCATCATGGAACTTATAAACAAAGACATTGGTAATCTCCAAATTCTGGACCCCATCTAGTTAGGGTTTGTAAAAGGCAGATCATGTCTCCTAAACCTGATAGACTTCTTTGAAGCAGTCACCAAAGCCATAGATGAAGGTAAGGTGGTTCACACAGCCTATCTAGATCTCGCCAAGACTTTTGACACCATCCCCTACTCTGGCATTATAGATAAACTCACTTTTTCTAGGTATAAATCCCCATGTCACAAGATGGGTTGCCAACTGGCTCACTGACAGAACCCACACTGTGAAAGTTGCAGACTCCAAATCTGACTTCAGACCAGTGCAAGTGGAGTACCACAGGGTTCAGTCCTGGGTCCTCTCCTGTTTGGTATCTACTTTTCTGAAGTACAGGCTAACACAGAAGGTCTTTGGTTAATGAAGTTCACAGATGACTGCAAACTAGGAGCCATAATTGAAACTCCTAACGATGTGGACATCCTACAAAAGGGCCTCAATGAGACAGTTGTCTGGTGCCAAAGCCATGGCCTCAAGCTCAATGCCAAAAAGTTGATTGTCATCCCCTTTGGTTAAAAACTCTGTACCCATGAGCTACCACATAGGTGGTAGTCTATTTAACATTAAAAGTGTGATAAGAGAACTTGGGAGACAGGTGGACAGTAGTCTCTCCTTTGATAATCACATTGCCGCAGTAGTCAGGAAATCCTTCTATGTGGCACACCTCATCACAAAAGGTTTCTCATCCAGGAAAAAAGAGGTCATTGTTCCCTTCTACTTGTCACTCATTAGACCCATTATAGCATACAACGCCCCTTTTGGAATGTACCTCACAAGACATCTACAACAACTGGAAAGGCCACAGAAATACCTCACAAAGAGGATTACTGGCCTCAAACAGATGCTCTACACAGGCCATCTCAAAAACCTCCAGCTTTACTCCATCGCATATCGCCTACTCAGAGGCGATCTCTGCCTAACATACAAAGCTATGTCAAACCCAGAGCTGGTGGACATGCTCCACTTAAAGAATTCCCAATCCCTCCAACCTACATGCTCTAGGGACCTAAACCTTGTCACCACAATGAACAGAACATGCTGGAGGGATATATTCCTGACCCAGAGACTTCCCATACTCTGGAACAAACTACCTGTCTATATCAAACAAAGCTCCTCATTAGCATTCTTAAAAAAAACTCTTGATGATTAGATGTAAAATAGGAAATTCTCCCCAGGGATCACCTCTGTGGCTCTGCTTGATAAGGGCACAGGAAAATAATTTTATTGGGTGGGAAAAGCCAGGGATCCTTTTTGGCTAGGCTTGTATAGACCCTAGGGCCGATAGCCTAGTACCTACCTATGAACATAAGAACCTATGAATATTTACCAGTTAAAACTGGTGCATGTTTATGAATAAAAGATTCTGCAAAACTACTTTCTTCTATCTGCCTTCAACATTGCTTTCACATATAAGTTCTTAACTTCCATAGTTATGTGAGATCACGAGTTTTACAAGGATGGCAACTGGTACTGCACCTGGGACATTTCATTTTCCAGCTGCTACACTTTAGTCCAGATGGATATGAAAAGCAAATGACTGTTTTTTAGGACAGAAATGTTCATATTAATGTTTTGCTTCTAGTCTCTTCCTACAGTGCCTTAAGGGTGATTTACTCATTATGCTGTAAGCACTGTGCTCCCGATGAAGGCCTTCATAAAAAGTTTTCTTCATGAAAACCTTAAACAGTGGCACAAACAACAGGCCTTGAAATAGGATATACCTATTTCAACTTGAAATACACTAAAGAATTAATATCCTGGGTAATATTTGATATTTATAAAATTGAAGGCTTTCATTTTTACAAAAAGCTGCTGAAAACATAAGTCAAAAGAGAAGTTGTAATGAACATAATTTAAGCAATATCAGCTCTACCTGAATGAAACTTACTGTACTCTACCTCTGTAGAAGCCTAAATTACCAACTATTCTGATTTAGTATTAGAGTTAACATGTTCACTGAAAGACAGTCTGCATATGTTGTGTTCAGACTCAGACATGAAATCGTTTGACTATAAAGTTCAATAAAGCAGTTTTTATAATTCACTGCATAGTTATGTAAATGCAGTATAAGCAATTTTTATACTACTTCAGTCCAGTCTGTCCCAGGATTTTGGCCCTTTCTTGAGTTGTCATTTTTTTGTGTTGTTTTCCCCACCACCTCCTGGCCATTAGATACTCTCTTGGTCTGTTACCACATTCATGCCCTTCGGGATAGCATGAGCAGACCAAGACCAAGGGCTGTTATTATAGCATACTTAATGGGTGTTTTAGGTTTTTGCATTTATGACTTTATAGCCCCTGTGCCTGTTCAGCTGTACAAGTGGATTGGATATTTATTGGGCTACCTGTGCTGTTTGACTTTTGCTTATGCAAGAGACATTGACAGCATGCAGCCCCAGCCACCTTCCCCCAAGCACTGGGGGTGGTTTCCCAAGTCTCTGTGAGAGAGAGATCACACAATCCCTGCATAATTGAGCACCTGACATACTCCCCTCCACCTGGAAGAGGTGAGTGGACAAATCACTTCTTTCCTCTGCCACCTTGGCTGACTCCTTCAGTACTGGGGCATCTAACCAAATTCAGGTCTTGAATACAGTTCTTGACTATATTTTGCACCTGCCAAACCCACAAAACATAGGCATCCAAGTCTATTTTAGCGTCTGGCCTATGTCTCACTGGTGTCTTGAGAATTCCCTGTCTCTCTCTCTCTCTCTTAATTTTTAATCAGGAGTCCAGCTTCAAAAGGAAGTTTATGTCTTCTTTACCCACTTTCAATTATCCTTTCAGACATTGGTCATTATAATTATCTTTTGTTAGCCTAGATTTGTTAACTATGCACAAACATTTACATTGGGTATTTGTTTATATAGTCCCAAACATCTCTTTAAGAGCTTCAGTTTTTGTTTCTGACTTTTATCCTGCCTACATCCCCTCACGTTAGTGACCTGTTCTATCCTATTTATTTCTTCATCTCACTATAAATAAATTTTTATATACTTCCAGTTCACACCCAAACCTCCTTATGATGTACAGAACTTTTTCAGGTCTGGCTTCTTTAACTTAGTGACTCTTTAGATAGTAACATGCATTATTAGAAAATACAAAGATGTATTAACAAAATGACACCAATTGTTTGCCTGGGATGTCCTGTAGTGGAGAAATGAATCTTCTTCACTTATTATTCATATTTGGATACTTATGTTCATATTGTCATAACTGGGATACCCACATGTTATTGAGGTATATGGTGTAAAACATCATTATGGTTGTCAATACAATTCACTGAAGATGCTGGTTTATACCACACTATACTTTAAATATTACTTATGTGCTAGTAATTATGAACATAAACAATATTTCCATATGTACTTAATAATTCAAGAAACAAGTGACTTACGAACTGTTGAATGATATTAGGTGAAATGTTAGATGTTGCTGAAGAAAACTGTCTTTAATATTTGCAGTGTAAATTACACATCTTGAGAAATACCCTATATTATTTATATTTCTAATTATACAATTAAACATATATTTTCATATTCTTGTAAATACCTCAATAAACGTGCACTTATAGAATAATTTCTGGTTGTCATATGAAAACTTATGTCTGGTTAACATAATACTCTAACAATATATGTCTAGGTTGTATAGTTTTTAAGATATGATTTTTTTGTGAATATTTAGAAATATATACTTCGGGTTGGTGATCGCTGGTGTGTCAGCCAAAATGTCATGGCATGTCACCTTTGACACTTGTGTCATAGGTTCGCCATCACTGGTATACGGTATGCATCATTACATATGCCACTGATTTCCAGTCATCACTGAAGTATAGAGAACTCCAATATCATCTGTGAAATGTTTAGCCTATGTTACAGAAAAAAAAACTTTTTAGATGACTGATTCTGCAAGATGCAGCATAAACTCTTCTTTCTGACAGCAAAATGAAAATAATGTATTCATAATGATGGAGCTAAAATTACATATAAATTCCCAGCTGTCCATTATGTTGGACCTAGTAAAGAAAATGCAAAGTAATGTTCTTTTCACATTTCAGTTATTTAGCATTGTATATTTCATTACTTAAAATGCATAGGTAACTAAATCTAATAAAGTCCTGCAGATCTTATTATCTGTCCAGGCTCTTATGGAGTAATCAAATTTAATTTTATAATAGCTCAGAAAGTATTTTAATATCCTAAATGTAACTCTTTAGCTTTTAATTTTTCTGTTTTTCTTTGGTAAGTATCACTTAATATGCCTGAACATCACTCTGAATGAAGGGTACACAACAAGGAATCATTTTATCTACATACAGTATAATTTTTGTTAGGTCAGATAATAAAAAAAAAACTGTATGCAAGGTGAATTTGTGCTGAATTAATATGTGCTTACCAGTTTAACTCAAAATACCATATACATTTGTAATATAATGCAATAAAATGCATACTTATTTTAAAGTGCAATAAAATGCACACTAATTTTAAAGACAACAATACTACGATAAACATGATCAAATTATCTAGAGCCATATTTTACACTGTTGAGTGGCTAGCCCTGCCATGGCACACAGTCTGATCTGTGTTCTCCTATCTTGAGGATATTGCACACCACAGTAGATGCCCAAAGAGGTCGGTCTGTACACCTGTTCCTCCTATAGGGCACCATGTAGAGTCTATGCTGTTGCCCGCAGCTCCATTCACTGGTGAGCGCCTACCCAATAGAACTAAAACCTGCTCCTCAAGGAAACACAAACCAGTTTGGTGGACATCTTCTATCAACAGGCTTTACAACAAAAGGAAGAAACTGTTTCTAGGGGTGAAAAGGAACAAATTCCAAATTGGAAAAAGCTCTCTCCTTAGCCTCAGCATGCAAATTAGATCAATAGTGAAAGCCTCCAAGGCCAATTATGAATCAAAACTAACTTCCATAACAAAGGGAAACCATAAAGTCTTTTTCAGTTATGTCAGGAACCTCCATGGCAAAGCCCAGGTTTGTTCTGAATTAGTACTTAACAGTATCACTTGCACTGATCCTGGTGACTTAGTCAACCTGCTAGCAGATAGGTTCAGCACAAACTTCACCCCTCGTCTGTCCCAAGGCCCTTTTGACATCTGCAATACTTGACCCACACTTCACATCTCTGTAGATCAAGTGTTACAGGCCCTATCCAAGGCAAAGAACACAGCTTCCATGGGACCTCATAGTATCCCAGGATGTATTTTGCACCATCTCCAGCATGAACTGGGTTCACAATTGAGCACCCTATTCAACCACAGCCTAAGTACAGGCTTCATTCCTGCAGAGTGGGGAACTACCATTATCATCCCCTTTGCCCAAAGGTGGTTCCACTACTTACCCTAGAAACTATCATCCCATTAGCTTGACAAGTCTGATCTATAAAGCCATGGGAAATATTATTATGGTTCTCATAAACAAGGACATAGGCAATCTTCAAGCACTTGACCCCATCCAGTTCAGATTTGTCAAGGGCAGATCTTGCCTGTTAAATCTGGTTGACTACTTTGAGAATGACACCAAGGTCCTGGATGAAGGAAACTCAGTACATACAGCTTACCTTGACTTGGCCAAGGCCCTTGACACACTCCCCCACTCGGGCATCATCGAAAAGCTAACACAACTTGATGTACATCCCTATCTCATCAGGTCAGTGGCCAACTGGCTCACCAACAGGACCCCCAAAGTCAAAATAGGCACCTCTACCTCCAATAGCAGACCTGTCACTACTGGAGCTCCCCAGGGATCTGTCCTGTGACCTCCTACTGTTTGGCATGTATTTCGCAGAGGTTCCAGACAAAGATGAAAGGCATGTGGCTGACCAAGTTTGTGGATGACTGTAAGTTGGGTGCTGTCATTGATTTCCCAAATGATATTAACATACAGCAAGAGGGTCTCACAGCAACTAATGACTGGTGGCAAAGTCATAGCCTCAAGCTAAATGCATGTCATGTCTGTGAAAACAGATAATGAAAGTATCAGCTGCTTTAAATATTTTTTCATGCAGCTGAAGAAAAAAAAATAGTTAAAAATACAGTTTTATAATGAAGTAAAGACCACCTTTCTCCCTGGGCACCCATGATTTATAATAGCTAACTCTGAGGCTGCTTTATGCTCAAAGAAAACAGCAAACATCTGGCATGCAAGTGAAAGAGGATTTTGAACAAATTCAGGAACAACCAGATCTATGTTAGTGAAACATCCATTCACCGCACAGACCACTGACAGACTGAATGACTTCCATATTACATTGTTGTCAAAACATAAATGTAAAAATGAATTAATTTGTTTATTTTTGCAAAGAGAGCCAAAGGTTGTTGTTCAGCACTTGTTCTTTGTTGCAACACTTTTCATGCCATATTAGACTGCGTGATTTTTAGCTGATTCAGATATTATCAAGTTGATCGCCAGTGATTTCAAGGCCCTAACAAAAGCTGACAAAATAAAGTATTTTACTGCAATCAGTGACTAGAGCCATGCAGTCTGTTGGATTAAGAAAAGTGCAAATGTTAGACTGAAAATATGGCCCAAAACTGCAGAAAACATCATTTGTTGAACCTTAATTCTTGTTTTCGCTAATGAATGACGAGCATAAAACAGCATGTTATTTAGAAAACTAGTGCATTTTAATGGAGATAAGCTACAAAAAATAAAGTAAACTCATTGGTAAATGTGGTCACACAAGTACAGTATCACTCTGTTCACAAGAACCAAAATTAGCTAAAGGTTCTCTGCATAATGTCCCCTGTATGATCACATAGTAATTAGTTCTTTAACTTTAAAGCTACACATTTTAAACTATTTGCTTGTGTCTACAGGTTTAAACCAAAACTAGGATTTATTCTGGGATCCTAATTTCTGCATAAACTTTAGACCTACCTTGAAATAGTGGGTCTTTTCTGCATTTGTTGGTGGTGCTGGTTTTGTTTTATATATTTATGAGTGTTTCAGCAAACTATGAATGCTCATAATGACAAACACATGTAAAGAGATCACTTTGCATCTAAATCTAAAATGATCGAACATCAAAAAAAATGAAAATTATTTTTTTACAAGCAAGCTCCACTGTGTCTCCTAATGTGTGGGGGCTCTGCCACTCACACCCCATGCTAATTATATATATTACCTCCAAGATCCCACATCAGCAGGGCAAGAGAAAACATTTGAGCACAAAGGTGTTTACTTATTTTTTATAATAAAGAAAGTGCTTGCTTTTATCAAATGTAAACTTATACTAATATATATATATATATATATATATATATATATATATATACACACACACACACACACACACACACACACACACACACACAAACACACACATACACACACACACACACACTTGTGTGTGTGTGTGTGTGTGTGTGTGTGTGTGTGTGTGTGTGTCTATATATGTATAGAGCAGGGGCTCTGACTCAAGTTTTTGATTCCTGGATTTGCTTGGTTCAGTTCACAGCATTTGTTGGATGTGCCCCTGCTGGAAGATCAGGTAAAAAATGTATGTAGAGCTGGACCGGAAGCCAAGGCAAGACATGTAGCTATGAACTGCAACTTACAGCCTGGATGAAAGAAAAGCTGTTTGTGTGTACCTGTCTGGAAAAATATGGTGGAGTTTCATCTAAAGACTACAAAACTGCATCAGAGGTACCATGTAAATAATAGAACCCCCTAAGGATAACTATTCAAAGCAAAATATCAATGTTTTCAATTAATCTTTAAAAATAAATTGTTACCTCCAGTGTGGATAGACAGGTGACAGTGATGCATGTTGTCCAATAAAATGCCAGACAGCAGTTTATTTGTTGACATGGCTCAAGCCCTGGTTCAAGTGGACCACTTCAGGCTCAGCCTGGCAATTAAAACCAGGAAACAATCACAGTGCTAAGTCATATAATGAGTAAGTCATACAGTTTGTAGCAAGAATACAGTAATACAATCAGTGATTTGGGTAATGCTAATCAATAGCAAAGTTATAGAAATAAGCAGTACATAGTCCTGCAATGGGCTGTTATGTTTATTATATTGGTGTTGGAGGTTAGTAGGAGAGCAGTGTCTTGGCTATTGTAGATAAGAGTGTAGCGTGTGTACGATATGTCTTTAAGAAGCATGTGAGACTGTGCGTGCATGTATATATTCCAGATAACATGCAATCCGTAGTGCCATTTTGAAGAACAGCCAGTGTGTAAGGATGTATGATCACAACAGTTAGTTTGTATATAAGTTACTTAGTCATAGCCAAATAAGCTTTACAGTAATGTGTTTGTATAGAATAAAGTTGCTTAAACAGAACCCATGGAGACTCGTTTATTTGTGTACCAACACGAAAGCTACATGGTGTCAGAACCAGGATGGAAAAGAACAAAACATTAGGAGTCATACGATGTAAAGGCGACAGCGAAGGTAAAACCAAGAGAAAACAGTGTGAACATAACCAGAAGGAATCAAAGGTAATGAAAAGCAACACAAATTGTTTACTTGATACAAAGGGGCAGGAAACACCATTATAAGGGCATAAACCATATTATTAGGCAAGCGGAAAGCTAAAAAAGTCTGTTAACTAAAAAAATGTTTAAGATCAAAGTGTTAAAGTACAAAGTCAGCATGTTAAAGATAAAATGAGCATGTTAAAGACAAAACAAGCATGTTAAAGTACAAAATGAGGGCTCTCTATTACTCTGTCATGGGTGCAGGTTGTTGAATGCATCTATGTCAAACTGAAAAGCGCAAAAAGGCAAAATAGCAAAGTGGCTTTTCAGCGAATTCTTTCCCTGGGAAAGAATTTGTTGGCCACTTTGCCTTTTTAGTACTGTAGTGCTATCTCAGAGTTGGTATGTTTAAGTAGGGGGGTAAGGGGTGAAGCCCCCCACATTATGCAATGTTTTATAGTTTTTTTTTTCTCTGAACAGCAGTTTTTTTGCCTTGGAAAAAATATCACTGTTTTGAGGTTTCAACGTCGTAAACGTTCGCTTACATGGGGTCGATTATGTGTCATTCACTCTTCTGAGCGTGCAATATCATAATATAGACCCCAAAATGAGCATGTTTAAGGCAGAAAGAGTGTGTTTACGGCATAACTAGACATGTTGAGAATAAAATGAGCACAAAGAAAGTATGCTGGGCACAAGAAAGGAAAGGAGCACAGTAGAAATAAAAAAATAAAGCAAGGTGGCTGCTATGTTGGGCATAGTGCTGTGTCTGGGCATAACTATGACTTTGACATAATAAAAGTAACTAAAGTCATTTGAAGTATCTCAGAGTGTGTAAAAGTGCTTACAGTGTGTGCTTATTACTGTGCATGTATTTCAAAGAGTTCACTGTGTATAGTGTGCCCTTCGTTGAAGGTTGGGCATTGGGCTGGCACCTCGGCACCATAAAAATCTACTGAAAATCATTAGCGGACTGGAGTTCTGCTGTGGCAACCTCTAACCGGGAAAAGCCGAAAGAAAAACAACTGTGTGTAGAGTGCAACTATCTCCTATAATTCAAGTGAATCATGGTTGTCTGAAGAAATGTTCTTGTGCTGGGTATGGCTGTTCACAGAGTGCCACCATTACAGAATGCTTCTTGTAGTGTAAGGAGTTGCCTGGCAAGGTGCCACCATTTTGGGAATATTTCAGTGCATTGCATCTAGTTATTTACAAAGTACATATATATCTCAAAAGGCATTGAATTTGGGCAGCCAAAATCTGATTGTTTGCATTATGCAATTAAGGAGTTTCTTGTATTAAAGAAAGCTGTTTCTTATAAAAGATTACAAGAGTGTTTCAGTGCTCGTGGTTTGCTCAGTTACATTGCAAAGCTCTCAAATGTTTCTTAAAGCGATGACTTTAATAAGTGACAGTGCATGACATTTCCACGCCTGCCTGCCTCACTCGATAAATTTCCAAGCAACTACTTTAGCATTTTTGCCTTTACCATTTCCGATAGCCAATGATTCAGCATTTTTGCCTTTACTTATCAAAATTCATAAAAGCATCGCAAAGTCCGAGAAACGTATCGAAATTCATAAAAGCATCTCAAAGTCCAACAAATTTATCAAAATTAACAAAAGCATTGAAAAGTTTGAGATGCACAATGGCATTTATTTTGCTAAATATAGCAGGAGCTATGGCTATAGAAAGAAAGTGATTGTTTGTCTATGTGCCAGCAGTGTATGAAAGTGAAGGTGCAGATCACCATATTGTTGAGCAAGCTGAATCCAGAGAAGACTCAGAGTGTTTGAAGTGAAGTTCAGAGAAATGTGCAACTCGCAGACAAACATTACATTAGAGAAGTATTTGTTTTACACAGGAAATCAGAAGCCAGGGGAAACATTCGCAGCTTATATAATTGACTTGAGGAACAAGGTTAAAACGTGTTGGTTGGGTGACTTGAAAGATGAACTGATAAAGGATAGTAAGGCAACAGAGATTTGTCAGATCCATGAGGTGACAGAAGGGCTTACAAATGACAAAAGCATGGTTTCAGTAAGCTCCAGAGAAAACATAGACAGTATGCAATATGTGGCAAGCAGAAACAGGCCTAAGAAAAGAACAAGCATAGAAATTCTGAAGAACATGCCGAGTATTTCAGAATGTTTCAGGAGACGTGCAAGCTCCGCCACCATCTTAGTGCCATACAACTGTGAGTAAGCAAAACCCAAGTCTAGCTTTATTGTTAACTGTCAAAACTGTGATGCAAATCATGAATCTAAGAGAAAAATGTTTAGCATATGGTCAGCAGTACCATAAGTGTAAGAAATGGAACCACTTTCAAAAGTTTTGCAAATCAAGAAAAACTCATGCATTTGTAAAGAAAGGTCATACAAGAAAACAAGTTGATCAAGTACAGCCAAAACAATCAGCTTTCTATGTAGATGGTGTATCAGTGCTGGGAGAAAGAGTTAATGCAGTAAAATTATTAACAAAGAGTGAAGTGTTTTGCACAGTTCAAATCAATGGGAAATCCACAGAGCTCAAAGTAGACACTGGATCAAAGTGCAAAGTTATATCAGCAGATACATTTGCAAAAGTAAGAACCAATGAACCACTGAATGTAACCAGCAGTGTGGAACTTGTTGCGCATGGAGGTGAAGAGATTCAAACCGAGGGTTCAGGAATACTTACATGTTATTTGTCTAAGAACTGTTACAACTTACTACTCTATGTAGTCCAGCAACCAGTGCAATCTTTATTAGGTCTCAAAGACAGTTTGAGAATGAATTTACTTTCTTTTGCTGAAGAAGTTCATCATGTGAGTGCAGTTCCAAGTTTAAGTTTTGCAGAAGCCATTTTCTCAGAGTATGCTGATGTTTTTGATGACAAGTTGGGCAAGCTTCCAGCTGTGTATTCTTTGAAAATAGACCTCAAACTCTCCAGTGGTCAAACCAGTAAGAAGAGTTCCAATAGCTATGCAAGATAAAGTCAATGTTCAGTTGGACAAGATGGTGCAGCAAGGCGTGATTTGTCCAGTAACAGAACCAACTGAATGGGTGTCAGCCATGGTAGCCGCTCACAAGAAAGGCTCAGATGAAATCAGCATATGCATTGACCCTAGGGATTTGAACAAAGCATTAAAGAGGCCATGTCATCCAAAGTGCACAGTAGAAGAAGTCACAGCTCTGATACCAAATGCTATTGTATTTTCTGTTTTGGATGCAAAGAGTTCATTTTGGTAAGTGAAGCTTGATCTCAAATCCTCATTTCTAGCTACTTTTAGTACCCTGTTTGGCAGATACAGATTTCTTAGGATGCCATTTGGAAAAATTCTGCAAGTGAAGTTTTTCAGTGTGCAATGGAATACATTTTTCTGGTTATCCTTGTACCATAATAGTAGATGATCTACTAGTTGGGAGCAATGGAGAAGCAGAGCATGGCAGAAACCTCAAGAAAGTTCTAGATAGAGCATATGAAGTACATTTGAAGCTCAATCCTTTAAAGTGCAAATTCAGACTTAAAGAAGTAACCTACACAGGATATTTATTTACAAGTACAGGCTTAAAAGCCGACCCAACCAATCAAACAGCTATTTTAGAAATGTCAGCACCAGATAATGTGTAGAGTTTACAGTGTTTTCTGGGCATGGTCAACCATTTGGGCAAGTTTAGATCAGATTTCAGTGAGCTGACATCACCATTAAGAGAGCTAACATGAAAGAATGTCATATGATCATGGTTACAGCATCATCAGAAGGCGTTTGATGACCTTAAGCAGAAGATTGCTAGCCCTCTATATTAAGGTACTATGATGTGAATAAACCAGTTGTCCTATCCTGTGATGCTTTTAATTCTGGTCTTGGTGCAGTTATTCTATAAGAGGGCAGACCAGTAGCCTATGCATCTAGGATACTTACTCAAACTGAGATGGATTATGCTCAAATTGAGAAAGAAATTTTACCAATAGTTTTTCCATGTTCCAAGTTTCATGATTATATTTATGGTTGAGCTATTCTAAAGGAACTTATGCATTCTGCTCTGGCAAGGTTACAAAGAATGATGCTCAGTTTGCAAAATTACAAACGTGTCCAGATCACCTAGAAGTACAACAGAACTGCTTGATGCTGAAAATTTTGACACTGATGTAATGTCAGTGCGTAATTTTTCCACCACTAGATTTCATGAGTTGAGAGATCACGCTTATCGAATTGCATGAAAGCTCAAATCACTACATCAGTGTCAGATGGCCATCAAAACAATCTAGTGTATCACCTGAGGTGCAATCATACTTTCCCTACAGAGATGAATTATTGATGGAAAATGATATAATTTTCAAATGTCCTAAAATTGTTGTTCCTGATTCATTACAGCATTAATATATTTAGATTTTGTATTGTGGACACCTAGGTTTATCATACACTAAGAGAAGGGCTAGAGGACTAGTATCTTGGCCTTCATTATCCAAAGACATTGATAGTGTTCTTTCTTCTTGTTCAATATGGAATAGTACCATAACATATTTTCAAGAAGAACCACTTCGGCTAAATCCAATACCTAAACTACCTTGTGCTACTGTTGCAACTGATATCGTTGAATGGAATAATCAACACTTTGGTTTTGGTAGACTCTTACTTGAACTGGTTTGAAATTAATCTGCTACCAAACCAAACCTCAACAGTTGTTATCACTAAGCTTAAACATTATTTTTCAGTTCATGGTAGTCCTCACAAGCTTTATTCTGGCAATGGTACTCAATTTACTAGCCAGTTGTTTGAGAAATTTGCAAGAGAATGGGACTTTGTACATGTCACAAGTAGCCCTGAATATCCTCAATCCAATGGTCTAGCTGAATGTGGAGTACAGAGTGTAAAGCAATTGCTTGAAAAGTCAAAGCGTGACAATACCGATGTATTCTTGAATTTACATAATTTCAGAAGAATACCTTGTGATGATATTCTTGGCTCACTTGCTCAAAGACTACTTTTCAGACAAACTAGAACTATGCTACCTATTTCATCAAGTTTGTTGCAGCCTAACTCTAAGGACAATAAAACCATCAAGGCTCAATTGTTTAAGAAGTGTAATATCCAGAAATCTAGTTATGACAGATTGAGCAGATTTCTTCGTTCATTGAAGGAAGGAGAGATAGTACAAATTCAGACAACAAAAGGTTTTGATTGAATAGGACAAATAACAGGCATCTGTGCCAAGCTGAGATCTTATTGGGTAATCTCCAAGGGTGAAGTGTATAGGATGAATCACAGACATCGTGTTCCTGTACCAGAATCATCACCATTGCAATCACAACATTGTATCTGTGATACAGACTCTAAATCAAAGACTGAGTCAGATATTGTTTCCAGACCAGTTTGTGTTCAAAAGTCTGATTCTGTTACAGAGAGTAATTTGAACATTCCATAGGTCAATCATTTTGCAGAGTGTTCCAGTTGCTAAAACTGATCCTCTATTTTATGTCACATGATATGGATGAGAATCCAAACCCAGTGTGAAATACATAGCAACATGGACTTGATAGTATATAGATGTGTACCTAGGATTGTATAATTTATTTATTATTTATTTTACATATGTTATCAGGGTTAGTCCAGCTGAGCATTTGGCTCATTTTCAGTGGAGAACCGGGGAGAAAAGCTCCACAGTGAGTTTTGAATTTTACATACAAACAGTTAAGAAATTATCATTTGCAACTAAACAGTTAACAAGATAACATTTACAATAAATTATACAGAAAACACTTGGGTACAATGTCATTAAAGGAATAATGCGTTCATAATTCCTGTTTGGTTATATACAGTATAAGTACAAAAGGCAAAGCACGGGGATGAAGCGGTTAAACAATGAGACGGAGGGGTAGAAGTTTATCCAATGTCTCTACATTATTTGTGATTTCTGCATGCTAAATGTCTCATGACAAACTGTATGATCTATTTTTCAAAGAGGGAGGATATAGATCAGAGTCTAGCACATGTACGCAATATCCTCAAGAAGCATGCGAGACTCATTTATATGTGTACCAACATGAAAGCGACAGCTATGTACTTATAACACCCTATGAATCACATGCTACTTTTATTACTGTGCAGGGATAATATTATTTGGATTGTATAATTATAATATGGTTGAATATATGCATAATATAATGCATGCACAGAGGAGAAAATTAAGGAGTGAAATATGGGGATGTGGTCATGGAGCAGATGGCATGATATGCAAAAGAAAGAAGTTGAAAACTGTATGAAAAAGTTATATGAGTGTGAACTCTGTAGTAAGATAAACAGATTCATAATGTACGGTGGAATGAGACTGAGGAAAAAGGTTAACAATATGGGGCTAAGGAGGAAGTAGATGGTAGTTAGATTGAGTCATGTCTGTTGTCTGATGTAAGCCTGGTTTTGTAGAAGAAAAGCCGGGGGGTGGGCAAGTTAGCCAGGGGCCCAGAGGGCATTTACAGTGCAAGGTAATATTGTCTATTTACACTAAAGATATGTGGAAGTAGTTATGCTCCCTTTTTGGAGAAACAGTAATATAGCAGATTTTGGTGGAGGTGGCTTGCATAGCATTATGGATCTTTTATGAGGGAGAAGCAGTGTGTTTTTCAAGGTGAGGGAGGGGGACTCCTTTCCCTATTGCAGCCCTAGCTATAAGAGAGAAGACGATGAAAACTTTTCTGTACCAAAAGAGTAAATTAGTAACTTTTGTTTTATCAAGTTGAATGCGATGTTGGAAATAAAGATAAGGGTCTAACCAGACACCCATGTATCTGTAGAACAGGAAACTCTCTAGTGAGTGTTACTGGTTCTAGGACTCCGGTCTGCAGAATTTGGACCCCTGTTATTGAGCCGCAAAGCATTTCTTGTTACATTTCATGTTAGGTTACATAAGGTTAGCCAATTACGTAGGGAGGTCAGATCAGGTCATGTTGTAGATGACCATTTCATCTGCATGTAGTAAAAAGGGCGTGAGGGTGGATGTCCCCTGGGAGGATTTCAGACCAAGATAGAGATATTATTGATCATGTGATACTCTTTTGGAGATGTGAAAAGGTACCAGTTTTTACAGGGAAGTCTTTGAACTGCAGGGAAAATTCAGGGATGAAGTGACAGTAATGTTCAATGCTTATGTTAGATTGACAAAAACAGCATCAGTTATTAGATCTTTATCTATGAGGGTGTCATCTGTCTGTGTATATAGAATTGTCATGCTACTCCCACCTGCCCAAAATCCATCTTGTTGGTCCGCTAGTACTCTGTAAGTTTTGATGTTGCTGACTAGATGGTTACAGATAAATTAATCTAGGATTTCTCAAAAAATGGGGATAAATGAGATTGTTCAAATGTCAATGGCACAGCTAAGATGTTTTAGTTTTGGGATTGGCCTGACTGGCAATTTTCTGAAGTAAGGGCATAACATTTTTCTTCACTATTTTCCTCTTGCCAAGTGCATAAACTATTTCATCAAGGTTTTCATGTGAATTTTGTATAGACAGAAACATGTCTTCCTAGGATATTTATGTTTTGATGCTTTAACATGATTTGAAGCTGCACTGCATGTAAAGTCCCATATGCTGTCTAGGATGTTGATAGTAACTAGAACATGACTGAGTACTAAAACCTGCCTTGTTTATGCAGTTTGGTGTTTTGTGCTTTTGAGAATTTGAAACCACAGGTAAAACATTGCTTTCATTATATAGCTGTTCCCGGGCATAACTGCTGTTATCTGGTATGAGCACACTTACCAGATAACAGTCAGTTTTGTGATGTGCTTCATTCAAATTCTACAATTGTGGATGATTTATTCAAAGACTTAGTACAATACAAGGGAGAGACAAATCTAAAGTTTCAGCACATGCCAAAACTGTTGTCTGCAAACAACTAAAGTTAACTTTGAACCTAACACCACTCTTAAGTATTCAACTGCGGTACCACCTTTATCATTCTTATAAGAAAAGCACAGTCCGGGTCTGAGCTGTCTGCAAACAACTAAAGTTAACTTTGAACCTAACACCACTCTTAGGTATTCAACTGCGGTACCACCTTTATCATTCTTATAAGAAAAGCGCAGTCCGGGTCTGAACTGTCTGCAAACAACTAAAGTTACCTTTGAGTATGTGTCTACCTGTTTGAGCCAATATTCATTTTGCCCCTGGAGAGCACTCTGCTTCGGCTTGTAAGCAGCCGCCCCACACACACACTTATCTTCCACTTTCTCTCTTGTTCCCTTCTATTAGCAGATAGTATCCATAATCTGATCAATACTGTGTGTTTGTTTATTTAAACTGAGACCATAATGGCCTACTGATACAAGGTTAGATTGTTTTTCCACCTGAAAATGGTTAAGAAATGACTTACAGTTTCAGAGCAGTCCTTGGTCAGTTGTGATTGTTTCTCAAACACTAACTTGTCTTTGTTTTGGCTCATTAGCAGCAGTACAAAGAACTGCCTGCTCACACCCATGTTCTCCCCTCCCCTTTCCCTGTTTATTACCTTAAGACAATCCCAAAGTTAATAAATATTACCTGTGGCAGGCACCATTTTTAAAACTACAATCCACTCTGCTACAGGCCCCATGAGGAGCTCAGTGTCTCTCCATTAGTGTTTTACAACCGTAAATGCCTATTTATGTTGAATTGTGTTAGACATTTTACAACTGTATATGTTTATGTTGAATTGTGTTAGACATCTAATATGATTTATGCTTTATTATTGGAAGTTACTATGCCATGCTAGCATTTTGTCTGCACCAAGTTGTTTTTCGTATAATAGTATAGTCTATTTGCATAGCTGCACCTTGTTCACTAATGTTATTCATGTAAATTGTGTTGTGTGTAGACAGCTCATACTGGTGTCTAATTATTTCTATATAATTGTGCTGTTACTTTTGGATAGAATCACATTAGACAACCTCGACAGAGTGCTGCTCGCTATATTTTTATCAGTGACTGCATAAATCTCTTGAGGTTTCTTCTAACAGATTTTTTTTCCAATTGGCTCAGTATCTGCATATACTAGTAGTTGGTTCAAGACATTTTCCTGCATGCAGTAGCTATTTGCTCAATTTGTTTTTTGTAATCTTTATAATATATATTTACCATCTCAAAGTGCTTACTCCTCTATGTACTCTTCTTTTGTAGACATAACACCACTCTTAAGTATTCAACTGCAGTACCACCTTTATAATTCATATTAGAAAAGTGCAGTCCAGGTCTGAACTGTCTGCAAACAGCTACAGTTAACTTTGAACCTAACACCACTCAAAGTATTCAACTGCGGTACCACCTTTATCATTCTTATAAGAAAAGCACAGTCTGGGTCTGAGCTGTCTGCAAACAACTAAAGTTAACTTTGAACCTAACACCACTCTTAAGTATTCAACTGCGGTACCACCTTTATCATTCTTATAAGAAAAGCGCAGTCCGGGTCTGAACTGTCTGCAAACAACTAAAGTTACCTTTGAGTATGTGTCTACCTGTTTGAGCCAATATTCATTTTGCCCCTGGAGAGCACTCTGCTTCGGCTTGTAAGCAGCCACCCCACACACACACTTATCTTCCACTTTCTCTCTTGTTCCCTTCTATTAGCAGATAGTATCCATAATCTGATCAATACTGTGTGTTTGTTTATTTAAACTGAGACCATAATGGCCTACTGATACAAGGTTAGATTGTTTTTCCACCTGAAAATGGTTAAGAAATGACTTACAGTTTCAGAGCAGTCCTTGGTCAGTTGTGATTGTTTCTCAAACACTAACTTGTCTTTGTTTTGGCTCATTAGCAGCAGTACAAAGAACTGCCTGCTCACACCCATGTTCTCCCTCCCTTTCCCTGTTTATTACCTTAAGACAATCCCAAAGTTAATAAATATTACCTGTGGCAGGCACCATTTTTAAAACTACAATCCACTCTGCTACAGGCCCCATGAGGAGCTCAGTGTCTCTCCATTAGTGTTTTACAACCGTAAATGCCTATTTATGTTGAATTGTGTTAGACATTTTACAACTGTATATGTTTATGTTGAATTGTGTTAGACATCTAATATGATTTATGCTTTATTATTGGAAGTTACTATGCCATGCTAGCATTTTGTCTGCACCAAGTTGTTTTTCGTATAATAGTATAGTCTATTTGCATAGCTGCACCTTGTTCACTAATGTTATTCATGTAAATTGTGTTGTGTGTAGACAGCTCATACTGGTGTCTAATTATTTCTATATAATTGTGCTGTTACTTTTGGATAGGATCACATTAGACAACCTCGACAGAGTGCTGCTCGCTATATTTTTATCAGTGACTGCATAAATCTCTTGAGGTTTCTTCTAACAGATTTTTTTTCCAATTGGCTCAGTATCTGCATATACTAGTAGTTGGTTCAAGACATTTTCCTGCATGCAGTAGCTATTTGCTCAATTTGTTTTTTGTAATCTTTATAATATATATTTACCATCTCAAAGTGCTTACTCCTCTATGTACTCTTCTTTTGTAGACATAACACCACTCTTAAGTATTCAACTGCAGTACCACCTTTATAATTCATATTAGAACAGTGCAGTCCAGGTCTGAACTGTCTGCAAACAGCTACAGTTAACTTTGAACCTAACACCACTCAAAGTATTCAACTGCGGTACCACCTTTATCATTCTTATAAGAAAAGCGCAGTCTGGGTCTGAACTGTCTGCAAACAGCTAAAGTTAACTTTGAACCTAACACCACTCAAAGTATTCAACAGCGGTACCACCTTTATCATTCTTATAAGAAAGGTGCAGTCCGGGTCTGAACTGTCTGCAAACAACTAAAGTTAACTTTGAGTATGTGTCTACCTGTTTGAGCCAATATTCATTTTCCCCTGGAGAGCACTCTGCTTTGTCTTGTAAGCAGCCCCCCCCCCTTATAAACATCTTCCACTTTCTCTCTTATTCCCTTCTGTTAGCAGATAATATCCATAATCTGATCAATACTGTGTGTTTGTTAATTTAAACTGAGACCACAGTGGCCTACTGATACAAGGTTATCCTGTTTTTCCACCTGAAAATGGTTAAGAAATGACTTACAGTTTCAGAGCAGTCCTTGGTCAGTTGTGATTGTTTCTCAAACACTAAATTGACTTTGCTTTGGCTCATTAACAGCAGTACCAAGAACTCCCTGCTCACATCCTTGTTCTCCCCTCCCTCTTCCCTGTTTATTACCTTAAGACAATCCCAAAGTTAATAAATATTACCTGTGGCAGGCACCATTTTTAAAACTACAATCCACTCTGCTACAGGCCCCATGAGGAGCTCAGTGTCTCTCCAGTAAGTGTTTTACAACTGTAAATGCCTATTTATGTTGAATTTTGTTAGATATTTTACAACTGTATATGTTTATGTTGAATTGTGTTAGACATCTAATATGATTTATGCTTTATTATTGGAAGTTACTATGCCATGTTAGCATTTTGTCTGCATCAAGTTGTTTTTCGTATAACAGTATGGTCTGTTTGCATAGCTGCACCTTGTTCACTAATGTTATTCATGTAATTGTGTTGTGTGTAGACAGCTCATACTGGTGTCTAATTATTTCTATATAATTGTGCTGTTACTTTTGGATAGAATCACATTAGACAACCTCGACAGAGTGCTGCTCGCTATATTTTTATCAATGACTGCATAAATCTCTTGAGGTTTCTTCTAACAGATTTTTTTTCCAATTGGCTCAGTATCTGCAGATACTAGTAGTTGGTTCAAGACATTTTCCTGCATGCAGCAGCTATTTGCTCAGTTTGTTTTTGTAATCTTTATAATATATCTTTATCATCTCAAAGTGCTTACTCCTCTCTGTACTCTTCTTTTCTAGACCTAACACCACTCTTAAGTATTCAACTGCAGTACCACCTTTATAATTCATATTAGAAAAGCGCAGTCCAGGTCTGAACTGTCTGCAAACAGCTACAGTTAACTTTGAACCTAACACCACTCAAAGTATTCAACTGCGGTACCACCTTTATCATTCTTATAAGAAAAGCGCAGTCCGGGTCTGAACTGTCTGCAAACAGCTAAAGTTAACTTTGAACCTAACACCACTCAAAGTATTCAACAGCGGTACCACCTTTATCATTCTTATAAGAAAGGCGCAGTCCGGGTCTGAACTGTCTGCAAACAGCTAAAGTTAACTTTGAACCTAACACCACTCAAAGTATTCAACTGCGGAAACACCTTTATCATTCTTATAAGAAACTGAACTGTCTGCAAACAGCTAAAGTTAACTTTGAGTATGTGTCTACCTGTTTGAGCCAATATTCATTTTCCCCTGGAGAGCACTCTGCTTTGGATTGTAAGCAGCCCCCCCCCCCCCCCACACACACACACACACACAGACTCATCTTCCACGTTCTCTCTTATTCCCTTCTGTTAGCAGATAGTATCTAAAATCTGATCAATACTGTGTGTTTGTTAATTTAAACTGCGACCACAGTGGCTACTGATACAAGATTATCCTGTTTTTCCACCTGAAAATGGTTAAGATATGCCTTACAGTTTCAAAGCAGTCCTTGGTTAGTTGTGATTGTTTCTCAAACACTAAATTGTCTTTGCTTTGGCTCATTAGCAGCAGTACAAATAACTGCCTGCTCAAACCCTTGTTCTCCCCTCCCCATTCCCTGTTTATTACCTTAAGACAATCCCAAAGTTAATAAATATTACCTGTGGCAGGCACCATTTTTTAAAACTACAATCACCCTTGTCACTATCATATGTTCATTCATCAATTAACTCTGTTACCTGATTTTTCAAGCTCCCTCATAAGAGCAACTAACAGGGTCTCCCCCCTCTTCGCTCTCCACCCTGCCCCCTATTCCCTTCCACCCCCATTGGTCCCACCTTTATTACACTCACAAACCCCTCCCATCTTTCCAGTAGCTAACCACAGCGCTAACCCAACATTACCTCCTCCATTTTCCCACAACTATCACACCACCTCAACTAAAGTGTACAAGCATACCTTACCTTTGCTCACTGCATGCACTCTCCCTGCATATCTTACATCCTACCAAAGCTCTATCATTCCCGCACTCAACCACTACCACTGTACTACTACTCACACCACCACTCATGTCTCACCCTGACTCAGCTCCGCTCCCACCAACTCAAGAACCATCCCTATGCACCCCCCACATATTCTACTAACTATATTACTCAAACATAAAGCATCCCTACAACTTAACATAGTAACCCTCCCACCATACCTATTACCCAAAGAGCACAATCATAAAGTTTCCCTTATAAACAAACACATTCAAAAACTGAGAAAACTAATAACCTCATGCATAGATATCCACCCCCAACCCTGGCCCTACCATCTCCAACCCCAATCCTCATAATCAGACTAGAAAACACAACTTCTCCCATATTACAGACAATAGAAAGCCAAATGGCTTCCTTCTACTAAGCCTAAATATTAGAAGTATATCCAACAAAGTCCATGAAGTCCATGCCACCATAGACTTGTACTCCCCAGATATAGCCATCCTGACAGAAACCTGGCTAAAACCTCACATTACCAGTGAGCAAATACTCCCTACAGGTTATGGCATACTAAGAGTAGATCGGCTAAACAAGAAAGGAGGCGGTGTAGCTATAATATTTAAACAGCATCTAAACATCCAGATCTTAAAATCATCAGCTCCACAAATAGGCAATGAAGAAATAATATATACCAACCTCAAAATAAACCAAAACAAAACCGTCAACATAATTGGATGCTACTTCCCACCTGGCCAAAACATCCCTCCACTAGAAAACCTCCTCAGCTGGTCTACCCACCATCTCCCCCAAGAAACTGTCATTTTAGGTGATTTCAATATTGAATGGCAATCCTGTTCTGGCAACCATCCATCCCATCATGTAAACCTTCATGGCTTCACCCAACTAGACCAGTCGCCAACCAGGATAAATAAAACCTCCAGCAACTACACTACCCTGGATTGGATACTAGTCAGTAAGAGCCCCCAGTCATATATAACAGGTTGCTTATCAGATAGCCTCAGTGATCACTCTCCAACATTCCTACTGAAAAAATACCTATACCAAGCTAAACCTGTTGTCTACCATCAGATACGTAAAAAAATAAACTTTAACCCACTCACATTCATCTCATCCCTCAAAGAATGTAACTGGCATCCTCTAAAGTACCTCAGTCTTGGTGACGCAGTTGAATTTTTTAATACTACCTTCCTGAGCATCCTTAATTACCATGCCCCCATAAGACTTGCCAGAATCAAAGCACGACCCTCCCCATGGCTACAGAAAACCACTAAGTCAGAAATGAAAAACAAGGATAAAGCCTGGGAGCACTGGCACAAAACCAAGACCCCCTCAACTAGACAAAAATTCCTAGAACTATGCAATAGAATCAAAAAGCTAATAAAACAGGACAAATTCCAATACTACCACTCTGCCCTAGACTCCTCCGAACACAGCCCCAAACAATTCTCGTCCTCCATAAACTCCATCCTCCACCCAGGTAAAGTCAGTACCCCTCCTCCTAACATCCCTCACTCCTCAGAAAATATTGCTACCTCATTCAACACACGCATCACACAAACCATACTATCACTAGTTAAACAACACAACCCCCCTCCCCTCCAACCCACACCTTCAACTACTAATCTCCCCACTGCCTTCTGTTTTTCTCCTGTACCTACCTCCAACATAAAAAAACTCTTAACTAAACTTAAACCCACCAAATTAGCAGCAGGCAACCTTCCAAGTGAATACCTACAAATCGCAACTGATTCTCTGGCCTACCCAGTATCCATCTTGATTAACTGATCTCTGTCAGAAAGTTATGTTCCCACACTGTGGAAAGTATCACATATAATTCCCCTCCACAAAGGTGGACCCTCAACAGAACTAACCAATTACCACCCCATAGCTATTCTCTCTCCACTCTCCACACTCTCCAAAATACTAGAGAGGTGCATACACTCTCAGGTCTCAGACTACCTCCTTACTAACAACCTCCTTTCCAATACTCAGCATGGTTTCTGACCAAACCATAGCACCACCACTGCCTTACTCTCCTTTACTAACACTATCCTTCAGCATACAAACAATGGCTATCTCTCCTCTGCTACTTTCCTAGACCTATCTAAAGCATTTGACATGGTCCAACACAAACAACGTATCTCTGTCCTCAATAACCTATCCTTCTCACAATCAGTCACCAACTGGTTTCAGAGTTACCTGTCTGACCACCAACAATCCATTGTATGGCAGAATGACATATCTCCCCAACTATCTGTCTCCATAGGGGTTCCCCAAGGATCCATCCTTGGACCCCTACTCTTCTCTGTTTTCGCAAATAATCTAGCCTCTGCAACCACACATGGCACACTCATACAATATGCAGATGACTCGACCATCACCTGCTCAGCCCAGTCCCTACCCAAACTGCAAAATGTCACACAGGAAGCCTTTTCCTCTGTTGAAACTTGGTTATCCGATGCCCAATTAATACTCATCCCAAACAAAACTAAACTACTCATCTTCCAACCCACCAAACATACTCAAAACAACTCTCACTTTAACATCACAGCAAAAGACAACACCACTATATACCCAACTGAACACACCAAATTGCTAGGAGTGGAAATAGACAATAAACTAAAATTTGACATTCACATATCCATGACCATAAAAAAAGTCCACAAAAAACTAGGAGTGTTATACAGAAATAAGCATCTTCTCACCAAAGCAGCAAAGATTTCAATAGCAAATTCCCACCTTATCTCCACCCTACTTTATGCCACTCCAATATATACCAACCTAAGGCAATGCGATCTAAACAAGCTAGAGACCTGCTACAACAAAATTGCCAAATTCGCCACAGGGGCATCTTACCGTAGTCACTACTGTCTCTCACTTGCTGAACTGGGCTGGCTTGAACTCCCTCACCTCCTTCAGTGGCATCAACTCTCACTCGCCCACAAATAGTAAACCATCCACTAAATGTCCCATCCCTCCAGAATCTACTCCAACCCTATCGCACCACCAGACCACTAAGATCCAGCAACAAAAATCACTTGCAGATCACTAAAGCCAATAACTCTGCTGGTGAAGCACTATTCTCTTGCACCATAGCCAAATTATGGAACTCCCTTCCACCCACAATTACCTCCGTACCATCATGCACCCACTTCAAAACTTTACTAAAAGCGCACCTAAAAACATGCTGGCTATGCCCTTGCAACTCCCACTCTAATATCACCCATTCCATCCAACCACTACCTTTCTTTCCACTCCACTAACTATCTTGATTATAGCAAGCTCAGATGCTCATAAGCCTAGTACTTATACAGCAGTAACTTCTTATTTTAACATTTGTTAATGTCTGTTATGTACTTCACAGATAAAGATTTTAGTTGTCTGATGTACTCTGTTCTTCATCTGTAAATATGTTGTAAGTAATTGCTATGTAAATTGTTAATCGCTATGTAATCCAATGTAACTACTGTCTGTTTATTTTTAACTGTGGGGCTTTTCTCCCCAGGCCTCTGCTGAAAATGGACCTACGTCCAGTCGGACACTCCTGGTCAACAAATATAAACAAACAAATAAATAAATAAATAAAACTGTTAGTGGAACTGGCTTTTATTAGTGTTTCTACCAGAACTGCAATCACCATTAAGAAGCTCAGCAAAGAAGATGACACCGAATCTTATTTTTTTGAAAGGTATGCCAGATAAGAAGGCTGGGAAAAGTCAGAATGGGCCAAAATTATTTCTTTCTAACTAACAGATGAATTACTAAAAACCTATACAGACACAGAAGAGACTGATTACATTAACTATAAAAACTTAATAATAAATTATCTAGGACTGGGGTAACTTCTGAAGTGCAAGCTATAAAAAGTTGCAAATAGATTCTTAGTCCTGACAAAGTAGTATCCACTCACATCTGATTCACACATTTTAAATGTTAATTATTTGCAAAAATAATAAAACGGATGTGATAGAATTTCTAAAGGTGGGCAGATATAAAAGAACATAATTACGTAGTAATATGTACAGCAAAGTAAGAACAAGAAATGTGACAAGTTAGTAACTTTAGAGCAATGCTTATTAGTTAATGGCCCATTGTTTACAATTGAATGCCTTGTTTTAAATCTAATGGTGCAGAAAGAAATGTGCAGTCTTCTGTGGAACATAAAGTATTTAAGCAATAACCGATGACGTGGTGTGGTATATTGAAGATTTACCCACGGTTGGTGTGGTTTAATCACAAGGGCGAAGCCCGAGTGATTAAATAAAGCCAACTGTGGGTAAATTTCAATATATCACAACCCCGAAGTTGGTTATTGCTGTTATACAATGACATTATTTAAAAAAATGGTACACTGCTTCCTTGTTTTAATGTACTGAGCATGTGTATGGGACTTGCGTCCCATGCATACCCAATATATCAATGCTTTGAAATGGAAGCAACGGAGAAAAGAAAGTCTCCATTGCTTTCGTTTTTTCTTTTTTTTATTTTTTATTTGTTAAAAAAAAAAAATGTTTTGAGCACTTTATACCAACAAAAAAAACGTCTGGGTGACCAGATATTATTCTGTTGGTATATTGTGGGATTTACAATGGGCACTCTGGCCAATCAGCATGCATGTTTTGGAATATTAATGGGGGAGTCATTGTATAATAACTATTATACAATGACTGGCCATTAGCATTCAAAAACGAGCAGGCTGATTTGCCAGCCCAACCAGCGTGTCCATTGTAAATCATAGGTTTATAGGCTCATAGGTAGGTACTAGGCTATTGGCCCAAGGGCCTACATAAGCCTAGCCAACAAGGTTCCATGGCTTACGCCACCCAAGAAAGTTATTTTCCTGTGCCACTGTCGAGCAGAGATACAAAAGTGATCCCCGAGGTGTATTTCCTATTTCCCATCCACTCATCAAGATTGTTCTTGAAGAGTGCTAATGAAGAACTTTGCTTGACATAGATGAGTAGCCTGTTCCAGAGTATAGTAAGTCTCTGTTACAGGAATATATCCCTCCAGCATGTCCTGTTTATTGTGGTGACAAGGTTTAGGTCCCTAGAGCGTGTAGCTCGGAGGGATTGGGATTTATTTCGGTGTAGCATGTCCAACAGGTCTGGGTTTGACATAGCTTTATATGTTAGGCAGAGATCATCTCGGAGTAGGCGATATGCTACAGAGTAAAGCTGGAATTTTTTGAGGCGGTCAGTGAAGGGCATTTGTTTGAGGCCAGTAATCCTCTTTGTGAGATACTTCTGTGGCCTTTCCAGCTGCTGCAGATGTCTTGTGAGGTACATTCCAAAAGGGGCGTTGTACTCTATAATGGGTCTAATGAGTGTCGAGTAGAGGGGAACAATGACCTCTTTTTTCTTGGATGAGAACCCTTTTATGACGAGGTGTGCCACAAAAAAAAAAAGGACTTCTTGACTACTGTGGCGATGTGGCTATCAAAGGAGAGACTACTGTCCACCTGGGTCCCAAGGTCTCTTATCACACATTTGGTTTTAAGTAGATTGCTGCCTATGTGGTAGTTCATGGGTACAGAGTTTTTACCAAAGGGGATGACACTGCACTTTTTGGCATTGAGCTTGAGGCCATGGCTATGACACCAGGCATCTGTCTTAGTGAGGACCTTCTGTAGGATGTCCACATCATTTGGGGACTTGACAATGCCGTCGGTTATTGCTATATAAATTAATTTGTTTCCCACAATATACCAACGGAAAAAGTTCCAGTCACCCAGACTTCTTTCTGTTGGTGTATTGTTTAAATTTTATTTTTATTTATTAAAAATTAAAAATAAAATCTTTAGCCCTGACTCTGGACATACCAGAAAGGCAGCTTGAACAAAATACTCGGGAAATCAGGTATCTTATTTAAAATTAAACACATGTACCTGACATCCCGTGTCTTGCTTCCATGCTGCCTCTCTCCTACCCCCAAAACTGTCCTAAAGTTTTTTTTTTAATTAAAAAAAAAAAACAAAACAAAAACAGAGCAACTGAGACTTTCTTTTCTCTGTTGCTTCTGTTTCAAAGCATTGATGTACTAGGTAGGCATGGGAACGCAAGTCCCATATACATGTGCAGTACATCAACACAAGGAAGCAGTATACCACCAGCTGCAGAAGAACAGTAATACAATGACATTATTTAAGAAAAGTAAGTTTTTTTTTTCTTAAATAATGTCATTGTATAATAGCAATAACTGACTCTGTGGTTGTGGTATACTCCAATTTGCCCACTTTTGGCTTTATTTAATCACTCGGGCTTCACCCTCATGATTAAACCATGCCAACCATGGGTAAATCTTCAATATACTACACCGATGTTGTCAGTTATTGCTATATAAATTAATTTGTTTCAGACATGGATGGAGGAGTCACATAGTCATATTCTGTGCTACCTGTAGTGTGAAGAATACCTGTATTAGAAATGAGAAGACTGGTATGCATGCTATAAAGGAAGCTATTCCCATGAAACATGATAAAACAGACTAGGAATCATCATTCTGACATTGTATTACAACCAAGGAAGTAATGTGTATTCATTTTGGAACAGAAAGAAGTTCAGGCTTTAATGGATTCTGGAAACATGATTACTTTGTCAAAGGGTTCCTTGCATGTAAGCATAAGTTTAGTATCAAACAAAAATTAGAAGTAATATGTATTCACAGTACTAATAAGGATTATACAATTAAATATGGGAATTCAAAGTCTTCCAGGAAATGTTTTGCATCCCGTTCCTATAGTTAAGTATTTTCTCTAGTTTAATGTATAATGAAAGATGTGGAAGATGGAACAGCTAGACACCAATTCACATAATAAGGAAGTGAAGAAACCATTTGATGTACCCATTCAGTATAAGAATGCAATGTGCATGGTACAGTGACATATTTAGAGATCTACAATAAAGACAAGAACAACGAATTAGCATAGAAGCTACAAGATGGACTAAAATTTGGTTATGTTTAGCTGGTAAAAAGGATCCTATGTCTTGCAAAAAACTTGCCAGCAGCAACAACTTATAAGAAATTTGATAGCTTAATTGCAATAAATGTTAGCGTGAGATAAGTAGGAAAATACAGACTTCTTAACCCATTTTTTGTTAAATGGTACAGAAATCTAAAAGAAAAGGGACATATGTAATATCTGAAGTATCAACTTAGACTGGACAAAAATGAAAGCACATGGACATTTTTATTTAGAACCACCTTTTCTAGAGGAAAACATAGAAGAAATCCCAGGGCTATTTTTTTCTTCTGGCGAAGGAAGCTGTATCTTCCACTTTAAGATAAGTGAGTACGGAAAGGAACCCTGGGTTACTAAACCTACAGGCAAGCTACATACCCTTTAAAGAGGTACAATGGAAAAATAAAACAAAGTACAGCAATATAAATTAATCAATATAAATTAATAGGGGAAGATAGTAATTGAAATTCTTATTCATAATTTGAGTTAAAAGATTTATTTATGTAGTGTAAGTAAAAATATGGTAGAAATTATAAATGTATTTTTGGTGTCAAAACCTTATAGAGCACTGCTAATGATGTCAGCCCATAGTTTGTGTTAGAGTGTCACGTAGGAATGGATAAAACTAAGTTTGGAGTGTTAACCAGATTTTATTAGTCATGTATAATGAAATAAATAGAACATTTATTTGCATCTTGCTCAGAATGTCAGAAAATTTAAGAGTTTATTGATTCATATGCCTATTAGAGAAATACCATTTGAGCACACTGCTAAGGACATCGTAAGACCACTAGTGAAATCTAGCTATGGTCATCATTTCACGTTGGTAATAATGGACTACACTACAAAAATGCAAGTAGCTATAGCAAAACAGAAGGTAAATATCAAGCCTACTTTCAAAGAACAGGTGGTGTTACCGAGAGTTGGTGTCCTTAAAGATATTGACCACGACACACCCTTTATGTCAAGGGTATTTCATCAGTTTATAGTTGCTGTAAAGTTAAACAGGTAAAATATCAGTGTGTTGTTTGCAGATTAACAATTTATACAAAAGAGGCTGACTATAACATTAAAATTCATTCCAAGAAAAGGAACTGATGTACAGAATTAAAAAAGTGACTAGTTATAAAAGAAGCACCACAATCTTCAGCTGGGTTTATCCTATTTACAGTCATGTATGGCAGACACCCAGTGCTCAGATTGATATCACTAACAAGCCTTGATTAGAATGCAAGGTACCATTTAGAATTACAATAAAATTGTACAATAGTTTAAAGGCTGGCTAAAGCTGGTCATACCCATAATAACGGGGACGTGCAAAAAGGCAAAAGGATGTAAAATGCATTCTGTATAATTAAAGTGCCAGCCTTTGAGAATTTAATCCTATTTTTGAGGTTAAGTGACAAAGCCCATTTGAGGTGACTAAAAGGCTAAATGTAGTGAACTACAAATGTAGACATCCATGAAAGAGAAAGAGAGTGCAAATGTATCACATTAATGCAGTAGAGCCACAGAAAGACGGCAGAAGTTCAGTGGTTAGTTTGCAAGACAAAATTCATAAAAGAACAGAGATTTTCTGCTTGAAATACAGCTAGAAAAGTCCTTGTCAAAACTATAAAAGCAGGAAATAAGATGATTGCTATTAAGAAATAAAGGAGTGCTCTCAGAAATTACTTGGAGAACTAAACTAATACAACTCTGTGACAACACCCATAGTGAAGGCTAATACAACACCTTAGACAGTGCCAGAGTCAAACAACCATGTAGGAAAAGAATCATGCAGTAAAAGAAATTTAAAAATGTTCAAATTAGGAGTAATAGAAGCATTGCAGAGTGAATGTAACATCCCAGAAGTGTTAGTTCCAAAACCTGATGAATGTAATAAGTTTAGAAAACTGAATAACATTTCAAAGTTTTACAGACATTCCATGTGCAGAACTGACAAAGAACCTAGGAAAAGCATGATATTCAACATTAGACATGACAGAATGATTTTGGAAGATAGTGATTTACTCTTCTGTGAAGAAAACAGTCTTATTTGAATACACACACACACACACACACACACACACACACACACACACACACACACACACACACACACACACACACACAATGCTGCTGTCTGGCCTCCACGGAGCTATAGTTAACTTTTTGAGGCTAATGAATAAATACTGAAGCTTCACTCATGATAAGCTGCTCTCTTTCTCTATCTCTGTATGGTTTTAATTTCATAATTATTGCTGAATGCTCATTAAAGCGAACAATGTTTTTGTCTGTTTTTCTGCCTGATGGCAACTCTTTATGTGAGATCGTAGTACAGGGTCTGAGGATTTTTTCCTTTCCTGACTGTAGTGCAGTCTCAGAGTTAGTATGTGTAGGTGTATAGGGGCCTTCATCCCTCTGCAAAAACACTTTTTTTATGCTTTTGTTTTCTTTGATCTTTTTTTATCAATGTTTATTTCAAAAATCGTTTGAGCATTTACTCTTAGCTGGCATGCATTCTCTCTCTCTCGTGCACGCTCTCTCTATCTCTCTCTCTCTATATATATATCCATATATATATATATATATATATATATATATATATATATACACACACACACACACACACACACACACACACACACACACACACACACACACACACACACACACACACATCTAAATGGCATGGCCATCTTCTTAGAGGACTAGAAATCTCAGATACCAAAAGTGCAGCATGTTTTAGAATCTATAAGTATAGAATGTACAATTAAGATGACAAGTAAACTAGTTCCGACAGAAGCCAAATATTTAGCATTCCTTATAGGAAGAAGGATGGCCAAAAATACAGAAAGAGGCTATAAAAGACTGGACTACACCCTCTGCTTAAAAAATGATGCAGGGTTTCCTTGGATTGGATACTAAAGAAAATCCATATACAATTTTGCAACTATTTCCTGTTGTTTAACACTTCTCACAAAAGGAAGCAATCCTATTATAAAGCAATGGTATCTTTAGTCCAGAACCATAAACAAGGGGCAGTGCAAGCTGTTAGGGATCAATCAACCAGGTGCCAGGGGTCTGGGTCTCTATATGTGCAGTACTGGCATTCATTTATGAATCCTGATCCCGCATTTCAGCTCAAGAATTCTAGACAAAGCCAAAAATAATTGAGGGGACATCCAAAATCATAATCAATTTTTAAATATTAGTTTAAATCACTTAAAAAAGTAAAAAGAACAACACGTTTTGCAACATACAGAACACAAAGTATGAAACTCTACAATTCTCAGAAATTTACCATAAAAAATAAGGAAAAATTAAACATATTCTGAAAAAAGGGATACTTGAGAGGCTATGACTTGCAGTAAAGGCTGAAGTGCACAGTGCCTAGTAGTTTGAATGTAGAAGAACAGCTTTTATAATGTTCCTAAAACTGTCAGGAACACAGCTGGCACTTGCTGATGATTGCATGAGTGTAACACTGGCATTTGTTTATGAAATACTGGTACAACATTTGCTATCACATCTGAACCACGCAAAATAAGATGCTTGGATAGAAAGTGGGATATCTGTTATCTAAATTACTATTTTTTTAGGCAGATTATTTTGCTTAGTGACAGATCATGCCACATTATGATGGGTAAGTAAACAGCAGCATGACATTACAAAATTATTCCACTGGGCACGACCACACCATTTGTTTTGGTATGCTATCACCCACAGACGCAAACTTGGAATGCTGATGCATTGTACAGGTCTTATAACCCATCCGTAAGAATCCAGAAATGATGGCTTTGTGATGTGAGGTGTTCAATATGATAACTTACCTCTGGAAATATGGAATATGTCTCTAAGTGTGTGTAAACTGCAACTTTAAAATTCTTACAATAATTAGTGAGGTAATTCTGTTCCATAAAACTAATTCCAATTGGTGTTGTATAAAAGCCTATACCTGAAAGCAGAAAATCAGGGCCTGAAGATCTGTGATTTCTGATGGTCCATTTGGGATCTATGTTGGATGTGCCATGAAGGTAGATTAGGTAAAGAGTTGTGTAGAATTGGAATAAAAGCTGTGGCTTTGCAGTTTTAAACTATAACCTGCATCCAGGAACGTCAATGTGGGACTTAACCTTTTAGGAGTAAAGCTGGTGGGGTTACCTCTTGTAAAAATATTGTATGTACCACTAATATTAACTGTGCAAATCCAGGGGACTGTTTTCATTTCATCAGTAAAAATGAACCTGTAGTTTTACATATCTCTGCGTTCACTGTCATTAGTGATAACAGCACATCTGTGTATTTTTATAGTGTGTGTGTGTGTGTGTGTGTGTGTGTGTGTGTGTGTGTGTGTGTGTGTGTGTGTGTGTGTGTGTGTGTGTGTGTGTGTGTGTGTGTATGTGTGCGTGCATAGATATGTTCAGGCATAGTAATTTAGATACAGATATATGAAGGGGTGTGCATCTGTGTAAATACACCAATAAAACCTTGATTAATGCTCAGAATTTTAGAAAAGCTTAAAAAAAGAAATAAAATTAGAAAAGGTAATCCCTGGGATTCATTTAGCTTGGCACAAGGACGGCATTAGCCTTGCGCCAACCGTGCAGAGTAGAGATGGCCCAGCAGCACCACATGCATATTAATGAAGATGCGCTGCCGTAACGGCCACATGCATATGAAATGTGCGCGAGTGCAGTGGGCGTGTCCAAGCATTGCATGGAGGCGTGAACATGTCGGCTGCATATGCGCAACCTAAAATGCTGACTAGTACAGCCTGCCTCTAATAGTAATCACTCCTGTCAGTGTCCATGGGTACTGAAATGTATGCAAAGCTTATAAGACAGTTTTGTGAACACCAAAATAAAAAGTAAACACAAAGGCACTTAGCTGAATATTGAGTCCTCGTCCCTCGAACAAATGACATGTAAAACCCCATGCCCGTATTCTATTGTAGTGTCGATAGTTATACCAAGTGGAAGCGAAACACATTGTGTTAGCGCACCACCAATTGCTAAGCCTAGCCCAATGATTAGGTTTACCACCTGTCCCACATTGTGAGGGACAGTGTCCATACCAAAACCATTATAAACGTCAAATGTCCTGCGATTGTAGGACATAATTATGTCCCATATTTTACGTAATAGTCCCACACAATACTTTTTTCTGTATGTAAAATACCTAAATGTTACAAGAAACAGAATAAGCAAGTAAACAAAACAGAATAAGCAACTAAACTGCTACAACAATAAGCTTACATTTAGGCATAAAACTAAAGTACTATCCTTTGTACTGACCATGGGTATGTGTTGGCCTGTAAAATCTGATGTGTGTCCTAAAAATGTCCCATCTTGGTCATATGAAAAGGTGGCAACCCTGCCAATGGTCAGAGCATTCACCCAATATCTGCCCATTCACAGTCCAAGTCTTCCTTGTCAGGACGGCCCAAAGATGAACGGGTATTAACCAGGTTTACCTACCATGTCATGAAAGATAAGTATTTGCATGTACCTATGCGGGTGAAGTACAGCATGTGGAAGATCAGAAATCCTAGGGTAGTCCTCACAACCATATTGGTACCAGAGATATGTAGTGTACACAATGTGTTCAGTTGACTGTGCCATGGGCCATCAAGCAGAGAAGGGATGGATGGTGTCTGTGGAATATGGGGGTGGGGGGTGATGGGTAATGTAATAATTTGCCAAGGGTAGACTGGGTTGGATGCACAATAGGTGAACTGGAGGTGTACGAGGGAGCAGTGGGTAAATCAGAAAGATAACCAAAGAACAAACATTCACATCCACAATACAACCTGACAGCCCATACTGTAGAACACAATCCCACAAACATATGAACATTAAAATGTGAAATACACAAGTACAGAAACATTACCGGCACATACTCACATAATGGTCTGGCCTGAACTGAGCCATCCAACCCCAACACACCTGGATACATAATTGAATACCCATCATCCCCTCCACAGCATTTCCCCCCCTTCCTGAATGTCCACCAAAACCACTCATATTCAGGCTGCTAGCTTGGCGCAGCCATATCTGCACATAGTGACCCATACTTATATCTAGTAGGCAGTCTCACCCTAGGCAGTCTCAGGATTGCAAACTATATATCCCTTGCATGTATAACCATACCTTATTTTTGTAAAGCCAAAGGAATCGAGGTCATCGGTCCCCTCAATTTTTGGACATCCCTCATGGGATAAGTATCTGTTCTAAACATTAGACGTGATGTCCCAACACGATGTCCAGTCCTGTAGACATCTGGACACAAGTTGTATGAGCAGTAGTTGTCCACAAGACTGCTCAGCCTACAGCCGGTCCTGCAGAACCTACAACCCAAGATTAAACACCTGACCATGATGCACGCCTCCCTGCATGCATTATCGGGAATATATACCTTACACATTCGCATAGTGGCAATCGGATATAGGGTGATTAAGGCATTTTAAAGCAGATGTAAGTAGGGTTAACACCTGTCCCACTTTGCGAGGGACAGTTCCTTTTTGGGCAGTTGTGTCCTGACCAAAAATAATACAATGGCAAATGTCCTGTGATTGTAGAAAATACTTATGTCCCATATTTCATGTAACAGTTGCATAAAACAGTTATTTCTGTATGTAAAATACATAAATGTTACAAGAAACAGAATATGCAACTAAACTGCTACAAGAATAAGCTTTCATTTAGGCAAATAAGTAAAGTTCTAACCTTTGTACTGACCGTGGGTATGTGTCTGCCTGTAAAATCTGATGTGGGTCCCGAAAATGCCCCACTTTGGCCATTTGAAAAGGTGGCAACCCTAGATGTAAGCAGGTATGCAAGTGTGTATGCGCGATGGTAAGTGGTGGTGATTCAGTGGTATGGGAAATGTAAATAAGTATGTAGGTGTATATGCATGTGTATGTACAGACCAATATATATATATATATATATATATATATATATATATATATATATATATATATATATATACATACATATATATCGATATGAAGAATAAACATGGTCATAATATAGCAATCATAACGAATGTGAAGGGAAACAGCAGCGGAACCCCCCAATAATATTTAGTGCTGTTATATATCAGGATGGTCAGAGGTGAGCACACCCCTGCATCCCCAACCACAGATAGGATGCTAAAAGTAGAACTAATGATGTTCCCGTGCTAAGTCTGACTTTCAGCTAGGTACAGGGCAGTCCCGGTCCCCAGTCGGACAAGCCTAAACCCGGATGACCACATGAACACCCTGACAATCAAATACACATATGTGCCAGGACTATAGGATTTGGAGATCTGAATATACTTTGAGTCAACAAGGGTCCAAAGTAGTAGGGAATGGCGCATATGTAGTAGTGTGGTTTTCCCAACAGGAAAATGGATGCCTGCTGTCTTAGTGAAGTGTTGACTCATGTGTTCGAGTAACTATGAACCATGGGTATACATATAAATGAAGCAGAACACCAATAGTGTTGTGGTTAGAGCATCCTACTATCGAGCAGACATTGCCGGTTTGAATGCAGCACACACCATTTATGACGCGTAATTCATATATGAGCATATCTTGTTAATATTATACTGTATAATGATATAATGCCAATTAAATGTGAACTGGGTTGACGTATCACAGTAAGAATGTAGACGGATTTTGCATGACGTGAATTGGCGGTTAAATGGAAAACTGCAGCTGAAAAGTGTTGTACTCACCATTTGTCCAACGGCCCTTGTTGCACCCAGCAACACAATATACCACATTGGCCAGGCTCAACGCCAGGACCCTACACATCACAATCAAAGTTATACCTTGCGTCGATGTTATCACAAGCATAGCAGACAGCACAGTCATTCAACAGTATGAACAAAGTAATTAAATCATATAGATGTGTATGCATGCGTAAGTGTATATATATATATATATATATATATATATATATATATATATATATATATATATATATATAGGGTAACCACCTGTCCCACTTTGTGAGGGACAATCCCTCTTTGGCCAGTTGTGTCCTGTACACTTAGTGTCAAATGGCAGATATCCTGAGATTTAATGACAAAAAAATGTCCTATATCTGTGTAATAGTAGCATAAAACAGTTATTCTGTATCTGAAACACCTAAATGTCATAAGAAACTGAATAAGCAACTTAAATACTAAAAGAATAAGCTGTCAATTAGGCATAAAAGTGAGGTCCTGTCCTTTGTACTGGCTGTGGGTAGGTGTTGGCCAGCAAAATCTTGATGTTTGTAACAAATAAGTCCCACTTTGGCCATCATTTGAAAGGGTGGCAACTATATATATATATATCTATATATATATATATATATCTATATATATATATATATATATATATATATATATATATATATATATATATACACACACACACACACACACACACACACACACACACACACACACACACAGAGCGAACATGGGAACAAGAAAACAATGATAACGAATTTGAAGCAATATAGCTGGCCAGAGGTGGCCAAAACCCCTGCGTCTCTAACCACAGGTAGGATGCTAACAATGGGAGTAACCCTGTCCACGTGCAAAATCTGACTTTCAAATGGGTACAGGGCTGTTCCAGTCCCCAGTTGGACAAGCCTAAACCCGGATGACCACAAGAACACCTTGACAATCAAACACATGTATGTGCCAGGACTATAGGCTTTGGAGGTCTGAATATCCTCGGAGTGAGTCAACATGCGGCACTGGTCCAGAACAGTAGGGAATAGGGAATGGCGCATATATTGTAGTGCAGTTTTCCCAACAGGAGAATGGATACCTGCTGTGTATGTGAAGTGATAAGGCATGTGTTCGGGTAACTATGAACCATGGGTATATTTGTAAATAAAGCAGAACACTAATAGTGTAGTGGTTAGAGCATCCGCCTAAAAAAAGCCATTCACGGTTCAAGTTCAACTATAGCACATATAATTTTCCTTGTGGAATGAATGTTGCTCTGCTGTAAAGCGGACATTTAAACATGTAAAAGTGAATGTGTGTACTGCATGGGACTATTAACCAGATCGTTTCAATCAAAGCAATGCTGTCATAATGAACAAGGCACAAGTAAGCACAAATAAGCGGCAGTAAACATATGTAATGCACAGTAAGCAAAGGCAAGTGCGCCTGCTCGGGTGTAAGCAGCTCCCAGCATAGGAAATGTATATTTGTATGTACAGATTTAATATATACACACACACACACACACACATATATATATATATATATATATATATATATATATATATATATATATACACACACACGCACACACACACACACATGTATGTATAGATATATATCTACATACATGAAATATATATATATATATATATATATATATATATATATATATATGAAAAATGAACGTCGGAACAATAAAGCATACACAAGGGATGTGAAGGGAATCAAGAGCAAGTTTGGTATTATATAGTGATTTCAGCGTATGTCATAAAAAGCTGCACAGGAGTGAGCAGAGCACCACTACTCATACCACAGGCAGGGTTTTACCAGTGGGAGTAACATTGTTGAATTGCTAAGTCTACTTTGCAAACAGACGGAATGTAGTCCCATGCTGGGACCTCCAAAAATTGGAAAGCGCAAATGGCCGTATTCCATAACCCCGGGAAACGCATGTATGTGCAAATATACATGGCGGGAGACCCTGTGAATACACGAGGCAGGACAAAATGTGTGTAGGGCCCCAAACGCTCTGGAGAGGGCAATGTGTAAAGGTGTGTCATGGCTGCGATAACAAGTGGATAATGGATGTTACGCATGTAAATTCAACACGGGTGGGGTGGAGGAACTATGGGTATGCAATTATGGATCCAGGCATGCCAGGGTTGGATGGCCCAGTTCTAATGGACTGCCCCGTGGAGGTCAGCTAGTTCGTAATAGGTATATATGCATACACACATGCAGACAACAATATGTTGAAGTACAAACCCTGTAACACATGCATTCCATTTGTTGACATAAATAATAGGAATGTGCACATACAAACATTGACAGTAGCTGGAATAATAGACTGTGCAGAAGAGGGACAGGTTGAATCACACTGTATCACATTCCAATTACTATCGATAATCCATATATGAACATATTGCAACATCTGTCTGTTGTATAATGTGCTAAATAACAATTACAAGATAAAGTGAAGTGTTGGTGTCATAATGAATAAGGCACTAGTATGCACTAGTATGCTTTTGAAGCATATATAAACACCATTACGCATGTGTAAATGCATATGAACAGGGAATGTATTGACACACAGATGTATATATATATATATATATATATATATATATATATATATATATATATATATATATATATATATATATATATATATATATATATATATATATATATATATATATATATATATATATATATATATATATATGCATATATATATATATATATATATATATATATATATATATATATATATATATATATATATATATATATATATATATATATATATAGATATATAGATATACAGCAAGATATGAATATACATGTATGCATACATATGCAGATATATCTGTATATATTGTAATGTAAATATATATATATATATATATATATATATATATATATATATAATATGTTACAGTAAATAAACACATGTATATACCTAGGTTATGTTACAGTAGTTACAGTTAACATATGTTCAGACCGGGCATATGTTGATGGGAGGTCCAATCAACAAACATCTACCTCCCACCCCCCAGCTAGGCCAGTGAGACATACAGGCACGCAATAAAGGTAAATACAACACTGCTTCCCAGGCCACTAGCAGGAAACTACCAGTGGGAGAGATCTACAAGCTCTACACTTTAAACATGAACAGCGACATCCCTTGTGGGACACCAAAAATGTTGTTCTTCCAGGCAAGGCCAGTAAAGATTACTGCGACCAGGATGTAGCTGTACATTCAACAGTAGGTTGTGCAGACCTGATAACACATCGGTTGACACAACGTATGACATGTGTCTCAACACGGGGAGAGTGGGCAGTGTGTAGGGGTGTGTTCATAACCCACCTGCGCCCACCTGCGCCCTCAGTAAGGATGAGTGCTGTAGAGTAGTGGCAGGTAGGGGAACTATGGGTATGTGATTATGGGCCTAGGCATGCAGGTGTTGGCTGGCAGACATGTATTAGGACCACCCCGTGGATGTAAGTAATATTCTGATGTGGGTATAGCAGACGCCCATACCTCCCACACCTTAAGAGCACATCTACTGGATAGTCTATAAACCATTGGGGGAACACATAGGGACCATATAATTGAACTAACCCCGATTACCAGTGACGTCTGTCATTACGAATCAGAATCTAACACTCTCCCAACTAAACCCTCCTAGAACTAGTGATATTAGGAGGAAAGGTGGCGGATCACATGTAATGAATAACAACATGTAAGAGTCCTAAACAGCATGTACCTCAATCAATATGCATGAATACATATGTGCCCTGGGTCCGTCAATGTGCCAGCTTAATAGCACCAACCTTATACATGTGTCCCTGAGGTTGTTATGCAGCGTCCCTGATTTAGTGTTCATTCTTCCCCATTCGTATGAGAGGTCTGCTAGTGAGAGAAAACGCATGTTCTGCCAACTACCTTAGAAAGATGATAGAATAATAGGGTTGCGGTTACCACCTGTCCATTTTTGCAGGGGACACTCCCCTTTGGGCAGTTGTGTCCTGCAAAATAAATGTAATTATGGCAAATGTCCTGTGATTTAGGGCAAATATTTCCCATATTGTCTGCAGTAGTTGCATAAAACAATTATTTTGTACCTGAAACACCTAAATGTTATAAGAAACAGTATAAGCAACTATAATGCTACAAGAATAACCTTTTATTTAGGCAAAACAGTGAAGTACTCTCCTTTCTACTGGCTGTGGGTATGTGTTGCCCTGCAAAGTTTGACGTCTCTACATACAGATCCTATAGGGTTGCCACCTTTCCAAATGGCCAAAGTGGGACATGTTCTGTAGAAATGTCAGACATTCCAGGAGAAAACATACCTACAGCCGTGCATAGTACAGAATTATACTTATTTGCACAAATAAAAGCTTAATCTAGTAACATTTGAATTGCTTATGCTACTTCATGTAACATATAGAAGTTTCATATATAAAATATCTGTTTTATGCAACTATTAAAGAAACGTAGAATATAATATTGTCCTGTAATCAGGACATTTCTAAAGTCCCACCTTGGCCAATTGAAGAGATGTCAAACCTATAATAGGCATGCGGTAGCATGACTCGGCCGACGGATGTGGCTTCCACAACCCAACTACTTGTCTGTATTGAAGAGTTTCAGTTCCCATGTATCAGCCAGACGGGAACACACAAATAATAGGATTAATTCACTGTATAGGCCGCTGATTCCATACATCGAATGCCATGCCATTGCCTAATGGGCAGTCATTCCTGATACTGTAGTCATGTAGTCCGATGTAATAGGCATCACAAGGTGGGAGCAGATTGTATGAGGAACTCACAATTAATATGATTAATTCACTGGACAGGCTGCTGATTCCCTACAGTCGAATGCCATGCCATCACCTAATGGGCAGCCATTCCCGATACTGTAGTCAGGAACGGCTTTAGATCAACTGGTGCCCTAGGCAAAAGGGCACAATGGCACCCCCCACCACACCACCTAGTGCCCCCATCCTGGTCTACCTACATCAAATAAATACTGGAAAAGTGCCCCTACTAAAGCGGTGCCCTAGGTGGCTGCCTAGCTGGCCTACGCCTAAGGCCGTCTATGACTGTATTCCTGTAGTCCGATGTGATAGGCATCACAAGGTGTGAGCAGATTGTATGAGGAACACACAAATAATCTGATTGATTCACCGGAAACATGATTACTTTGTCAAAGGGTTCCTTGCATGTAAGCATAAGTTTAGTATCAAACACTGTACAGCCGCTGATTCCGTACAGTCGAATGCAATGCTGTCACCTAATGGACAGCCATTCCCAATACTGTAGTCATGTAGTCTGATGTCATAGGCATCACAAGGTAATATTGCAGTCCTCAATCCCACCCAGGGGTGTGAGTGACAGATGCAAGCACCAATGTCGGTGCATTTGCAAGTGCGGGATCGAGCAGGTGTAAGCGTGTTTGGCTACCAGTATGCGAGTATTGCACTGGTAAAGCAATGTGGAGACTAACCGAGTGTAAGAAGCTGTAACCAGGGGTCAGCAGTGCTTAACACTGCACAAACCCATGCACACCTGCTCCCAACTGCTTTAATGTGCCTTACTCCCTCTGTATCCAATGGGCTTGTTCTGCCCTGCAACCAAATAAACGTCCTTTGCAAGGGTTGGAACCAGGACCCTGTGCACACAGCTAATGTGTTACCAATATGCCATGACAGATATACAGACAACGGACAGTACCACAAACATATCATACAGCACAGTCATTCATCAGTATAGGAATGTATCCCATCATGTAGATGTATATGTGAGTGTTTATGTCCAGCATATAGGTACATACATATATAGAGATATATTAGGAACATACCATATGGCAACAAAGCATTACAAACAAATGAAATGGGAAACACCAGCAATGCCTGTATTATGTAGTGGTGCTGCTCTATGTGATCGCAAGAGTCCCTCAGACAGATATGAGTCAGTCATACACACAAATAGTTGTACATTGGCCATATACATCACTCTGTGCATGTAATGTACATTAACACAACAGTACCTGTCCAATCATTATGTGTGAACAGTACTCTTGCAAGGTTCTGTGTGCAACATCATCATCATGATAAAGGTAAATGGGGTAACCATAGAGTGACCGGTAGTATTGTATGTACAATGGGGTCATCCTCATCACGTGTACCTGGACCATGTAGGAGTGATGTGCATACCAGGATCGTGCACCTGAGGGACAGGGGTGAGGATAACAGGAGTATGTTGTGATATATATTACAAGGGTTTCATGTGTTCAGTGGGCACGTGTGTGTAATGGACAGCTATGTATAGGGCAGATGTTGTCCTAGGAGCCGATTGCCCTTATGTTTCCGTAGGTGAGGGTCAGATGTTGGGGAAGGAGTGTAGGTATGTCCGTGGAGGATAGGTAGGATCACAGAAAAGACAGCATACAGGGTTGGTATATGACACATGGGGGGATACACCCCGGACGGGGATGGGTGTTCCGCATTCACAAGCCCATGGGAACAGTGGGACAGAGGTCCCCAGCCATGGGCAACTGCCACTGCACCTACACAGCTGCAAAGGAGGCAGTGCTTGGAGCTGTACAGGAGGAGCAGCATCACCCTGTAAATGTGACACTCCACCCTTGAGCTGACGTATCTGGCTTCGGAACCCCTTAGTGAGCCACAAACGCAACACATCTGGGACTGCATGACAGCAGACATGTACCTGTCTGGTCCTGCTCCCAGGGGGGGACATGCTCCATCCTCAGTGGTGGTACCACCAGAAGGTGGTGCAGAGCCAACAGACATTGATGTCTATGGCTGGGCCCCAGATGTGCTTGTGCTCAGTGCCATGATCAGCTGAAGTAGGACAGGAGGTTCTGTGGGGACCTCCCAACCCATTCAGCCTATGGTGTTGCATTTTAAACCCACATATGGCTTAGTGATAGACAACAGCATATAAGATTACCTATGACAGTATGCATAGATATCACCAGCAACCCAACACAACAGATGGTATACATTTACATGCATATATACTGCGTGCCATCTGTACAATGTGTAGTAGACGTGTGACCGCAACTATGAGCAGTTGCCCATTATTGGCTTGTCACTGGGAACCCCAGACAGTGTCTGTCATACCACTGTCTCATGTGACACATATCCAGTCAGGGATGCGATGGCAGTAACACATCCCTATCATCATGTGCTGTCTGCAATCCTCACACCATGCTTCTGCTGTGCACAGATGTGTGTTCAGTGTGTAACACAGGAAACAAATGGTTGCATACACTGACCAGTTCACAGATGGCCCTACAGATGGGGGTCCCTCATGAACAGAGTACTGTCATGTCTGTATTATAACATGCAGAATAGCCATTACCACACACATGTTAAACAGGCAGTAGTCTCAATGCAGCATAGCTACACTTACATGCTGTAGTCATGTGTGGCACATCACCCTCCTGTCTTTAGGCTATATCCCACTGTGGAAAATGATTGAGGTACATCCAGATATCATCTGTGATGCCGTGTCAGAACACCACATCCAGGTACCACTCACAGCGACTGTCATGGCCAAATAACAACATGTTTTCCCTAGATAGTGTACTGTGTTTATCATGTGGATGGCTATGGGAACACCATCACAGCTGTACCACATGCAATCATCTAGAGGAGGACTACAACAGGTGCAGAGGCCATCAACTGACCATGTCCATCACTTACAATACACATGCTGCTGCTGTGCAGGTGTACTCCTTCACATCCACCAGAGAATGTGTGGGTGGGATAGGAAAAGTACACCAGGGAAAGGCTTGGAGACTTAACAATAAGCATCATCTGCCACATGCCGAACAGTACAGGGTTCAAACCCCTGACTGACTACTAATTAATATTACATGTGCATGACATTACTACATGTGCCACAAAGGCGACCTGTTGTTGTGCTGTAAGAGCATATATGTGTGTAGGTGAGTGACATCTGCAACAGAGATATAGTACACATACATTAGGTGTGGCATACATGGCTGTCCACATGAACTGGTGCCATTGTCACCACAATCACACTCTCTAATGGACATGCATTGACACCTTTGCCAGGGCCACAAATACACAATGTAACTACTTAGTTTGCCACACTGCAGTAATGCACAGGACCACATGCACCACAGGGAATATCTGGAGGTTCTATGGGCTAGGGCATGTGAAAGTGCTTGACATCTGTTGGTATGCCAATGAGGGTTATACTGGGAGTGACTGTGGTTGGGAGCATCACAACCCACATGCAGACACAGGGTGCCAGCATTGGCATGCAGGTATGCATTGCTTCATGGGTGTGTAGTGGTTGGCTGTGCAAGATGGCTGTACAAGGCTGGGTGAGGGGTAATCCTTGGCATCGTGTCACCTGACAATGGTGTGCAGTGCAGGGGTGTAGTGTCTGCAGTGTCCCACACAAATGGGTACTGCATTATCTGGCCTGACATCCTGGTTACCAATGTGTATGGCCATAGCTTTGCAATGCATGCCATGTCTGTGTTTGATAGTCCTTCACATGGACATTGCCTGGGATGTGTATATCCCACAATACTGTATTGTGACATGTACAGGTGTACCTGGTTTGGCAGATACATGTTGTGTACACAGCCTGTTATCCCCCGATATGTCAATACTGGCCTGTTGTGGCGAAACCTGCTTGTAGTGAGCAGGTCGACCCTGCACCTGCATGGATAGTATTATACAGGTGTTCCATGGTGTCAGTGGCATGGGTCCATACAGGGCACATCCGTACAGCATTGTCTGGCCTCTGTGAATCACATTTGTTGGCACCACATATGTTGCAGGCATTCAGTGTGAAACATAGTGAAGGCAAAATGTCTGCATATATGTGCCTATTGTACCACTGTACAGGGTGCCATGTCCTCTGCAGGCCACTGCATTCACACCATGCCTACTATCTGTCATCACTGTGCATGGTACTAGCAACATAGTGGGATATCCTAGGCAAGTTTCTTTGTGCATGGCACATGGGTGCAGGACATATACTGGGTACTAGTAGGGCTGCATACTTTGTTCACCAGGCCTTTTGCCAGATGTATAGGTATGGCTTGCCAACACAGTCCCATGGCTGACTGACAGCTGTACTCCTCATGAGGTGGTCATTGTGTCATAAGACGGACACCATATAGGAAAACTACAAAATCTGCTCCCAAACATGCCCAATGGTAAGACAATCACAGCCATCTCTACACAAGCTCTGACAGACAAACACACACTTGCTATGTCCTCTATACAAACCCCTACCATATCACACTGCAGCAATATGCATTTATGGCACATGCTACGGCAAATACAGGGTTGCAACATGCCTACAGTTGTATACCTAGGTGGGTGACAAAAGCAGGAATGACAAAGGTGGTCATGCGATTTGTACAGAGAGTGCATACTCTACAAAGCACTGTATTTGTCTCATGCATGCAGACACACACACTTGGCATGCCTGGGAGTAGAACACCGACCTAACTACATTATTACATTACAGCATTACGCAGTTACAGAATGTGCGACCAAGATTACTGGGACACAGCACTCCCAGAGGTGTATTTGTAGATGGGTGACATCATCAGCCTTGCCAAGGGTGGGTATAGGAAATGTATGGAGTCTGAGCAGTCTAAAAGCATTGCTTAGTCCTCAGGCAGATGGTGACAAACACACAGCAAGTCCGGGATTAGAACACTGACTTAACTACATTACTACACTACAGTATTATGCAGTTACAGAATGCGCTACTGAGATTATTGAGACACAGCACTCCCAGAGGTGTATTTGTAGATGGGTGACATCATCAGCCTTGCCAAGGGTGGGTATAAGAAATGTATGGAGTGTGAGCAATCTAAAATCATTACTCAGTCCTCAGGCAGACGGTGACAAAAACACACGTGGCAAGTCTGGGATTAGAACACTGACCTAACTACATTATTACACTACAGCATTACACAGTTACAGAATGTGCTACCGAGATTACTGAGACACAGCACTCCCAGAGGTGTATTTGTAGATGGGTGACATCATCAGCCATGCTGAAGGTGGGTATAAGAAATGTAAGGAGTGTGAGCAGTCTAAAAGCATTACTCAGTCCTCAGGCAGACGGGGGTACACACACACACACACACACACACACACACACACACACACACACACACACACACACACACACACACACAGCAAGTCTGGGATTAGAATACCAACTTAACTACTTTATTATATTACAGCAATACGCAGTTACAGAATGCACTACCAAGATTACTGGGACACAGAACTCCCAGAGGTGTATTTCTAGGTGGGTGTCATCATCAGCCCTACCAAAGGTGGGTATACGAATTGTATGGAGTGTGAGCAGTCTAAAAGCAATTTACAGTCCTCTGGCAAACAGGGACAAACATACACACCAGTGATGGGAATGGAACACCTGCCTATTTCCAGATCATTATTACAATATTAAACACTTACGAGTCACGCCACACAGACTACGCATTTCAAGCCTGTCATTATGACCTTCTAGGAATGCAGGGATGCTAGCAGTTAAGATGTACATACCTGTGAACCTGTGTGTTTAAAGTAGGAATCCATCCTGACCTGGAGTATGCCCATCTGTGGAATGGATGACTACTACCACTATACAGGGTTACAGTGGCCATGCCCACACACAGAGGCACATAACCAACACAAGGTGTTACTGGGCATGCTCACACACTTAGTAGCACAGGGCTGTTCGGAATGCACTATGTGTCCATCTACACAAAGTTATACTGGGCATGCTCATACACTTAGTAGCACAGGGCTGACTGGGATGCACTCTCATTCTAAACATGGAAGGCCACAGTGGCCATGCTATTACAGGTAGACGTAAAGAACACATTTTAATGGGCTCTGGTGTTAGTAGTTGTCATTGTTAGCAGGAACGCTGCTCTACATATATTTGACACCAGTGTTTTTACACAACGTCTGCTGCTGTCCATCACCTTAGATGTACCATCCTGTACCAAGCACAATATCACCACTCGCAGTGATGTCTTGCTAGGAGTGGAAACTGCTTGACCAACACAATGAGCCTTGCTAGAGATGGCAACTGCTTGAACAACACAATGAGCCAATGTTTTGCTGTAAGTATGAGGTTGTCCAGTGTTTGTCATTCTGGGATGATATGACTGACAGTAGACAGGCCTTTGACAAATATCACATGCATCCATGATTCAAGGGAGTGGGGATAATACCCAAGTTGCATCTTCCCATTCAGTGCCATTCCATTGCAAATGTCCTAAACACAGGATAACACCCTGACACCTACAGGAAAGCTGCATTGTATGCTTATGCTAACCAGTGCTAGATGTGTAGCATCCATAATCACAGCTGCTCACTGTAGATCCAACAATGGGGCGACTGACATCTGTGCAGTGAGGAACACCTGGCTGATGGCTCTGTAGTGCACAATAGCACTACCATCATATACCACAGAACCAGACATGTGGGCCATAGCACAGGTACGGACGGCTACAGATGGTGGTGTCCCCACATACATACACGCCACTCACATGTACTGACCGGTACTCCCACAAAAGCCATCACAGATGAGTCATGTGCAGGACACATTGTCACATGCTGCATTCTAGGATGTAAACCTCAGACACCACCGTGCCCTCGGACCACCAACACGCATCCATACATGTTGTAGGACATATAAGAGTACACCACCTTGTGACCCTTGACCAGTGGACTGTACCAAGCTCTACATCAACTGTAGAGAGTACCCATGTACTGACACAGTTGCATCATGTGTTATGCAATGCAATGATACAACTGTCTGTAGCCAGGTCAGCTGTACACATACCAGGGACCCTCGGTAATTTACAGCATTAGCAGATGACTGTTGCTGTACACCAGTACACACCCTCATGTATGGATATGACATACATGTACCTGCCCTGGGTATGTACATGCCACACACACATGCAACATGCATGTAAATAGCATAGCTGTTGCTGTCCTTTGTGCAAACAGGTGGCTACAGCCATTACACACATGTACATGGAATGTAGGTCCATGGCTGCTGAATGCTAACAGTACAAAAGATGTGAAATCAATGTTGACAGAGGTAACATTCCCTCTGTACCGGTCACCCATTACACCTATCATATCATACAACAGTCCATGTGTCATGTATGTCATCACATGTCCACCAATTGCAATGCCTACAAACATGCCCAAATGACAGGATTGTAGGACCCACACACTTGTACATGTAGTGTTGTGCATTCAGATAACATGGATGTGCAGTTACTGATGTATGCAGGTGACATGTATCCTAGTACATCATGCAGTTGCAATGCAGCCTCAACATTGCCAACTGTATATGGTGATATGCTGAATGTATGGAAAGATGTACCTCAGGTATGGACAGATGTGTGGAAATAACTAAGTGGGGGGGGCATCTTTGCTGATGGATGTTTCCTGAGGACAGCTCACAGGTGTGTCACAAGTGGTCCTACAATAACCTGTGTAACCGGTAAGCAATGGTTTCATTAATTGAAGGACATAACTCACAACTTACATCAGGGATGGCCCTACAGATGGGGTCCCTCATGAACAGAGTACTGTCATGTCTGTATTATAACATGCAGAATAGCCATTACCACACACATGTTAAACAGGCAGTAGTCTCAATGCAGCATAGCTACACTTACATGCTGTAGTCATGTGTGGCACATCACCCTCCTGTCTTTAGGCTATATCCCACTGTGGAAAATGATTGAGGTACATCCAGATATCATCTGTGATGCCGTGTCAGAACACCACATCCAGGTACCACTCACAGCGACTGTCATGGCCAAATAACAACATGTTTTCCCTAGATAGTGTACTGTGTTTATCATGTGGATGGCTATGGGAACACCATCACAGCTGTACCACATGCAATCATCTAGAGGAGGACTACAACAGGTGCAGAGGCCATCAACTGACCATGTCCATCACTTACAATACACATGCTGCTGCTGTGCAGGTGTACTCCTTCACATCCACCAGAGAATGTGTGGGTGGGATAGGAAAAGTACACCAGGGAAAGGCTTGGAGACTTAACAATAAGCATCATCTGCCACATGCCGAACAGTACAGGGTTCAAACCCTGACTGACTACTAATTAATATTACATGTGCATGACATTACTACATGTGCCACAAAGGCGACCTGTTGTTGTGCTGTAAGAGCATATATGTGTGTAGGTGAGTGACATCTGCAACAGAGATATAGTACACATACATTAGGTGTGGCATACATGGCTGTCCACATGAACTGGTGCCATTGTCACCACAATCACACTCTCTAATGGACATGCATTGACACCTTTGCCAGGGCCACAAATACACAATGTAACTACTTAGTTTGCCACACTGCAGTAATGCACAGGACCACATGCACCACAGGGAATATCTGGAGGTTCTATGGGCTAGGGCATGTGAAAGTGCTTGACATCTGTTGGTATGCCAATGAGGGTTATACTGGGAGTGACTGTGGTTGGGAGCATCACAACCCACATGCAGACACAGGGTGCCAGCATTGGCATGCAGGTATGCATTGCTTCATGGGTGTGTAGTGGTTGGCTGTGCAAGATGGCTGTACAAGGCTGGGTGAGGGGTAATCCTTGGCATCGTGTCACCTGACAATGGTGTGCAGTGTAGGGTGTAGTGTCTGCAGTGTCCCACACAAATGGGTACTGCATTATCTGGCCTGACATCCTGGTTACCAATGTGTATGGCCATAGCTTTGCAATGCATGCCATGTCTGTGTTTGATAGTCCTTCACATGGACATTGCCTGGGATGTGTATATCCCACAATACTGTATTGTGACATGTACAGGTGTACCTGGTTTGGCAGATACATGTTGTGTACACAGCCTGTTATCCCCCGATATGTCAATACTGGCCTGTTGTGGCGAAACCTGCTTGTAGTGAGCAGGTCGACCCTGCACCTGCATGGATAGTATTATACAGGTGTTCCATGGTGTCAGTGGCATGGGTCCATACAGGGCACATCCGCACAGCATTGTCTGGCCTCTGTGAATCACATTTGTTGGCACCACATATGTTGCAGGCATTCAGTGTGAAACATAGTGAAGGCAAAATGTCTGCATATATGTGCCTATTGTACCACTGTACAGGGTGCCATGTCCTCTGCAGGCCACTGCATTCACACCATGCCTACTATCTGTCATCACTGTGCATGGTACTAGCAACATAGTGGGATATCCTAGGCAAGTTTCTTTGTGCATGGCACATGGGTGCAGGACATATACTGGGTACTAGTAGGGCTGCATACTTTGTTCACCAGGCCTTTGCCAGATGTATAGGTATGGCTTGCCAACACAGTCCCATGGCTGACTGACAGCTGTACTCCTCATGAGGTGGTCATTGTGTCATAAGACGGACACCATATAGGAAAACTACAAAATCTGCTCCCAAACATGCCCAATGGTAAGACAATCACAGCCATCTCTACACAAGCTCTGACAGACAAACACACACTTGCTATGTCCTCTATACAAACCCCTACCATATCACACTGCAGCAATATGCATTTATGGCACATGCTACGGCAAATACAGGGTTGCAACATGCCTACAGTTGTATACCTAGGTGGGTGACAAAAGCAGGAATGACAAAGGTGGTCATGCGATTTGTACAGAGAGTGCATACTCTACAAAGCACTGTATTTGTCTCATGCATGCAGACACAGACTTGGCATGCCTGGGAGTAGAACACCGACCTAACTACATTATTACATTACAGCATTACGCAGTTACAGAATGTGCGACCAAGATTACTGGGACACAGCACTCCCAGAGGTGTATTTGTAGATGGGTGACATCATCAGCCTTGCCAAGGGTGGGTATAGGAAATGTATGGAGTCTGAGCAGTCTAAAAGCATTGCTTAGTCCTCAGGCAGATGGTGACAAACACACAGCAAGTCCGGGATTAGAACACTGACTTAACTACATTACTACACTACAGTATTATGCAGTTACAGAATGCGCTACTGAGATTATTGAGACACAGCACTCCCAGAGGTGTATTTGTAGATGGGTGACATCATCAGCCTTGCCAAGGGTGGGTATAAGAAATGTATGGAGTGTGAGCAATCTAAAATCATTACTCAGTCCTCAGGCAGACAGTGACAAACACACACACGGCAAGTCTGGGATTAGAACACTGACCTAACTACATTATTACACTACAGCATTACACAGTTACAGAATGTGCTACCGAGATTACTGAGACACAGCACTCCCAGAGGTGTATTTGTAGATGGGTGACATCATCAGCCATGCTGAAGGTGGGTATAAGAAATGTAAGGAGTGTGAGCAGTCTAAAAGCATTACTCAGTCCTCAGGCAGACGGGGGTACACACACACACTCACACACACACACACACACACACACACACACACACACACACACACACACAACAAGTCTGGGATTAGAATACCAACTTAACTACTTTATTATATTACAGCAATACGCAGTTACAGAATGCACTACCAAGATTACTGGGACACAGAACTCCCAGAGGTGTATTTCTAGGTGGGTGTCATCATCAGCCCTACCAAAGGTGGGTATACGAATTGTATGGAGTGTGAGCAGTCTAAAAGCAATTTACAGTCCTCTGGCAAACAGGGACAAACATACACACCAGTGATGGGAATGGAACACCTGCCTATTTCCAGATCATTATTACAATATTAAACACTTACGAGTCACGCCACACAGACTACGCATTTCAAGCCTGTCATTATGACCTTCTAGGAATGCAGGGATGCTAGCAGTTAAGATGTACATACCTGTGAACCTGTGTGTTTAAAGTAGGAATCCATCCTGACCTGGAGTATGCCCATCTGTGGAATGGATGACTACTACCACTATACAGGGTTACAGTGGCCATGCCCACACACAGAGGCACATAACCAACACAAGGTGTTACTGGGCATGCTCACACACTTAGTAGCACAGGGCTGTTCGGAATGCACTATGTGTCCATCTACACAAAGTTATACTGGGCATGCTCATACACTTAGTAGCACAGGGCTGACTGGGATGCACTCTCATTCTAAACATGGAAGGCCACAGTGGCCATGCTATTACAGGTAGACGTAAAGAACACATTTTAATGGGCTCTGGTGTTAGTAGTTGTCATTGTTAGCAGGAACGCTGCTCTACATATATTTGACACCAGTGTTTTTACACAACGTCTGCTGCTGTCCATCACCTTAGATGTACCATCCTGTACCAAGCACAATATCACCACTCGCAGTGATGTCTTGCTAGGAGTGGAAACTGCTTGACCAACACAATGAGCCTTGCTAGAGATGGCAACTGCTTGAACAACACAATGAGCCAATGTTTTGCTGTAAGTATGAGGTTGTCCAGTGTTTGTCATTCTGGGATGATATGACTGACAGTAGACAGGCCTTTGACAAATATCACATGCATCCATGATTCAAGGGAGTGGGGATAATACCCAAGTTGCATCTTCCCATTCAGTGCCATTCCATTGCAAATGTCCTAAACACAGGATAACACCCTGACACCTACAGGAAAGCTGCATTGTATGCTTATGCTAACCAGTGCTAGATGTGTAGCATCCATAATCACAGCTGCTCACTGTAGATCCAACAATGGGGCGTACTGACATCTGTGCAGTGAGGAACACCTGGCTGATGGCTCTGTAGTGCACAATAGCACTACCATCATATACCACAGAACCAGACATGTGGGCCATAGCACAGGTACGGACGGCTACAGATGGTGGTGTCCCCACATACATACACGCCACTCACATGTACTGACCGGTACTCCCACAAAAGCCATCACAGATGAGTCATGTGCAGGACACATTGTCACATGCTGCATTCTAGGATGTAAACCTCAGACACCACCGTGCCCTCGGACCACCAACACGCATCCATACATGTTGTAGGACATATAAGAGTACACCACCTTGTGACCCTTGACCAGTGGACTGTACCAAGCTCTACATCAACTGTAGAGAGTACCCATGTACTGACACAGTTGCATCATGTGTTATGCAATGCAATGATACAACTGTCTGTAGCCAGGTCAGCTGTACACATACCAGGGACCCTCGGTAATTTACAGCATTAGCAGATGACTGTTGCTGTACACCAGTACACACCCTCATGTATGGATATGACATACATGTACCTGCCCTGGGTATGTACATGCCACACACACATGCAACATGCATGTAAATAGCATAGCTGTTGCTGTCCTTTGTGCAAACAGGTGGCTACAGCCATTACACACATGTACATGGAATGTAGGTCCATGGCTGCTGAATGCTAACAGTACAAAGATGCGAAATCAATGTTGACAGAGGTAACATTCCCTCTGTACCGGTCACCCATTACACCTATCATATCATACAACAGTCCATGTGTCATGTATGTCATCACATGTCCACCAATTGCAATGCCTACAAACATGCCCAAATGACAGGATTGTAGGACCCACACACTTGTACATGTAGTGTTGTGCATTCAGATAACATGGATGTGCAGTTACTGATGTATGCAGGTGACATGTATCCTAGTACATCATGCAGTTGCAATGCAGCCTCAACATTGCCAACTGTATATGGTGATATGCTGAATGTATGGAAAGATGTACCTCAGGTATGGACAGATGTGTGGAAATAACTAAGTGGGGGGGGCATCTTTGCTGATGGATGTTTCCTGAGGACAGCTCACAGGTGTGTCACAAGTGGTCCTACAATAACCTGTGTAACCGGTAAGCAATGGTTTCATTAATTGAAGGACATAACTCACAACTTACACAGCGGTCAGGGTGACAGCAAAGGTAAGTCACTTAACACCTGGTAACAGTTAAGACGTCCCGTGTGCATATATCAGCACTGTTGCCAAAGGAAGCATCAGTACACTTTGTAATGTGTGCAATAATGCTGTAAGTCTGTCATACATATCATGAGCTAGACAGGTCTTTGATTCACAGTACTGGCATATGTGGTTGCGTGTGTGTCCATATATGTCACATATGGTGGGGAATACATCTCAATTGTTACTCACTCTCCTGTACACTAGTGTACACATCTGTACAGACTGAAATGTAAAAAGCAGGACATAGGCAGGGTCATGTATTTCACACATGTGAGGTATCTGTATGTGCGTGACATAGGTGTATTCAATACTGAATGCCACATTGTGTGTATGTGTGTCTGTGTATGTATGGCTGTCTGGTCCCTGGAATTAGGATGTATGTTACCATACTGAACTGATAAGACCCCTCCCCCCATCCAGGCAATGCAATCTACTATCCATGTTGATGTCCCCGATCTTAGGCCATACTGACTACCTGTACATGTATATTCTCTGAGGCGTGTCATGTAGGTGCACAGTACTGTAATGATGATTTGCACATAGACAGGGGTCCTGACCTCACCAGTAGCAACTGTGTGCGAGTGTGTGTTACTGTGTCGGTGAATCTGTGAGTGTGTGGGTGTGTTACTGTGTCACTGAATACATGTTTGTCAATACCTGAGTGTGTGGGTGCAGTTGTGTGTTGGCATACTGTCATGTTAACATTTATTACTGCTTCCCAATGAGGCATCACACTTTCCACTAGCCTCTACCTTTGTAATCAGCTACTCCACTCTCTTACCTCACCATGCCATGTAACTCTACTTGTGATGTCACTCTTTATGGATGTCACATCTGTAGCCACAGTAGCTTTATACACAGCTATCATGGTATTGGATCAGTAGACATGCTTGGAATGTGGGACATACTCACTGTTATGTGGCAGCTACATGGTGCATGCTTGTATATTCATACATACCTGTGAGTAGTCCACATTGACATATGGGACACTAACTCGAAACACTGACATCCACCGGCATGTGCAATTAGACCTAAAGGAGCACAGCAGAGCATCATGACCAACATGCAGTTACTGTTATTACACAAGACACATACTGTTAACAGTACGAAATGCATTGTACACCTGCAGTACATGGTATGTCTGCTGCTTGTCAACAGTACTCAACAATTGTAAACTACACTTATCTTCCTAGTCTGAACACCCTGTGCATCAGACCATATGAGCATGTCCCTGCACCAATGGTGTGGATGTCAAGGATGTGGCACAGGCATCATCATAGGCTCAGGGTGATAATGTTTGCCAGAGGGCTAGGCTGCACCATTGGATAACATCATGTGTGTGGGTTAGGACATTTGATCTAATTGGGCGTGTGTGGATGTTATGCATATGTGTGTGTTGCGGTGCCCTACATTTGTTTCCAGTGTGTGCGTGTATGCATGCACACAATTCTGGCATGTGTCTGGCCTACACAGGGGTATTATTGACAGCTGCAGACTGTACAGGCCAGGTTTTACAGTTCACGGTGTCCAGCCACAGACATGTGACCTGTGCCTGCCAGGGGTTGCATGGGCTCTACCAGACAGAGGTGCAGATTGTGTACTGTCTGATGTCACTTGTCCACTGGAACCATGTCCCTGTTGGGACCATCCTGGCCACATGCACGTGGCCTGCTGTGTCGTGGTGTGGACAGCACAGCACCAGATGCACTGCTGCTGCTACCACCACTATGGGAGTGGACATGTGAGGTAGCTCGTACACATAGACCTGAAACAGGTGATGTAGCAGGCCTATGTCCATGTGCCCGACACCTCACTCCTACCAGATGTTCCAACACAGACAGCTCATGCTCGCGGATTGTCATGCCACAGTCAAGGACTCCAACCATGTCACCCAACCATCTATCCAAAGCTTCAGCAATCTGCTTTTGAGCATTTACCATTGCCTGGATGTTAAAGAATGGACAGCAGCCTTCTGAAGCCTCTCATCTTCTCTGTTGTGCCATTCAGCATGTGCCTGTGCCTACATTACAGCCTGAAACATGTGCCTGGTGACACCAGCTGCTGCGCTCTGTCTTGCAGGAGCATGTTGGCCATAAGTCTTCCTACGAGCAGCACTGGCCACATGCCTGTGTGGGGCACCACCATGGTGTGCAGGCACACCTTCCATAGCCCCCACATTTTCCTGTTCCAAGCTACCACGCACCAACTGTCCTTCCTCTATGGCCACTGGTGATGGGGTATGTGCAGGCATGGGATCTGTATGTGGGGATGAGGGGGATATAGCTGGAATGGCAACCACTGGCACAGTTTTGGCCCCTAATATCAGATGTACCGCAGGAGGGCAATGCACCTACATCACCTGTGAGGGCAGACAAGAACTGTACATTACAATCTATACAATAGACACATGCACACACACACACACACACACACACACACACACACACACACACACACACACACAAACACATGCACAGGGGGCATGCAGCACAGACAATAATAGTGGTAGTTATCATACATCCCTGGGTTGCACACAACAGCATGCATGTGTCATAGCAGATGGCATGCAAATTACACAATCATAGTAGTAGTTAGCCTACATCCCTGTGTTACACCATGTTGACCAGCACAGGTTAACAGTACACCTGTCTGATGTGTGGCATATGACCTTGACAATCACATGTAGTATGACATGTGATCTGCTGTCGTGTGCAATGACATGCATACATGTTTAACACAATGGTGTCCTGTCAAATATACAGTGGGGTAATGGTGTCCCAATGCAGTGTTGTGTGTCCACCCTACAGATATACTGCACATTTAGCTGATGTGCATGGCCATTGCAGGGAATCATGGGGCATCTCTATTGCTATACAGTGTGAGCTACAGACACAGTTCATAGCCATGACTGCGTTCAGATACAATACATATATACTGTGGAATGTGGCCCACGTCACTGAGGTGTATATACACACTAAACCATGATGTGGAATGTGTGACACAGGTCACTGAAGGGTATACGAATGACACCCCTTCACATCTGCAACCATATTGCTGCTGCCTGGCAACTATGGCCAGACATGGCAAACACGTCGGTACACCATGTCCCACATGACATCTGTGTACCACACACACACACACACACACACACACACACACACACACACACACACACACACACACACACACACATGAGGAGCAAGTATGATATTGATGTCTGACACCAGCAAGGGGAATGTACTGTATCTGTGGGCTGATGTGGATACTGTACAGGTGACTGCTGTCATGTTGTGACACCCTCAAGATTTTCAACACATCTTATGTGGTGGATTGATGTTACGCCTACATAAGATGTGCACAGGACTGTAGGATGTCTAGTGTTCCACATCTACAATATAACCATTACACAAAGGCCATAGTTGGACCATGTGTAGCCATTGTATGACAGGGTGTACACACAAGCACATCACTTCTACTATGTGCGTTGCTTCATGTCTCTGGTCATCCTCCATGGCCATGTGTGTACATGTGTTGGCCAAATTATTGTGATGGGTTTCTATTTAACATGTCTGTGCTGTCTCATGTGACATACACCCATAGATGTCATATGCTCCACTGACAACAGGGTTATGCAGACAAAGGGTGGTATGTGGGATATGTCTGCAGGTTAGTTAGGCAGTGTTGCAGCCAGGCCACTAAATGTCATGGACATTTCAAGATAGCACATCGCATTGTGTGACATTCATAACAGGGCTATGATCCACACCAGTGAATCCTGTGGGCTGGCCATACTCCAGCCCACTGTGTAGTCCTGTTTGTATTCCCTACATGTGTAGTTCTGATCTGTAGTACATGTCCCTACAGTGAACAGCACCTCCACCATTGTATGCACAGCTGTCCACATTTCTGGCAATGACAGTTTGTGAGGATTCATGTCAGTGAGGTGATTCACATAGTTTGCAAGTGTTGCACATGGGTAGGCATTGTGATGCATTGCATGTCCGAACTGTATATTGTGACAGGACCATACATTATGTGTACATGTTGTAAATGGCCACATGGCAGATAGATCTGTGCATTATGATGCCTGATAAATAATAACAATCTTACCAGCAATGGGCTGCTGTTGCAGTGGACCGCCAGAGGTACCTAAATAGGAGTAACACAGCAGTATGAGCATTATCCATGCCTGTATGATGGCTACAGGGTGCAATGTGCATGTTAACACATACACCACTAAATAAGACTATACTATGGTGTATGCACATATGTGCATACACAGAGTAGCATGCTATAGTATATGGCATGTGTGTATACATGCCTTGCATATGATGTTACATTACATATTGTACAGTGTCACATGCAACTATATGGAATATAGCTGTTATAGGTGTAGTAGTGACTTAACAGGCAACTCCAGGCTCAGTGGTTGAGAGACACCCACCTCCACAATATCGGCTAAGGCTTGTGGATGTGGTTCTGCAGGTGTCCCCAGGTTGGCCAGTAGGTCCTCGTTATGTGTGAGTTGGTGCTGGGTTGGTGGTCCACCACCTGTTGCACCTTGTTCCCTGGCGATTGCATTTGCATGCTGTTTTGCCCATCTAATGAGGTCTGTACAGTGTCTGTGCACCTGCTGGTATGTGCAGTTGTGGCCACACACATCATTAACCCTCCTGAAAAGTTCCATCCACAGGGCATCCTGCTCCTGTGCATCCTATGACACATGGCTGAACAGGATATCATGATTGTCAAGTAGGTATGGGATGAGGGCCTCAACCTCCAAATGGATAAAAGGGGGTAGCCTTGCACACGGCATACCTGGAAGACATAATGATGGAGACTGGTCACAGTAACTCACAGAGACATACAGAGCTACAGCTGAACATACATGTGTATTGCATTAATTATGATTAAATAGTTGTATTTTCAAATTAACATGACACTGACATGTTTGTGTCACACACATGTGACACTCAATGATGAGTGGATATTATCACCATATATGTGTGTGTGCGGATCTACCTGAGTAGATCGACACGTCATAACACCGACAAAGCACCAGAAGATCGACAAGGCAGAAGACCGACGGAGGAAGACACCGACGCTGAGAACACTGAGATGGAGAAAGGATGTGTAAGTATGCGGTAGTGATGGCCGTTAGGGTGCGAGTAAGGTAAGTGTGCGATGTTGACGGTCTGTAGGGATAGGGGTGGGATAAGTGAGTTAGGGTTAGGGCGCGGGTTAGGTAAGGGTGCAGTAGTGATATTTTTTGGGTTAGGGGCGGGTTAACTGAGTTAGGGTTAGGGTGCGGGTTAGGTGAGTGTGCGATAGTGACAGACCTTAGGGTTAGGGTTTTGGTTAGGGTTGTAGATAGTTGTGTATGTAAGGGTTAGTGTTGGTTTGTAAGGATTTTGGTGTGCTTGTGTTGTGTGTGTGGGTTTTGGACAGGGGATTTGTTTTGTTTGTTGTTGTGATGTGTCGAGTGTATGTGGTGTCGTGTTTGTGAATTGTCGATTATGTGGTGTCGGTGAAGTAGTTGTCGGTGTTTAGAACTGTCGATGTAGTCAGGTAGATCCGTGTGTGTGTCACCTTTTTACATTGCTCATACTCCATGTAGACGCTGTCTTGATGTGGGCATGTCTGTTTGCCTGTACTGGTGTTCCTACCTATCAGCACATGGCTGGATGTGTCCACATTGATGCATTTGACCTTGATGCTGTGTATATGTCACATATAAAGACTTACACTGCCTTAACAGACATGACCTGTGACCCTGCAGACTTGATCACATAAGGTTTTACATGTATGTGTTCTGCCATATACATCTACAAGGCACTGTACAGCAATTCAACATCCAGCCATGTATCACCTGTGTTGCACATGTGATACACATGGGACATTGGCTAGTCAGATGGTATTTGCAGGGATGGATATCAACTATAGCATGTACAGTCACAGTCAACTAGTAGGCTATATGCCATGGGCCATGTATGAATCTAGGATGAAAGGTTACCTGGCTGTAGCCAACAGGCTGGTCTCTGGGGCCAGGTGGAGCAGTGCTACATTACTGATCCACAGGGTTAATGATACATTTACCATGCAGTCATCACACCATGTCTGAGGGGGGAGTGATGTGCAGCTTTGACGGACAGGAATGCATAGTATGGCAGGACTATGTAATATATATGGGACAAGGATCTGTCCAGCATGTGGAAGGTGGATGTCCATGAAGTATGTGTTTGAGATCAGGATGTGTACGTGTAGCATGTCCAACATCACTGGGTTGGACATGGATTTATTCAGGGTATGCATCATGCTACATAGTGGAGATGGGGAATAGGAAAGCTGGTGTAGGTCATCTGCACATGGCCAATACCCCTTAAAGGAAATTGCTGATCTGATATGGGTCACTTGAGTGCTGTGTATGGCTGGACAATGATGTCTATATTCATGGATGGCACCCTGTCATTATTAGGGTTGCCAGATATGACTACCTGACAGGTGTGGTGATGTAGCTATCACAGGAAAGACAACTCCCCAGCTGCATCCCTTACACACAGTGTCCATTATGTTGACCGCTGCCTAGGTGGTAGTTCATGGGTACAGGATTATTAACATAGGGGTGACAATGCAATATGTAGCTGTAAGATTGTGGCCATATGTCACACACACCTCACCCACAAAGCCCCTTCTGTATGTTGTCCACAACACTCCTGAGTCGGCTATTGCTCCTAGGTCATAGTCATTTGCATACTTCAATAGGCAGATGCCTTCTGTTTGTCTGTGAGGTATGGACTACAATGAGGGTGAATACAATTAATAAACCCTGTCTTACTGTAGCTGCCACTGGTGTGATGAGCATGTATTATTCAGACACCTTCTGTAGTGTTGGTTCTGCCAGCAGTCCCATTGCAAAATACTCCTGTGACATAGGAATGTACATCTAGTATACAGAGTGTAGGTGGAACACAGTATGGTTGATGATGTCCTATGACCTGGCAAGGTTATGATATGCAGTGTGAAATCAACTTTACTGTCATCTACATCTGTACTGCTGACATCAATTATTTGATCATAGTACATGGCCTTTCAGACCAGACTCAGCAGGGTAGTAGTGCAGTACTTCCCATTATCAGTGGTGTCTCCTCCTTTGGGGGTTGTGATACCTGTTGGTGTGCACCATTCAGTGTGTACACAGCCTGACAAGGAGCTATGTTTTACATGATGTGTACATGGAGATCATCTTGTTTTGCCATATGTGTATGATACAACCTGTGATGTGGAGAGGTCCCATGCAGCCTGAGTGCAGCTTGTACCTGCATAGTTGTGGGTACAGGGGCCCTGTGGTGTACATGGATATGTGATTGTGTACCTGTTGGGGGGTGGTGTGTTTATGTTATCCAAGACCCTATCTGGATTGCTTATTCATGCTCAGCACTTGTTCAGAACTTGTAAGCACTACGTAAGCTACTAATTACTAGAGCACTCAATCTTCTTCATTACCTAGAGGTAAACAGGTTTTGTACATACTTTTCTCACTTGCTTCAAGTAAAATAGCTCTTGTACTCACTTTCCTCACTTATCTAGGGGAAATTAGTTTTATATTCAGGCATGTCCAAGGGTCAGCTGCCAGTGTTCTCTCCTGTATATCTGATGAATCTGGACATCTTGAGGCAATGTAGACATTGCCTTATGTAAACAGACAGCCCTCTCCACCTACCACCCAACACTACAACCTGTGAGAGATGCACTTATCTAGCCAAACTGGAGGTAAAGCTCTCTCCAACCAAGCCTGACCCTGACAGTCATGTGGAGAAGGTAAACATTCACACCACACCACACTCATCACATAGTCTCACTGAATCTACCCCACCATTTACTGAGAAAACTACTCGTGTACCAACTCATTAGCTCAACGCTTTCTGGAATTCATAAACACCAGTGCCCTGGATCAACATAAACACACACCCACCAGGGGCAACAACATTCTAGACCTAGGCATTACCAACATGAGTGACCGGTGTTCCACACCTGAAGTCAACTCCTTGTTTGTCCGATCCGACCATGAGCTGAACACCATTCATATCCACATCCCACCCCCCCCCCACCTCCCATTAAGGGAACCACAGTATAATATGTCTACAAAGCCAACTTCATGCTTCTTAAGACAGACATGGTGAACGTCATGACACCCATGCAGATGGATAATACTGTTACAACGGCTGAATCCTACACAAATGCACTCTATAAGCACTTACACAAGTGCATGGATTGTGCTATCCCAAACAGAACCAAGATGCTATACTCCTAATTAAGGAAACCAATCTGGTGGTCCCCTGCCATAAACAAACTGTATTACAGGAGGAAGACACTGTTGCAAAAGAGAGTACAATCCCATGCATGGAGGAGCTCCCTGTTCAGCCTCAGTAAGAAGGTGAGATCCCTTATAAGATCCTCCAAAGCTAGCTATGAAAACAAAACCTCCACTAATTCCAATAACAATCACAAAGCATTCTATAGGTATGTCAAATATCTCAATGTCAACACCCAGATCTGCTCTGAGTTGCAGCACAGAGGCATGAACATTACAGAACCAACTGATATTGCCAACATCCTGGTAGATAGGTTCAGTGCTACCTTCCCCCCTCCCTCTCAAAGCTGCACACTCTAAAGCCAATATCACAGCATCCATGGGACTGGACAACATCCCAGGCTGCATTTTACATGAACTTCTGAACATACTGGCTCCCCACCTATGCACCATGTTCAATAATAGCCTTGCATCGGGCTTAGTGCCCCCTGAATGGTGCACAGCAAACAGTTATCCCACTCCACAAAGGTGGCACCACAATGGACCATGGAACCTATTGCTCTATAGGCCTGACTAGCCTGGTCTGTAAGGCTATGGAGCACATCATCATGGATCTCAGTCACAGAGACATTAGGTACCTCCAAACCTTTGACCCCTCCCAGTTTGGCCTTGGTAAGGGTAGACCATGCCTCTTAAACCTGGTGGAATTCTTAGAGACAGTTACCAAGGCATTAGATGAGGGTAAGGAGGTCCACACAGCCTATCTAGATCTCTCAAAGGCTTTCAACACCATTCCTCATTCTGATATTATCAACATACATAGCCGCCTGAACATTAACCCCTACGTTATGTGATGGTTTGCAAAGTGGCTCACGGACAGAACCCACACTGTCAGAGTTGCATACCCTAGGTCCGACTGTATACCAGTTACAAGTGGCGTCCCCCAGGGCTCAGTCCTAGGACCCCTCATGTTCGGTATATAATTCTCTGACGTACAGGCAAGCACAGGAGGGCTTTAGCTGAAAAGGTTTGCAGACGACTGCAAACTAGGGGACATAATTGTTTCCCCAGCTGTTACAGACACCCTCTGGAAGGGTCTCACTGAGATGGATACCTGTTGTCAATATCATGGCCTAAAGCTGAATGCCAAAAAGCGCATAGTCATCCCCTTTGGATATAACTAATTACCCGCGGACTACCACATAGGTGCTAGTCCCCTACATGCAGAAAAGGTAATAATGGATCTGAGAACCCCAGTAGATAGCAATCTCTCCTTTGATACCCATAATGACAAGGTGGTTAGAATATCCTTCTATGTGCCCCCCCCCCCTAATCTCTAATAGGTTTGCATTCAGATCAAAAGAGGTCATTGTGCCTCTCTACTCATGACTTATTAGACCCATTAAAGGATACAACACCCTATTTGGGATATACCTTACAAGACAACTGCAACAGCTTGGAAGACCATGACAGTAGCACACCAAGAGGATTGCTGACCTCAAACAGATGACCTATGCAGCCCAACCTAAGAAATTCTAGCTGTACTCGGTTGCATACCGCATACTCACAGGTGATCTCTGCTTGACATACAAGGCCCATGTCCAATCCAATATTGCTGGATATACTGCACCTAAACGTTGTCTCCTGAGAGCCACATGCTCTAGGGATATAAACCTAACCACAATGATGACTAGGACATGCTGGATGGATAGATTATTGACCCAGACACTCCCCATGCTTTGGAACATGATTCCAATGTACATCAGGCAGGGCCCCTCACTACCACTCTTCAAGGGAAACCTTGACATGTGGATGGGAGACAGGGAACTAATGACTCTGCCGTTTAGAGGCACAGGGAACTAACCTATGGGGGTGGCGAAAGCCAACACACTCTAGCTAGGCTGATAAATACCCTTGGTAAGACAGCCTAGTACCTACCTTTGCACTTATTACATGTCTTAAGTGCATGGATAGTTAACTAGCTCATCAATTTTACTTTGCTATCATGCTGATAAACTGTCGGGTGACAATATGTCATATGTATCCTGTTATTGTGGATTGTAAATGCCAATAGACATAACTAATGTTTGCCTAACATAACAGTAATGCTATGTAACTTGTAATACATATCTGCCTACAATACTGTACATTACACAGTTATTGGCACAATATCCCACAATGCAAATCATAATTGCAAAGTGGGCCAACCTTCAACATGTTATTCTCGGTAATACACCCATACATGTGGTTACTGTTACAATATATCAACATATACTATCCCCTGTTATAGCACATACTTGTTGGACCAGCCCTGCCACTGACAGCAGCTGGTGAGAAATATTTGTGTTCAAAGCCCTTATATAGCATCCCTTGTGGTGCATGCTGTGTTTGCATTGTGACCTACAGCAGTACACACATAAATACAAGCGTTACTATGCTAAACAATACATCACTACAAGATAGCTGTTTCCATTATATAGATTGCGTGCACTTTAAATATTACAGAACAGGTACTAAATATACAGACATAGTGAGTGTTTTACATACCTTATTAGTAACCTGAGGTGTCGTTGACTGTTGATTCAATCCTTTTCAGTTTGTGTTTCAATCTTCTTTGTAACGTTTTTTCTGGTATATACGGATGGTTTGAATGTGTGATAAGCCATCCTTTTCTAGTTAAGTAATGGTAACATGTGGTAGCCTGACCACCAATTGGTGTTCCAAAGTAGTTAATTAGAAGCACATCAGCTGTGCAGCTACTCCATTAGCCGATACCGTGGCAACAGTGGTGTATAATGGAGTACTCCTTTTGGGCATTGTCCGTTTCCCTTACTTTGAGGAAGATGGCTTGGATGTGTTGTTTGTGATGTATTTCAACAGCTATATGGAGACAGACAGGGATATATTAGCTTCATGACTCCCGTGGATTGTGTGTAATGGCTAGACGATTTTGTTCTACATGTGAGTACAGTTGTTATATTTCAGAACATTGCTACTTATGCAAGGTTTGTTTGTGCCTGATACTTCTGCAGATGTTTCAGTCTGGCAAGGATGCTTGGGCAGCTCAAAACTGTATGGCTATGCATGAACTGTTATGTGGTTTACAGTGTGCTCACCAGACATCCTTGATTTGGGTACATGTGTAGCATACTGTGCTGTTACTCAGTAATTTCTAACACATCCCGGTGTACACACAACCCTCTGAAATGGGATTAGTGCAAACAAATCCTGTAACATCAGCAGCTGTTCCATTGTATAACAGCAACTATTTCACATAGGGCCATTTAGTGTGTCTCTGACAAGGTATGTTAAGGCTTCTGCAGATATCGTACAGTGAGTGAATGATTTGTGATGTTATTACAGTTTGTATTGTAATTTGTTTGGGTGGGGGGTGATGTTGGTGGGTGTGCATAGCAGATGGAGGTTTGTAGGAACTGCTTTTATACATAATCGATATGCGCGTGAGGGTTCCTTTCCTATTTGAACACCTATCCTTTAGTGGACTGATTTATTAAGGCACTGCTAAGTGGTTCCTGTATAGCATGCAGGTGATGTTAGTCCTTGAACCCTTTCGGCAATACATCAGAATGTAATAAAGCGTTGCTACATGAAAGCTGTGTATTTCTGTCATAGGTATTTGCAGTCATTGTAGTTGTATTGGTGACTGACCCTCTTTGGTTAGGGTTGCCACCTTTTCATATGGCCATAGTGGGACATTTTCGGGACACACATCAGATGTTAAAGGCCGACACAAACCCATGGTCAGTAAAGGGATAGAACATTCCTTTCTTGCATAAATATAAGCTTATTCTTGTAGCAGTTTAGTTGCTTATCCTGTTTCTTGTAACATATAGGTATTTTAGATACAGAAAGAACTATTGTATGCAACTATTACATCACATATGGGACATAATTATGTCCTACACTCTCAGGACATTTTCCACGTTTAATATATTTGGTCAGGAAACAACTGCCCAAAGTGGGACAGGTGGTAACCCTATCATTGGCTTATGTCCATAGCACATATTTGTAATAGTGTATAGGCATATACTCTCCATATCCTTTGTTCATAAAGGTTGGTCGTGGCGGAATGTGTGATTGCTTTGGTCCATGTTATACTCATATATGAACACTTCAACCGCTGTATACGGGATACGTATGGAATCCCAAAACCACACAGTTCTGATGCCCACAGTACCAGGCCCAGACTCCCATAACCCACATTACCAACAGTGCCAGTAACTCTTGAAAGTAACATGAACATGGAACACACACGCACACACAGACACACTGCTACCCACCACATCCAAACAAACCATTATACACTATGTATGAGCAGGTGGGCAAGCCCCCCTACACTCCCCATGTAGGTGTCTGTGCCCTCCACACCCCCCTACTTTAATATTCTACCTCCCAGATTGCACAAACAGATGCACAAAGCTAACCCACACCCATACATTACAGTCCCTCAGGAACACACACCACACTCAGAACCCACACTTACACACACCACAGCCCTCAGAAACACACTTACACATAGTAACCTACCCGAACCGCAACACCAGAAGCACTGACTAACTGTCCCTTAACATCGTGATTTTAAACCTCCTGCATCTGGTGTTTCGGTACTGTGTTCTTTTGGACCTTAAGCCTTGGGATTAAGTGCGTCGGTATGTCAAGCAGTCAGTATGTGGTAGGTATCCCATTTAGATGTACCTCCATGGTTATGTAGATGTTGTTAACCTATCTATATATCTACATATATATGTTATCCCCATATATCGACATATATCTCTCTCTCTCCTTCTTTCTCTCTCTCTCTATATATATATATGATGATGTGTATATTTATATATATATATATATATATATATATATATATATATATATATATATATATATATATATATATATTTATATATATATATATATATATATATATATATATATATATATATATATATATATATATATATATATATATATATATATTAATATATATATATATATATATATATATATATATATATATATATATATATATATATAGATATATAGATATAGATATATAAAACATACACCTTTCATTGGGTACATGCCGGTTTGTCCTATTTCCACACATTTGTACCTTTTGTGTTTTATCCTGTCAGTATACACAACTGCCATTGGTACATCTCAGGTAGCTTAGTGGTATGTAATTGTGAAGATTGTGTACATGGTTGCGTGTTCTAATCCTGGTAGTGGTATTTTACCTCTCAGAGCAGGCACTGGTAGTGCAAGGGTGATTAACACACATTTGAGTGGTTGTGTGTTCCACATGTTTATTATTTTGTGGAATACTACCTATATATGCAAGCTGTGTTTAAGGTATAATATGTAACATGTAAACATCTGAGAAGATTCCTGTCAGGGATACTCCCCATTATTTGGAACTACATCCCTGATTACATTATACAAACCCCCTTACTAACACTCCAGGGAATCCTTACAGAGTGGGTGGGGAACAGTGGATACACCCCAGGGATCCCGCAATTGGCTCTGCTCCACAGAGGGACAGTTAGTTAATCGATGGGGTGGTGACAGCAGACACTTTTTGCCTATGCTTATGAGTGGCCTCGGGCAGTTAGACATGTACCTACCTATGTATCTATGAACCTCTACATACAGTATGAACACGTGCTGATAGCTTAATTTACTGTTCAGGTATTGACTTACCTTGTGCCAATGGCAGTTGTGTGTACAATAGTTGTTGGCTAGCTATGTAGGATGCACACAGTAAGCCACCTATACATGACAATTTACAGGTGGTCATGTGTGTGTGCCATCCATGTTTGCTGTGTGTGCAGGTGGAGAAGGGTGTCAGTCCATGAGTGCCTACACTGTCAGTGTGTTTGCTATACGTTCCCTCTTTGCCAAGACATGGGCATACTGGGGACGCCTCCGTCTGCCTACTGGGGCTAGCACAGGGTGTTTGTGGTCTAAGTCCCTTTGTTCCTGTGCGTCCCTTGGCAATGGTGGTGGGCTGTGAGGGCCTTCACCCTTCTGTCCCTGCTGCAGCTGTTTCCGCAGGATCATATTGTGTAGCATGGCACATACTATGAAGATGTGGGCACACATGTCTGGAGAGTACTGTAAGGCTCCACCAGATATGTCCAAGCAATGGAACCATGATGTCAGCATCCCAAACACGTGCTCTATGATTATTCTGGTTTCTGTGTGTGCCTCATTATGGCATTCTTGCATGGCTGTGTGTGCATTTCTAAATCATCTAAAGTTCCAGTGCATAGCCAGCATCCCCCACCAGGTGGTCATATGGGATGTCCCCCCTGGAAAATACCTGATACAGCTGTGAGGCATGCCAGATGTGGGAGTTGTGATAGCTTCCATGGCTGTCAGCACATACATCCATGATAATACCTTGGGCATTGCACATGACCTGGCAGTTGATGGAGGGATATCCCTTGCGGTTTATGTAGCGCCTACCCTGCTCACCGCGTGGTGACTTGATGTGTATGTGCATGCAGTCTATTGCACCCAGTATCTCTGGGTAGTCTGCCACACGGTGGAAGAGACACATATTGCTGGCCAACTCCTCCTGTGTTCGGGGGAAGTATATCTGCTCATTGGCAAGTGGTAACATGACATCCAGGAACTGGTGGAGTACCCTGGATGATGATGCCTGTGAGATCCCCATGTTATCCCCAGTTGGCCTTTGGAAGGTACCTCTGGCTAGTATTCTCAAGCTTACACATACCTTCATGTCCACTGGGATGGGTTGCCCTCTGTTAATTCTGGCTCTGAGGCATGGCCAGCACAGCTCAACAAGTTGCTGTATGATGTCCCTGTCCACCCTGTAATGCTCTACTATCTCCAGATCATGTAGCCCCTGGTAGGTTACCCTGGGTCTGAATACTCTTCTCCTCCTCCAGTGCCTGAGATGGTTGTCAGCATCATGCTCCACACCACCGTTAGTCTCCAACACATGCTGGTGAATCAAAGCTATGGAGGCACCTAACATGTACATATTCTGGCTCTGAGGCATGGCCAGCACAGCTCAGCAAGTTGCTATATGATGTCCCTGTCCACCCTGTAACGCTCTACTATCTCCAGATCATGTATCCCCTGGTAGGTAACCCTGGGTCTGAATACTCTTCTCCTCCTCTAGTGCCTGAGATGGTTGTTAGCATCATGCTCCACACCGCCATCAGTCTCCAACACATGCTGGTGAATCAAAGCTATGGAGGCCCCTAACATGCACATATTAAAAGATCCCTGTTTGTATACACCAATGGTGCAGAGTGTCTGGGAGTACACAGGTGTGTGTGTGTGTGTGTGTGTGGGGGGGGGGGGTTCACACCTTATACTACTGTGCAATGGATGATGCTGGTGTAATTGGGTGTGTTTGTGCAATTCCAGCTGTGGGGTATCTTAATTATTGGATTTACAGCAGGTACTGCTATTGTGGAGCCTTTGGTGTTGACTTACGCTTGGCAGCCATGATTCATCTATTGCCCTTTACTTCAGTTTTCAACCCAATTCCCCTCCCATTGTCAGGCATGCATCCAGCTGCCGGCTTTCTTGTTTTGTACTTTCACAACCCAGGATTGTATTAGGAAATGTGTTATGTAGCTGATCTACTGCAAGTTTGCTTTGTTCTGCTGTGACAGTTCTCTTTTCTTTGCTGTACGGCACCTCCCCTTTCCTGTTCTGCAGGTAGCTGCTGGCAGCCTTGTTAGCTGTTGTCAATGGCCCACTGTGAGTTCCTAGGTGTTAATTACTCATTTGTATTCCAATTACCATGCTGCAGCATTTCCTTATTGTCTTCCCGTATCCTTCCTGTTTCAGCTGTGGTGCGCACCGCGCACAGCCATTTGCCAGGTTTCGAGCACGTTTTCATCCATGTTCACATGCACTTTTGGTTACCGTCTGTGCTCTCAGCTAAGCAAAGCTATGGCTACTTCCACACCCCTATCCTGTGGCTTTGCTTAGCAACAGGCAACCTGGATTAGCAATGATCCAATGTGCTTACAGCTATGGTGGCACACCCCTCTCTTGATGTCATGTTTACCTCCAGGCCCCTCCTAGGTGTTGTACCACTACGCCATGTGGTACATCCTTACACTGGCGGGGTGTTTGCGATTCTGTATTACTTGACTCATTTGCATGGCATTGGCTGCTAATTCCTAGTTACCATGCAGAACACTGTCACAGACCCTTAGCAACCCTTGCGCCATGGTTGTGGTGTAGCATGCATGCCATTGAATATTATGGGGAATTCATGAATTGTGTTACATTGCAGTTTTATGACATCTAAATATATTTTCCTTGTGATCCCGTTTGCACACAGATGCACTGCGGTTTTACTTTGCGTTAGTGTGGCTATGACACTAAATGTTATTTTTGATGTGTTGTGCATGTTTTTTTTTATGCCATTGGCTATATATTTAGCCATTGGTATATATTAAGATTATAATACATAAGTTTGGTCTGCTTTCATGGCTCCGATTTTATGTTTGAAAAAATGTAAACTTTTTTTTGGTTTACATTTCTTCATGCTTATGCTACGCCTGCACCACTTCATGAATCACTATATACCTTCATTTGCATGCTACACTGCTGCGCATGGGGTAATTAGCATACATGTGCTAGGAGCTGTGCAGCTCTGGCATACGCTGGTAGTGCACGTGGAAACAGCCCGTACCTGAATCACTCAGTGGCCATATTTGGCGCTAGATCGCCAACGCTACTCTGTCGCCTGGCGCAAGCTTCATGAATCCCGGCGATGTCAGAGAAGAAAGAGAAGTAGTTGTGAAACTTAGCCCAGATTTCTAATGTGCCACAAGATGAAGCAAATGGAAGTACCAAAACAATATAAAGGAATACCAAAACCGGCTTTCCTAAAACTGAGATAGCTGAAGAGAAAATCCCAGCCTTGAACTGCAATGTTAAAAGATTCTCAAAGACCTACATTAAATGATGAGAAGATTAGAAGGAATTCAACAAGTCATATTGTAAAGATTAGACAAATAAAGAATGGCTTCAACCAGATCTTTGTGATCATGTTTATATGGTGATGAAATTAGTAGAAGCAACACTGAGAGCTGTACCAAAAGAACAAATCTCTAGGTAGTGATGTATTTATTTATTTATTTTATTTTACATTTGTTTACCGGGATAGTCCAGCTGGATACATGTCCATTTTCAGCAGCGGACTAGGGAGAAAAGCTCCAAAAAGACATTCAACAAACGGTTACATTTTTACAGTTTAAAACACAAAATAAAACACAAATAAAAGGATTTTTACACAGATGTAAACAAACACAAAAACAAATACACAAACAAATTGTTACATTTTTACTCAGATAGAAAATTCTAGACAGTGCTTTTAAGAATGATAGGGTATTGAATGCCTAGTAGGCTAACCTGGTAGTAGACCCAAGGAGATCATAGGATTTATAAGTTAAGAAACAATAAAGTGTAGGCAGAAGTCGTCCATGTGCACACGAGTGATGGTTAGAGTTAGTCTCGATTCCAACTTCCCATTGAAGTATCAGAACTCGGATGCATATGAAACAGTTTCACAGATGACAGAACTGTATTTCACTATTTAAGTCATGAAAAACTCTGGGACATACTGAGATGCATGGGTATATAAAAAGAAAATATATTTCTAATTCAGAATATTTATAAATCAAGAAGCAATAGTACAAACAGAACAGGAAGAAACAGAAAAAATGGTAAAAGTTTAAGACAAGGTTGTATAATTTACCCATAAGTGGTTACTTTATCCAGACAACAAACCAGAGAAGTACAATTGTATGGGGAAAATCAAGATAAGAACAAAAGAGGAAGTATTATCAACAACCCTGTCATTGATGATGATATAACATTACAGGTTTAAAGTGACAATGGTCTGAAATATATGCTTAAATCGATTAAAAACCATGGCCTCAAAATGGTTTTGGGCATAAAATGAATGGACAAACATTCTAACAACTGTTAAAATAATTAAATATATAATCATGCTAGTTCTGCTGCATAGAGAGTACAAAGCCCAGAATATGACACAGGTAACCCGCATTTGTGTAGTGGCTCAGGCACTTGGAGTGGATTGAGAAGATGAAGGAGTGATACAGCACTGGCAGTTCACCCTTTTTTTTTTAGGGGAAAGTGTGGGCTCATGTACCAGGGATGCACAATCCTGTGACAGATCCCCCAGTGGAGATCACAGACAATAAGAAAGTGCTGGCAACTATGGGGCAGAGCAGTCTTGAGAAGTACAAAATATTGTGGAAGTGAAGGGCAGCCCTTGCTGATGTCCACTGCATGCTAAACCTTGATCTTGTTTTGAGCATGCGCCATGGAGTTAAGTCCAAAGGTACAAGGATCACTATGTGATGACTGTCTAAACAATGTTGCCTCTCAGCTGGCTCGCATTCTGATTTAGGGTGAGCAAATGGACCAGTTGGCTGAAACATGGACTAATGGCTGTCAGGCAGGGAAGCAACCCACCAAAAAATGTATTATTGATGGAAACCAAGAAACAGTAGACAGCTTCTGCCTACTTCAATCAATAATAGACACAGAAGGACCTGCATAAGATCTTCACAAGCAGAAATGAATATTTGCTTATGATGACTTAACTTTTCGAAGCTGTGAAATACTCAGCAACATCACATGGATTGCAAAGTTGGACAGAGAAAAAAAGAAAAAACAAGACTACCTGAAAAATCATTTCATACTGGGGAGATAATTATTCCCTGGAAAAACTAATGACAAGAATTCAACTTTAATATATTAGACATGTCAATTAAAAAGAATCATTAGAAGAGGACATCATACTTGGCAAGGTCAAAGATCAATATAAAAGAGGAGGAGCACCAATGTGATGGACTGATTCAGCTATAGCAATTGATACCCTTCATTTGGTGATTAACTTACTAAAGACAGAACACTTTTCAGGACAACTCTCCATCAGATATCATAAGTCAGTAACACCAAGTTGGCATTTCCAACATATAATGATATATATGTTCATTCAAGCAGTTGGGCTTTTAAGCAGCTGCACAAGTAATTGTAAACACGGGTGAATGAATTTGGTTTTTTTTTTTTTTACGAGGAGATCACAATGCAACAAGAAGCAGAAATTTGCCCTTTCCCCATTACTGTGTGATCTCACAGTTGATATATTTAAATAGATTGGGGTTTGGGTGACACATCCCCTACTTGGAGGATACAGAGGAGCTTACTTTCCTGGAAAAAAATCACTTGTAAGTGTTTTCTATTTTTAATAGGATGCATTTCTATCAATCTGTATTTAAAATCAAGTGAGTTTATTACATGACATATATGACATAGTCATGGGATTCATTTACTTTATTGAACATTCAACATGTTGAATGTGTGTTTTGCCAGCAACTGAGTTCAAAATATCAGAATGTCCAGAAATGTTGGTCTCTATTTGTGGAGGAAATCATAGCACAATAAAAGCTGCACTCTCTAAAAACCAAAAACACAGCATCCATGGGACCGGACAACATCCCAGGCTGTGTTTTACATGAACTTCAGAATGAACTGGTTCCCCACCTAAACACCATGTTCAATCATAGTCTCACATCAGGCTTTGTGCCCACTGAATGGCGCACAGCAACAGTTATCCCACTTCACAAAGGGGGAGCCACCACTGATCCTGGGAACTATCGCCCTATTAGCCTGACGAGCCTTGTCTGCAAGGCCATGGAACGTATCATCATGGAACTCATAAACAAAGACATTGGTAATCTCCAAACTCTGGACCCCACCAAGTTTGGGTTTATGAAAGGGAGATAATGCCTTGTGAACCTGATTGACTTCTTTGAGGCAGTCACCAAAGCCGTAGACAAGGGTAAGGTGGTTCACACAGCCTGTCTTGACCTCACCAAGGCTTTTGACACCATCCCCCCATTCTGGAATTATAGCTAAACTCACTAAACTAGGTATGAATAACTACGTCACAAGATGGGTTACTAACTGGCTCACTGAAAGAACCCACTCTGTAAAAGTTGCAGACTCCAAATCTGACTTCAAACCAGTGACAAGTGGAGTGCCACAGGGTTCAGTCCTGGGATGTCTCCTGTTTGGTATCTACTTCTCTGAAGTACAGGCTAACACAGAAGGTCTCTGGCTAATGAAGGTCTCAGATGACTACAAACTAGGAGCTATAGTCGAGACCCCAAATGATGTGGACATCCTACATAAGGGCTACACTGAGACAGATGCCTGGTATCAGAGGCATGGCCTCTAGCTCAATGCCAAAAAGTGCATCGTCATCCCCTTTGGTAAAAACTCTGTACCCATGAACTACCACATAAATGGCAGTCTACTTAATGCAGAATGTGTGAAAAGAGATCTTGGGACCCAGGTGGACAGTAGTCTCTTCTTTGATAATCACATCAACACAGTAATCAGGAAATCCTTCTATGTGGCACACCTCATCACAAAAGGGTTCTCATCCAGGAAAAAAAGAGGTCATTGTTCCCCTCTACTCAGCACTCATTGAACCCATTATAGAGTACAATGCCCCTTTTGGAATGTACCTCACAAGACATCTGCAGCAACCGGAAAGGCCACAGAAATACCTCAAAAGAAGGATTACTGGCCTCAAACAGATGCCCTACACTGACCGTCTCAAACAACTCCAGCTTTACTCTGTAGCATATCGCCTACTCCAAGGAGATCTCTGCTAACATATAAAGCTATGTTAAACCCAGAGCTGTTGGACATGCTACACCTTAAGAAATCCCAATCCCTCCAAGCTACACACTCTAGGGACCTAAACCTTGTCACCACAATAAACAGGACATGCTGGAGGGATAGATTCCTGTCCCAGAGACTTCCTATACTCTGGAACAAGCTACCCATCTATGTCAAGCAAAGTTCCTCATTAGCACTCTTCAAGAAAAATCTTGATGAGTGGATGGGAAATAGGAAATACACCCCAGGGATCACTTCTGTGTCTCTGCTCGACAGTGATACAGGAAACTAACTTTCTTGGGTGGCGTAAGTCAGGGATTATTGTTGGCTAGGCTTACTTAGGCCCTTGGGCTGATAGCCTAGTACCTACCTATGAACCTATAAAAAGGAATATTTGCCCTTTCTCCACTGTAGTATGATCTTGGAGGTGGTATATACAAGTTACAGGGGGTATGGGGGAAGAACGGGAGCTAAACCCTCTTCGTAAAATATATATATTTTTTTATATTTAATGCTTCAGTCTTATACAAATACATTTTTGGCATCCAAACACTAAGGGTTTGATTTTATGCCATAGATCCATATATTTCTGTCTATATACAGTATCTATGTGTACATCTATATATGTATGTATAGGTTCATAAGACATTACTAGGTTAATAACTCCAGAGCCTTTACAATCCTAGCAATTATTACCTGGATTTACCCAGATTTTTGATAACTAGAAGATTGTTTAGGTTTGTGCCTATGTTTTTGGATATTTTACAGATTGCCCCTGTGTATATGGGACATAGGTGCAACCCCAGGAGTGAATTTGTGATTTTCCATCCATTGATCCAAATTGCATTTGAAGAGAGTCAGGGAAGGGCACTGCTTCATGTGAATAGGTCCCTCCAGCATATTTTGTTCACATCACAGGGCAAGTTTAAATCTTTGGATCAGGTAATCCTCATGTTCTTTGCTTTGTTAATGTGTAACAGTTTCATCAGGACCAGGTTTGAGACTGCCTTGTACATTAGGCATTGATCACCCCCTTAATAGTCAGTAGGAGACATAATAAAGGAATAGGGCTTTTAATTGATCCACACAGGACATGTCGCTTTCATCCTGCATTTATTTTGTAAGGAACCTCTGAGGCTGTTCCAGTTGTTGCATGTGCCTGGTAAGGTACATGCCAAAAGGTGCATTGTACTCAGTTATTGGTCTCATGAGAGCAGAGTATAATGGGACTATAACATCCTTGGATCTGGATGCCATGCCCTTACTTTTAAGCTGTGCCACATAGAAGGCCTTCCTCACCAACATAGACATATGATGGTCAAAGTTCAGGTTACTGTCTATTTGTGTACCTAGATCTTTCACCGTTTGGTCCAGTCTTTGGGGTGTGCTATTAATGCTGCAATTTGCAGGTGTATTCGACTTCCCAAAGGTTATATTTATGCACATTTTTGCATTTAGTTTTAGGCCATGTCTCTGACATCAATTATTTGTCTGAGTCAGACCTTTCTGAAGGATGTCTACATCACTGAGGGGATTCAGTGATTGTTCCTAAGTTGCAGTCATCAGAAAACTTGGTCAGCAAAAGTCCATCTACACTAGCCTTCACTACAGAGAAGTATATCTCAAACAGGAGAGGTCCAAGCACTGATCCCTGTGGTACACTACTAGTAACTGGCCTCATGTTGGATATGGATTCCCCCACTCTAACAATATGCGTCCTGTTCATGAGCTAATTGCCTATACATCTGGTGATGTAGGGACATATGCCCAATTTTGTGAGTTTATCTAAAATAACTGAGTGAGGGATTATGTCAAGTGTCTTAGCCATGTTAAGGTAGGAAGTATGCACTGTTTTATTCACATCCATGGTCTTGGTGACTATTTCAAAGAAGTCCACCAGAGCGAGCAAGCCTTACCTGCTCTTGATGAAGCCAAACTGGGTTTGATCTAATATTTGGAGATTTCCCATGTCATTCTTTATCAGGTCCATGATTATTTTTCCATAGCCTTGCAAACAACACTAGTCAGAGCTATGGGTCTATAATTTCCTGAGTCTGGTGATGATCCCCCTTTATACAGAGGGATAAATGTTTGCTGTCCTCTGCTCCCCAGGGACAAATCATCCCTTGGTATTGTGGTTAAATAGAGATCTTAATTGACCTGATAAGTCATGTTTCAAACTATTTAAGATGCATGCTGGGATATGGCTGGGTCCCATCAAGATCATGTTTTTAGCTTCAGTGAGTGCAATGATGACCTGTTAACTGGTAGAGGAATGGTAAATGGTATTTGTTTGGAGGTAACCAGAGGAAATAGGGGGTTAAAATTCAAGCTGAATTTATTGGCCAGCAGATTTGTTATTTCTTCTTGCTGGGTATAGGTGGTACCATCTATAACAAACTCCACACATTGTTGGGTGATGCCCTTAAGATTGTGGACATAAATGAAAATGCCTTATGGTTATATTTTGCTTAGAAGGCTATTTTTTCCTCAAAGTTGGCTTTTGAAGACTTGACTATTCCCCTGATTTGCTTGTCTATACAAATGGGAGAGTATTTACCCTGTTGTGACCATCTTCTCTTTCTTCTGGACAGGATTTTCTTTCTTTCTTTTGTGGTATAACCTATTTATATCGGGGTCCACCAGGGTGGCTTGTTTTTGCAGTTTGACCTAGGTTTATTTTGGTATTTTACTGACATTTCTATGCATCTGTTTATATGGTTGCACAGTGCTTTTGTGTGTACCCCTGCATAGGCCTTCATATTTTCTGGGCTTGTGGGAGCTTGAAAATTAGCTATGTCTTAGCTTACTATGAGATAATTAGCCTTAGAAAAGTTCTTAAAGGTTCTGGGATTAGATATGGTTCTAGCTTTATATTTATTTCAAGGGACACCACTTTGTGACTGATCTAATCAGTGAGGACATTATACTTGGGATGCTGCAATGCTCCCACATGTCTATGATACTTGTCCCCCTACTGGGAATGCAGAGTAGCTGTAACAGATCATTTGCATTGACAAAGTCTAGAAATCTTTGAGCCTGCATGTTAGTGGTTGTGTAAGCTTTCCAGTTAATGATGGGGTAGTTAAAATCACCCATGCGTATGGTGTTGGGCTGAATGGTGATAGATTCTGGTACATTCAGGTATGAGGTATGTTTTTCCTGAGTCATGATGGGTGACCTGTAACTATCAATGATATGGTAAGGGATGTTACCTGTGGTTTGTTGGACATGGACTAGCTCAAGCATGTCATATTGTTTGACCAGTCTCGAAGTGTGCTTATATTTTACATAGACTGATACACCTCTACCTTTTTTCCTTTCATGTCCAGTGGGTGGTCAGAATGTATGAAATGTATTATAGTCTTGAACTGCAGTGGTACTTTCCTTGGCTGTGAATCATGCTTCAGTAATTGTATAATGTCAGCATTCTCCAGGGTAAGGAGTGCTTCCAGGGAGTGTAGTTTTTGCTGGGACTCCTAGCATTGAGCAATAATACCTTTAGCTTATCTTGAGTAGGCTTTGCTATGTTGGAAGGTTTTAAAATAAAGCACTCTAGGGGTGGATAATGATTTGGCCTATATCTGGAAGCTTGGTGGTGATAGGTGCAGACTATGTGGGGTGGTTGGGGGTGTTTACAACTGGAGGAGGTTTGGCTGGTTTAAGTAGTGCAGTTTATAGCTGATGCAACAATGTGGCTGAACTTGCAAAGCAGCATGGCCTGCCTGTCATGTTCTCCCAGGCTGACAAATATTGGATTCTTTTGGAATGACACCAGTAACTAAGTCAATTATTAAAGTCAATCATTTTCTTTTGGTGTTGTGGCATCATCCCTGGAAAAGATGGAATGCTGACCAATGCCATGCTCATACCAGCCTGCGACAAATTTTGTGAGAAGTCACTCATGACTCTCTTCATATAGTCCAGGGAGGCATATCTAAGGTCATTTACACCCACATGGACTATGACTGAGTCATACTGGTGCTTGTGGTTTAGTGACCTGAGTCCTTGAGCAATTTGGGGAATCCTGACCCTTGACATGCAACTGACTGTGACATTCTCCTTGTTTGGCCTGATGAGAGGGACATTTGAGTGTCTCACAATGGAGTCTCCCATGAGCAAAATATTGAGTTGTATGGTGTTGCAGCCTCTGGGTTCAGTAGTTTAGACACTATATGGAGTAGATTTATGTGTCGTTTGTGTGGAGACATATTTGTGAAGGACAGTATCTGGAAGGCCTTTGACATTTGGGTAAGTTACATGTGAGCACCTCTGCATAAGTGGGTCTATGTGTCTGGTCCTTAGTGTTTTAAGTGTTGTGTGTGTGTCACTGACAACCTGTTTGACATTTTTTGTGACTGCATGTGACAGTCTTGCCTCCAGTGACATTGTGTAATGACATCTCTCACATACTGTATTCATCTGTTCCAGAATTAAATGGCTGACAGTAAACATGAAGCAATTGCTACATTGCCTCAGGATGACTGTGCCTACCAAGCTGGCTGCAGAAATACTAGGAAAGGGCCTATCCATGGTTGCTGATCCTTAATGTGTGTTTTATAAGAGAATACAATGTGGGTGTTTACAACTGGAGGAGGTTTGGTTTCTTTGAATAGTGCAGTTTATAGCTAATGCAGTGATGCGGCTGAACTTGAATACAAGTTGCTTCTTGAGCAGTGCAGGACACTGGGACATTTTAGACATATTTCTTATAGGGAAAAATTGAATTTCTAAGTGTTTGCAACTATACAGGGCACTGTTAAACGCAACTGTATGAAATGCAGCTTCACTCAAATGTGAGGCTTACATTACATTCAAGCTGAAAAATTCTTAAACAAGTTTTGCCCTCAGGCCAATCAAAGTAGCACATAGTAAACTTTCCACCAGCATTTCTAAGCTCATATGAGTGAAATGATCTCTCTCCTGCCACAAAAGTGCAGACTTTTAACCCTCTTAATGTAAAATTTACTGGTTCGGAGTCCAAGTGTTAGGGAACTGTAAAATAGATGCCTAAAAGCACTGACAACAAGAGATACACCCCCGGATTCATGAAGCTTGCACCAGGTGCAGGCGTAGCATAGGTGGCATAATGCCAAATATGTCCACCGCGCGATTCAGGTACGAACCAATCCCACGTGCACTACCAGCGTACACCAGAGCTATGCAGCCCTCAGCATAGGTATGCAAATCACCCCATGCGCAGTGTCACACTATGCTAATGAAAGCATACAGTGATTCACAAAGTGGTGCAGGCGTAGCACAAGCCCATGGAAATGTAAACCAAAAAACACGGTTTACATTTTCCCAAACAGAACATCGGAGTTATGGAAGCGGACCACACGCATGTATTACAAAGTTAACATATGCCAATGGACAAATACACAGCCAATGGCACAAGAAAAGATGCACAACACCTAAAAAACAACATTTAATGTCATGTCCACAGTAACGCACAGTACAACCACAGGGCATGTGTGTGCAAACAGAAATACAAAGGAAATATATAAAAATGGCAGAAAATTGCAATGAAAGACAAATTAGGATTGCACCATAATATGCAATGGTAGGCATGGCACACCACAAGCAAGGCGCAAGGGTTGCCAGGGACCCGCAACAGTGTTCTGCGCTGTAACTATGAATTAGTAGTCAATGTCATGCAAATTAGGCAGGTAATACTGAATCGCAAACGTCCCGCCGGATTAAGGATGTACCTGACGGCACAGCGCTATAACACTGAGGAGTGTATCAAAGGTGATACATGACATCAGCAGAGGGGTGTGCCACCGTATCAGTAAGAACATTGGAGCAATGCAAATCTGGCCTGGCCATTGCTAAGCAAAGCTGAAGGACAGGGGTGGGGAGGAGGGTATAGAACCGCTTAGCTGAGAGCACACATGGTGCCCAAAAGCGCATGTGTATGGGGATGAACTCGTGCCCGAAACCCAGTAAGCGGATGCACGTGCCGCAAACAATAGCAGAAACAGGAAGGTCAGGGGAAGAAAAGAAGGAAATGCCAAAGCAGGGTAATTGGCATACTAATGAGCAATTAACACCAATCAACACACGGCGGCCAATCGACGGCAGTAGACAAGCCTGCATGCAGAAACCTGCAAAACAGGATAGGGTAGGCATAGGATTGCAAAGAAAGGTGTGGAGGGCCTGGAATGCAAAGATAGGAGAACTGTCATAGCAGAGCAAAGCAAACCCACAGTAGATCGGCAATAGCACACATTATGCAAGATAAGCCAGGTTTAGGAAAGTGCAAATGAAAGCAGGCAGCTGGATGCATGTCAGCAAATGGTAGGTGTAACATGCACAAATGTAAATGGAAGGGCAGGAGGTAATTCACAGCATCCAAATGTAATGCAACATCAAAGGCAGCACAATAATGGTTTCGTAAATAAAACACAGAAGATACCCTGTAGCCACGATCGTACATACACACCCTATGACATCATCAGTGTTCACAGCAAAACAGTATAAAGTGTGAAAGCACCCAACACACACCTGTGTATTCCCAAACACCACACCATAGGTGTAAACAGATGGGGAACTTTTAAAATGTACATGTTGGGAGCTGCCATAGCTGTGATTCATCAGCATGTGTTACAGACCGATGGTGTTGTGGAGGATGATGCCGACAACTACCGTAGGCCTCGAAGGAGGAGAAGAGTGTTCAGACCAAGGGTAACCTACCAGCGGCTACATGATGTGGAGATAGTAGAGCATTACAGGGTGGACAGGAACATCTTACAGCAAATAGTAGAGCTGTGCCACCCACGCCTGAGAACCAGAAACAACAGAGGGGAGCCCATCCCAGTGGACACAGAGGTATGTGTAAGCTTGCGAATACTAGCCACAGGTACCTTTCAAAGGCCAACTGGAGATATAATGGGGATCTCACAGGCATCCAGGGTACTACATCAGTTCCTGGATGCCATGTTACTACATGCCAATGAGCATATACACTTCCCCCGCACTCAGGAGGAGTTGGCCAGCAATATGCGTCACTTCCATCGTGTGGCAAACTACCCAGAGGTACTGGGTGCGATAGACTGCACGCACATACAAATTAAGTCACCACCCAGTGAGTATGGTAGGTGCTACATAAACCGCACGGGACTCCACTCCATCAACTGCCAGGTCGTGTGCAATGCCCAGGGCATTATCATGGATATGTGTGTGCTGGCAGCCCTGGAAGCTACCACGACTCCCATATCTGTCATGCCTCACAGCTGTATCAGGTATTTGTCAGGGGGGACATCCCACAAGGTCACCTTGTGGGGGATGCTGGCTATGCACTGGAGCCATGGATGATGACCCCCATCAGAAATGCACACACATCAATGCAAGAACGCCATAATGAGGCACACGCACAAACCAGAATCATCATAGAGCATGTGTTCGGGATGCTGAAATCATGGTTCCGGTGCTTGGACACATCTGATGGAGCCTTGCAGTACTCTCCAGGCACGTGTGCCCACATCTTCATAGTATGTGCCATGCTACATAATATGATCCTGCGGAAACAGCTGCAGCAGGGTCATAATGGGGGAGGGCCTCACAGCTCACCACAAGTGCCAAGGCCAACACAGGCACAGAGGAATCCAGACCACGGACACACTGTGCTAGCCCTAGTAGGCAGACGGAGGCGTGCCCAATATGCCTACGCCTTGGCAAAGAGGGAACGTATAGCACATACCTTGACAGTGTAGGCTCCCACGGACTGACACCCCTCCCCACCTGCACACACAGTAACATGGATGGCACACAAACACGACTACCTGTAAATTGTGATGTATAGGTGGCCCACTGTGGAATCCTACATAGGCAGCACTCAAACATTGTACACGCAACAGCCATGGGAACACGGAACTGTCAACACCTGAATAGTAGATGCGCCCATCAGCATCTGTCGGTGCTGTGTGTATAGGTTCCCAGGTACATCGGTAGGTACATGCCCGATTGTCAGAGGCAAAACACCAAATGGGGCAAACAGTGACACCTGTCACCACAACATCGAGTAAGCAACTGTCGCGTACTGGAGCAGAGGCAATTGCAGGAGCACATGTGTGTAAGCACTGTCCTACACACAGTCATCATGGATTACCCACTGCGTTACTGAGGGGCTCCACAAAATGTAATCATAGATGTAGTGTCAAGGCAGGGGATGTACCCATGACAGGCATTAGTCACCCCAGCATGCTGCATCCACGGTCGTATGAAGGTGTAGCAAATTATCGGGTGTACCTAACTGTGATATACATACCCAGTGCCAGAGTACAGCCAGTAAACATCACATGGACATACCATTAACTGGACCCATCAAGTTGTAAACTAACGGAGTCATCCATGTGAGTGTAGTGTGGAGTAACTGCTGTAGTGTACTGCACATACAAATTGACATAATTCATGTACAACCCCCAGATGTCCAAGTGGTACATGCAGTGACTGTCTTGCATGTTCCCGGTCCCATGTCCCACAAGGGATGTAACATAATCCCGACGGCACGGGTAATGCATTCCAGATGAAGGCCATCAGAATATGTGTAGCACACATTAGCAGGAATAAGTGTTGCCCACAGCTGGTAAGCAATGTTTAAATACAACTATACGGATATGCGCAAAACAGGGCTAAGTGTCACCGACCACTGCACAGATCACGGTCAATGATGTACAGAACAGGTGACACCAGCATTAGTCACCCCTAAACAAATAGCGCCTGCTCTGAAGGGTAAAATGACCACTGCCAGGAGTGGAACAGGCAGTCATGTACACAATCACCCAACACTATTGCTAGGCAAGATGTACGTACAGTAGGGTTGCCACAGTTGTAATGACCAATGTGGGACATACGCCAGATGTCAGCAGGACAGCACACACCCGGCCAGGCCGAAAACCAGAACAACAGTGTTTTGCATAGATAAAAAGCTTAGTCTAGTAATGGTCGCAGGTACGTGTTTCATGTCCTGTAACATGTAGGTGGGTCAGATACAGAATAAGTGTGTCATGCAACTATGACATAAACTATAGGGAATATGTCTGTCCCAAAGTCGCAGGACATTTGCTATGTTCACAAATATTTTGCAGGACACAACTGCACAAAGAGGGACTGTTCCTCGCAAAGTGGGATGGGAAGTAATCTTAACCTATGGCAGGTGTGTAATGTGACAGGTACAGACACAAACATGCGGACTCCAGGAAACACAGTATACACTGACAAACACACAATGAAAGGCGTAGCATGCCTGTCACCACCCCTGTCCGAGATATGTATGTATGTATGTATATATATATATATATATATATATATATATATATATATATATATATATATATATATATATATATATATATATATATATATATATATATATATATACACATATATAATACAGATAGAAAGGGCGATAGTGTGATATATGTCGATATACAAGGGGTCACTGGCATCTGCAAATATATAGATAGGTCGACAACATTCTAAACACCTTTGAGGTACAAATAAACAGGATACCGCCAACTATGGAACGTGTCACACACCGACACGCGTAACCAGGAGGATGAAAGACAGAAAGAACACAGTACTGGAGCAGTAGAACCGTGAGCAATAGGATGATAGTAAGGACATGTAGTCACTGCTGTCGGCGGTGCGGTCCACGTAGGTACCGTGTACAACTGTGGTTGTGAGTGATGTAGCCTGTGTATGTGTGTGTTGAGGGTGCCATGTGTGTTCCCGTGTGACTAAAGTATGTGTGTGTGTCCGCATAGTGTGTCTGTAGGTGGCAACTCGGAGGTAGATGATTACGGTAGGTGCAGGTATAGCTATCCGTAGGCATGCGGTAAACACCTGTCCCACATTGGGAGGGACAGCCCCCCTGGGCAGGTGTGTCCTGACATGAAACATTAGAAAGGGTAACTGTCCGTGAGTGTAGGACATTAGTATGTCCCACATAATATGCAATAGTTGCAGGAAATACTCATGCCTGTATGTAAGAAATGGAAATGTTACATGCAAACCGATAAGTAGTGAAGGACCAAGAACAATAGGTATGTAATGAGGATAAAAGTATGTGCTATCCTGTGTACTGACCGTGGCTATATGTCAGCCTGTAAGCACCACTGTGTGACCCACAAGTGTCCAACTATGGCCATATGAAAAGGTAGCAAGCCATGTGACAGAGGGTCTGACACCAACACCACTGCAATGACTGCAAATATCTGGGACAGACATACACAGGATAGCGTTCATTTACAAATATCCCTGCACATATCGCTGTACATCTGGAGGTATGGAAGTATCAACTGCACCTGCATACCATATCGAAACCAATTAACAATGGCCCAAAGTAAATTCCCGTAACAGAAGTCTATTAAGTGATAGCACTGTAATTAGGGAAGGGGCCCACACACATATATATGGACTACATAGAAATGCAAACCCCACAAAACCGTATATGCTACGTACACCCGCCTACATCCCTCACACTGTAAACAATAGCAATACAGACCATAACCACAGCCCAAACATCTAGTTAGTCAATTACATCTGCTGAACCATTGACATACCTTGTGAGAGACATTTAAAGGTGCCATGCAAAATTGTATCCGTCGTATAATGGAACAAATGGCGATGTTACAGGTGTTTGCAATAGTCCTTTATCAGACGGGTGCAATGACAGGTACAGTCACAGGTAGAACCACATACTCAAGCCATCACACACAATCCACGGGGGACATGACCCCAAAATAGACTTGGCTCTATACAAAGCAGTTGCGATCACACACAACAAAACACAATACAGGCTGTCTCCTCGAAGGCAGGGCAAATGGCCAACACCCAGGTGTAGAACTCAATTATACCCCACTGCTGCCGCGTAATTGGCGAATGGAGTAGCTGCACAGCTGAAGTGCATGTAATTAGTCACACCGGACCACCAATTGGCAGCAGTAAACCACAAGTTGCAGGTATAGACGTATATAAGGATGACTTGCCAGATATGCAAACCGTATGCTCATACCGTATAACAGTTGAAAGAATGATACAGAAGAGCAAGATAGAGACGAAACACCAGAACGATATCAAGGTATGTATAACACTGACTGTATGTATAGTATGTTCTGTATTACGTAATGTCAGTGTATGCATAGCCTGGTTTGCAGTAATTAAAAGTGTCCGCCATGCATAAAGTGGGGAATGGTATTTATGTAGTGATGTCTCGCTGATCGTACTAATGTTTGTAGAAGATGTGCGTCCAGCAGTGGGCCACACGGTAAACAGCACAGACACCACAATGGATGCAACATGACAGCGTTAAACAGAACAATGTCATACGACCCGCCGTCAGTGGCAGGGTATTCCAATAAGTACATGCCATAACAGGGGATAGTATATGTAGATATACTGTAACAGTACACATGTGTATGGGCATATAACATCAATGACATGTCTAAGGTGGACCCTCTGTGCAAGTAATGGTTGAATTATGGGATACCATGTAAAACATGTGTAATGTATAGTACAGTAGATTGATACGTCAGATATGTTACACAGGAGAACAGGCATATGATGCATAACAAAGGTATCATATAGTGATGTGAGTAGTATGTAATTAAGATATGTATAAACAGTTATGATGAAATAACTATGTACTCCACTCTGTTCATTTGCAAAGGACGCAAACATTACTCCCATACTAGAATAGCAGAAGAGATGTGACAGACAAACATGAACATGATTGGCATGTACAATAACAGTATACATATGGCCCGTAGTCACAGGACATTGTAATAGCATGGCAGCCAATCTAACTGGAAGGGCTAAAGCAGTAAACATGCACAAAGGACATGTAATAGTTGCACAGGTTCATAGTGGGGTACCATGCAGTCTGGCAAGTCAATGTGTAACAACAACTACAGTGTGCACACCAGTGGCACCTCTCAAGGGCAGTGTCCTGTGAACAGAAGAGCCATGTGTAACCTGCATCACTGCACAGTACAGCCGCTGCAGTTATCCCTGGCATACATGTGTACACCATCCAGCAAGCGAGGTATCACATGAACACTGCTACTGACTGTCCATGCATGATGTACATAGGAATCCTGTCCCAAAGCATGGTGAGTGTCCGGTCTGGGAATGCAACCCCCAAGCACATGCCACACACTGTCGCGTGTGTGCACATATCCATGAGCATCATGGTCATAGTGGCTATTGTGTATGTCGTGTATGTGGAGTATATCTATAAACATATTTGCAGACATGGGCCCTGTCTCTGCAGCAGACGTCACCCCTGAGTATGTAGTCTGCAAATGTGTACAGACATGGTGTCTGTACATAAGCCGCATACATTAACAGTTGTAGCTCAATAAACATCATGGCGTTTTAATGTTGGGCTATGTAAAGCTGTTGTGTAAGGTACACCCTATGGGGGGTGTTGTACCCATGGATGTGTGTATACGTCCGGTGTTCAGAGGTACAATGGGTGCCTATGTACCAGCTACACATCCAGTACAGACATGTGTGAACATGTAGAAGGATATCCATGCCACAGTAGCAATGTGGTAATCTCAAGAGTGTGTGCGACATACATGTGTCTTACAAACATGTACAATGCAACATGTATGTAGGGGACTAACACCTATGTGATAACCAGTGGGAGGATGGCGTACTGCAAAGGTGATGTTCACACCAATTGTCATGCAGGTAGAGGCCATGATTTTCATATCGATATCTGTCACAGTGACACCCATATGGATGGGGTCTGTATCAGCTGGTGGAGCAACAATGGCACTGGGTATGCAGTGGTCTGTAAAGCTAGGCAGGGAAGTCCCCTCAGTGGTAGCCTGTACCTCAGGGAAGCATATACCGAACATGAGGGCCCCATGACTGAGGATTGTGGTAAGCCAAGTGTAACTGGATTGCAGTATGTGATATGGTATGCCACCCTCAGTGTGTGTGTCCCATCCATTAGCCACATTGCATAACATCTGGAGACATATGTTGTGATGTGCAGGTGGATGTGTATGTAGTCAATACCAGAATGGAGAATGGTGCTGAATGGCAGCGAGAGGACAATGCAGGCTGTGTGGACACCCGTGTCATCAACTACTCTGGCGACTGTAGGAAAGGTGTTCAACAGGTGTAGGAGGCATGCTGTGGCCCCAACAAGACCAACCCAGCTGGCATCAAAGGACTGGAGCACAACAAAGACTCGACAAATGATATCCATGATGATGTGCCCTATAGCCGTGCATAACAGTCCAGTGAGGTGTGCAGGGCAATAGTCCCAGTCGTGCAGTGTGGCACCACCTGTGTGGAGTGTTACTGTCGCTGTGTGCCAGTCAGGGGCCACAATGTCTGGTACAAGGCTATTACTGAATATGGTGCCCCAGTGGGGAGACATGCTGTTCAGAGTTCTGTGGACATCACAGCCTGGGATATTGCAGGGTGACAAGGGGCCTGTGTCCTAGGACATATAGAGTGCAGGTCAGTAGGTGTGACTGCAGGTACACCGCAATGTACCTGCAAGGAATGTGGCCCTGCAGGGAGTGAGAGGGTGTAATGTTAGCAATGAAGCCATCAGACAGCATGTTGCCAACATCACCTGTTACTGTCATGTTCCAGAGTGACAGTTGTATGTGTGAGCAAATGTGGGTATTGCATACGACTACTGACATACCACCATAATGCCTTGTGGTACATCTCGGAATGTGTCGCAGTAATGTGTACATAGCTAGTTATGGAGTATGTGATGAGGGATCCTGTGGCCCTACTGAGGCTGACCAGTGAGTCACCCCACCCATGGGAATGTACACCACTGTGTAACAGCCCCCACCTGTTGTTGTAAAGTATGTCTGTGGGACTGCACCCCCAGAGTATCGTCTGTATTCTGGTGTGTACCAGCATGGCTCTGTGTGGAATAGCATGAACCACATTGTCGTGTACGTGCTAGTGAAGTGCACTGGGGTATGTCTCAGCATTTGCATGTGCATTGTCCACATGCACGTGTGTCACGTCAACAACTACCGCTGTCATATGACATCTGTAGTTGGTGTTGTAGTACTCATCTACTGTGTATGCCGTGAAGTGTGTGGTGCCGGTATGTGGTTAACAAGGGTGGCTAGCAGATGTTCAGATTCCACCAATGAGGGGATAACCGTAGGTGTGGAAAAGCAGTCACATGTTGGTAGTGTCCATGTCAAGGATACTGTTGGACTTGGAGGTGGTGTATGGGTCGAACCGCCTGAGCGGAGGTTATGACTCACGCACAGTGTACGCCTAATGTGTCAGTACATGTGCGGCTATCACAGTTAAGTGTGGGTTACTGTCAGTCTCACATTAGTAGCAGCAGTAGTTCCGGACACAGTTATATGCACATGGCGCACCTGTGATGCATTGTGCGAAGTAACCAGCCGGGATGTGTGTACAACATAGTGGAATATGAGGACACCTGAGCTGTGGGTGTGCCAGTCCAGGTACATGCCTGAGAGGTACGGTCTGTCTATACCCAGTCATTGCAGGTGTGGTCTGCAGAGCTAAGAGGCAGGTCCCAGTCACTGCAGAGATATTGCAGTGGTGCAGTATCAGGTGTGTCTTGCCTGTGTGCGTCACAGAGGATGATGTCAAGCATTGTGTGACATGACCACATGCTTCGCTAGCCAGTTTCCATTCTGGTGGTGACTGCTATTGGGCACTGTGCAAGACAGGCAGTATAAAAGCAGCAAGAGTCTAACATGTGATCCGTACTCCCAGGGCTGACAGGTGCCGGTCAACTGTGCCACAGCATCATGTTGTTTGGCTGGGTCTGTCAAAGTGGACGCATACTAGATGCCTGTGGAATGACAGCAGAAGCATGGACAACTATTGGGAGTGACACATTCATTCGTAGTACAGTGGTAACAGGTCTGGATCACCACAAAATGCTTCCCAGGGCGTGGACCACACCATCAGGGCGACAACACTGGTGGGCTATTGCATGTCCCTGCACACGTAGTCTGTGCCCTGAGTGACAAGTTCAGTCACACAAACATGGAAGGGGAGTCACATTGTACCTGCTGACTTGTGGCATGTGTGCATAGGTTATGTTGCAGAACCAGTTATGGGACAGCAGGATGTAAGTGACTATCGCCTTGTGTAGCCTGCTGAGTGGAACAGCAGTGCGACTGCCGACAGTCACCTAAGACAGGTGTGTTGTGTATGTTATGACACTCTATTGGCTGTATGTGATGGGCACACGTGTCTGTGGGATATAGGTTGGTGTGGTTCTGTTTGGCGATGTGGGCTGTCGTCAGTGCCCACACAGAGTATGGAGGGGTACTGTACAAGGTGTCTCCATATGTGTGGCCTGTGGTGGGGATCATGTGGGACCATGTGATGTGTGGGGTGTGTTGCCAATGTTGCACAACCCCACATGACTGTCAGGTGCAGTCAGGGTTGGTGACAGTATAACCTCCAGCAGGGCTGCATATATGCATCCCCCACAGGCTGTACTGTTGTATGTTGGGAAGTGTGCATTGACTGTGGACATGAGAAAAGCTCTATTGCCACATGTACAACATAGTCATCACAGTGACAGGCAATAGCACTGGTACGTGCCAGTTGGACATGCCTGTATATAAGTGGTACATGGCAGGTGGACAGGCCGTAGAAACCACCATGTCTCACGAGGTATGTGAGTGTGTGTACAAAAGCTGTTGTACAGTTATCAAGCTGGAAATGTATGGACAGACAGTGTACCTGTGAGGACTGGTGTGAAATGGGTGCTAAACTAAGCAGTAGCCCATAACGTGCCAAGAAGCTCTGAACAAGTGCTGAGCATGCCCATACATTACAGATAGGGTGTTGTATAATATCAACCAACAAGTGTTGACAACAGTCATGATTGGTGGCACCGCATCAGAACACTGCCGGGTATGGTCTGCAGGTCCATGAACCATTATCAATGTAGATGTTAGCAGTACAGATGTACAAGCCAGTACGGATGTTTGGCTACAGATGCCTGTGTATGTCACAGGAGTATTCCACTAGTGGCCTGTTGACAGACTCACAACTACCAAAGGTGCTACAGTGACATGTGCATATCACACGGTGTCAGCTACAGTAAACTAGGGTTAATGTGTTGTACCCCACCCGCATTGTAGCCCATACCACACAGACAAATGTCAGCCATCTGTGTATGTGATGATGTGAATGGCCATGACCTATGGGCAATTGTTGTCACAGTGTTGTGAACAACATACAGAATGGGCTGTGTGTGTGATGTGTGTGACATATGTGCACATTCTGGTGGATGATATCAGCAATGACACCACTAGGGGAATACCCCCATATCCATTAAGAAACACCTAGGCTGTGGTCAACAGTATGGACACTGTGTTAGGGATTGTGCAGTGTAGTACACCTCCCTGAGCTGGAGACATCTCCCTGGCCCTTTAGGTAGTCATCTGAGGTACACATGATATGACAGGGTGGTATCCATGAGCACGGTGATCATTGGACAGGCATATACAGCACCCGTGTGACCAATATTGGAATACACATCACCCTCCAGGGGTAGGGCCCATGTGTGGATGGCCGATACCAGCCTCCACAATACTCACCTCCAGTATGCAGCGTGCTATCCACCTTGCATACAGACATATGCCACACTATGCTGTTAGACATGCTACATGTCCATAGCCTGATCTGAATGGCATACGTCATGGACAACCACCGTCCTACGACTAGGATGACCACATGCTGGACAGATCCCTGTGCCATACCTGTGACATACTCCCACCATACCATGCAGCCCTGTCCACATAGCTGCACATATCATCCCTGCCATACATGGTGTGATCGCCATATGGTAAATGTAGTATCATCTATCTGGATCAGTAATGTGTCACTGATGCCCCTCGTGGTGGCGTAATGGGTGTCGGATACAGCTAGGAAACCCAGCCCGTACATGCTATAGCCGATAACCTTACCTGTGAATGACGTATGACTAGCCATTGTCCCATGTCTATCACATGTGCAACACAGGTGATCCGTCGCAGGATGTTGAACAGCTGTACAGTACAGTGTACATGTCTATGGAAAACAGATGCATGTACAGGTTTCCATGTGTACTTGGTGCATTGTCACTGCCCAAGTCCAGTAAGGCTGTGTCTGTGTTGATATGTGACATATACACTGCATCTAGGTCTTCAGCATTACCGTGGATACATCAGG